>NC_057710.1:13401933-13477448 GCF_004010195.1 Chiloscyllium plagiosum
ACCCTTCTTAAACAGTGGCACCACGTTAGCCAACCTCCAGTCTTTTGACACCTCACCTGTGACTATCGATGATACAATATCTCAGCAAGGGGCCCAGCAATCACTTGCCTAGCTTCCCACAGAGTTCTAGGGTCCACTTGATCAGGTCCTGGGGATTTATCCACCTTAACCCATTTCAAGACATCCAACACTTCCTCCTCTGTAATCTGGACATTTTGCAAGATGTCACCATCTATTTCCCTATAGTCTATGTCTTCCATATCCTTTTCCACAGTAAATACTGATGCAAAATACTCATTTAGTATCTCCCCCATTTCCCGCGGCTCCACACAAAAGCCTCCTTGCTGATCTTTGAGGGGCCCTATTCTCTCCGTGGTTACCCTTTTGTCCTTAATGTGTTTGTAAAAACCCTTTGGATTCTCCTTAATTCTAATTGCCAAAGCTATCTCATGTCCCCTTTTTGCCCTCCTAATTTCCCTCTTAAGTATACTCCTACTGCCTTTATACTCTTCTAAGGATTCACTCGATCTATCCTGTCTATACCTGACATATGCTTCCTTCTTTTTCTTAACCAAACCCTCAATTTCTTTAGTCATCCAGCATTCCCTATACCTACTAGCCTTTCCTTTCATCCAAAAGGAATAACTTTCTCTGGATTCTTGTTATCTCATTTCTGATGGCTTCCCATTTTCCAGCTGTCCCTTTACCTGCGAACATCTGCCCCCAATCAGCTTTCGAAAGTTCTTGCCTAATACCGTCAAAATTGGCCTTTCTCCAATTTAGAACTTCAACTTTTAGATCTGGTCTATCCTTTTCCATCACTATTTTAAAATGAATAGAATTATGGTCACTGGCCCCAAAGTGCTCCCCCACTGACACCTCAGGCACCTGCCCTGCCTTATTTCCCAAGTGTAGGTCATGTTTTGCACCTTCTCTTGTAGGTATATCCACATACTGAATCAGAAAATTGTCTTGTACGCACTTAACAAATTTCTCTCCATCTAAACTTTTAACACTATGGCAGATTTGATTTTTGATTTTTGACTTTCTTTTTATGGTCATGTGTACTCAACTACAGACGTACAGGAGTACAATGAAATGTGTATTATATTCCCACACAAGGTGCCATCTTAGGTACAGGTACCAAGGTACAGAATCTTAAGAACAAGGTAGAAAGAAAGAACAAAGTTAAAAGTTAAATATAGCAGTATTTATAATCGAGCATAAATCAAATGAAATACGATTAAAGTTACACATTGTAAAAGTCCTTATGTTTAAGTAGAAAATAAAGAAATAAAACTGAAAGTTCAAATATTACAGTCTTTCTTAAGTGTTTAGCCACAGTGGGACTGCACTTTGTGGAATTATGTCAAGACCAGAAGTCCACACTGAGGCGATACTGGGCCGAGAGACCGCCACATACTGCCAAAAGACTTTGCTTTATGTTCAGTTAATACATTTGTACTATTTAAATGAATTCTTTGACCAGTTATAAAGAGCCAATTTTCTTGCCTGACCTAGGTCATAAACACCGACTGTCAGTGACTCCCACATCCCAAGAGTGAATTTAAAAAACATTGGTCATAAATTTGACTAAAATGGAATTTTCCAGGGTGAAAGTGACTCACACGGTCCCCAGTGTGGGATAAATCCAAGTAGCACCTAAACAAGCAAAAGTGAAGTCTATTTGGATATTACCATTCTTAAATGGGTCTGGGTGGGTTACTCTTTGGAGGGTTGGTATGGACTTGTTGGGCCGAAGGGCCTGTTTCCACCCTGTAGGTAATCTATTCCAATCTAAAGTAAGACACGAGATTCGGAGGGCTAAGTGGATTTTACTGGAGAATCATTCCAAATTTCAGTGTTGTCATGATTCCTTTGACAAGTTTTTGAGGAAAGGCGAGACATTGGAATGGACAAATGAATGTCAGAGCACTTTTGGCAATTTGAAAACTGTGCTGACTACTATGTCAGTTTTGGCAGAATTTAATTACGAGAAACTATTTAACCTAGCTGTTGATGCCAGCGATGTTGATATTAGTGCAGCACGGTTGTCGGAAGACTGAGATAGTGACTAAAGATAGAGGAGATGCTGGTCTCATGATGTTGTCAGTGGACTGTTAATTTAGTGATCAAGGTAATATTCTGGGGAGTTGGGTTCAAATCTCACCGCAGCAGATGGTGAAATTTAAATTGAATAATTAAGAGTCTGATGATGATCGATTGATGGAAAAATCCCATCTGGTTCACTGCCATCCTTACCTGGGCTGGCCATGATGCGACTCCAGACCCACAGTGATGTGGTTAACTCTTAACTGCCCTCTGGGCAATTAGGGATGGGCAATAAATGTTGGTCTGGCCATCAACACCCTCATCCTGTGAATGAATAAAAAATAGTGACCAGTTTGTAGTGATTATAACAAGGTCAGCCAGGTGGACCACAGAGAATATGAGTTCCCTGACTGGGGCTATTAATCTGTTCCAATCAGGGAGTCCTGGCTGACAGATCTAAACAGGAGTGTGAGAGATGCTGAAAGCTGGCTCTGAGGGAGCTGGATCAGTGCCAAGGTCTCTCCACATGTAAATAAAAGATGACTTGATACAGGATACCAACCTCTGTGGAATTGTTTCATGTCAGTTAGTTTTCCAAGACTTAAATGTTATTCTTCAAGCATCTTCCAACGTTTTCTGTGGTGTTTATTTACTTATCCTAAGTCCAAATCCAAGTTTAATAAATCAAGAAAGGTGATCATAGATTAGCAAGCGGACAACTATAATCAAACCCAGAACAACTGAACCATTGACCACTCCAGTTCCTTCTCATTGGAAATTAATCCCATTTCAGATGGGTACTTCAGCTGCTGTGGATAAATCAGATGGCTTTTCATAGAAACCCTACAGTGTGGAAACAGGTCCTTCACACCAACAAGTCCTCACCAACCCTCCAGAGAACAACACACCCAGACCCATTCCCCTATCCTGTTATCCTATATTTACACCTGACTAATGCAGTTAACCTACACATCCCTGAACACTATGGACAATTTAGCATGGCCAATTCACCTGACTTGCACATCTTTGGACTGTTGGAGGAAACTGGATCACCCGGAGGAAACCCACACAGACACAGGGAGAACATGCAAACTCCACACAGACAGTTGCCCAAGGTTGGAATCAAACCCAGGTCTCTGGCACTGTGAGGTAGCAGTGTTAACTACTGAGCAACCATGCTGCCCGTTCTTAATGTCATCAATGAATGATTTGGATGTGAACAGGAGGGAGGTATTGGCCTATTGATTTTATTGCTGTGAATTGGGAGATCCGGGTAGTTTATTTGGGCACTTGGGTTTGAACCTGATCATGGCAGATATTGGAATTTGAATTCAATATGAAAGAAGATTGGAAATAACAGTCTAATGATAACCATGAAAACATTGTCAGAAAAAAATAATCTGGCTCATAAATATTCTTTCTGGAAGGAAATCTGCCGTCCTAAACTGGTCTGACCTACATGTGACTCCAGACCCACAGCAATGTGATTGAATCTTAACTGTGATATCGAGTTGCTGGGGTGGGCAAAGTCAGAAGTCACATGACACCAGATATAGTCCAACAGGTTTATTTGAAATCCCAAGCTTTCAGAGCGCTGCACCTTCATCAGATGATGAAAGATTGGGATTTCAAATAAACCTGTCGGACTATAACCTGGTGTCATGTGACTCCTGATTCTTAACTGCCCATTGGGCAATTAGAAATAGGCAATAAATAGGCCAGTGACGCCCACATCCTGCGAAAGAATGTTTTAAAAAGTCTTTCTTAATCATTTTCAGTTCTAGAATTGAAGCTCAGGGTTGCCTATTGACTATGAAAGTAAAAATTGGGGTAGTATTTTCTCCTGAGTATTTCAGGCCGGTTTGCAGATCTGTGAACCAGCTGGCGCTTTAGTGCAACCTCCAATCATATCTGACAAAATAATCAAATTAGAATAATCAACTGTGATGACTTCCAAACCCTTGAGAATATTTCTTCATCAATAAATAACAGCAGTGGCACGAGAGGCAATGGAGTGCTATTGGAACAATATGCTTCCTCCGATTAGTGAGCCATCTAGTGTTCAGTTAACAATGTACAAGTGCCACTTAAATCAATTCCAGTGGAGGGCGGATTTTCTCGTATTCTGTACCAGCAGCAGCAGCTGCATTATTAGAAATGCCAAGGCCCATTTCCAAGCATTCCGTCCCAAGCAGTAGCATAGGAAAACCGAAAATAAAAGCAGGAGAAGGCCAATCGGCCCTTTGAGCCAACTCTGACATTCGATATGGTCATGGCTGGTTATGCAGCTCACAGCCCTATTCCCGCATGCTCCCCAGACCCTTCAATCCTTTTAGCAGTAGGAACGATAGTTAACCCCTTCTTGAAAACATTCAATGTTTTAGCCTTGACCGCTTTCTTTGGCAGAGAATTCTCACACGCTCACCACTCTCTGGGTGAAGATATTTAGAACATAGAAAATTACAGCACAGAACAGGTCCTTCAGCCCACGATGTTGTGCTGAGGATTATTCCTAATCTAAAAATGAAATAACCTAACCTATGCACCCCTCAATTCACCGCTATCCATGTGCATGTCCAGTAGTCGCTTAAATGTCCCCAATGACTCTGCTTCCACCACCACCGCTGGCAACACATGCCATGAATTCACAACTCTCTGTATAAAGAACCTTCCTCTGATGTCTCCTCTATACCTTTCTCCTAATATCTTAAAACTATGACCCCTCGTATCAGTCAATCCTGCCGTGGGGAAACGTTGTTGTCTCTATCCATGCCTCTCCTTACCTTGTATACCTCGATCAGGTCATCTCTCTTCCTCTTTCTCTCCAGAGATAAAAGTCCGAGCTTAGTCAACCTGTCTTTGTAAGACAAGCCCTCCAGTCCAGGCAGCATCCTGGTAAATCTTCTTTGCATCCTCTCAAAAGCCTCTGTGTCTTTCCTATAGTAGGGTGACCAGAACTGGACACAATATTCCAACTGTGGTCTCACCAGGGACTTGTAGAGCTGCAGCAGAACCTTGATAATGAAAGCCAAAACACCATATGCTTTCTTATCAACCCTATCCACTTGGGTTGCAACTTTGAGGGATCTATGCACTTGAACACCCAGATCCCACTGTTCCTCCACACTGCCAAGAATCCTGTCTT
The DNA here is from genome assembly GCF_004010195.1 of Chiloscyllium plagiosum. Classification (NCBI taxonomy): domain Eukaryota; kingdom Metazoa; phylum Chordata; class Chondrichthyes; order Orectolobiformes; family Hemiscylliidae; genus Chiloscyllium; species Chiloscyllium plagiosum. The sequence goes on from NC_057710.1 coordinate 13,407,131, forward strand.
TAATCCTACATTCAGCATTCAAATTTGGCCTTCCAAAATGCATCACCTCACTTTTATCCAGGTTGAACTCCATCTGCCATTTCTCAGTTCAGCTCTGCATCCTGTCTATGTCATGCTGCAGCCTGCAATAGCCCTCGATACTATCAATGATAACCTTTGATAGTATCGGCAAATTTACTAATCCACCCCTCAAACTCCTCATCCAAATCATTTATAAAAACTACAAAAAGCAGAGGCCTAAGAACAGAGCCCTGTGGAACACCACTCACCACTGACCTCCAGGCAGAATACTTTCCATCTACCACCACTCTCTGTCTTCTGTCAGCCAGCCAATTCTGAATCCAGGTAGCCAAATCTCCCTTTATCCCATACCTCCTAACTTTATGAATGAGATTACAATGGGGAACCTTAACAAATGCCTTGCTGAAGTCCATATACACCACATCCACTGCTCAACCTTCATAGACCTGTCTCATCACCTCCTCAAAGAATTCAATAAGATTTGTGATGCATGACCTGCCCCTCACAAAGCCATGCTGGCTACCTTTAATCACACTATGCTTTTCCAAATAGTCATAAATCTTATCCCTCAGAATTATTTCCAAAACCTTGCTGACCACAGACGGAAGACTGACTGGTCTGTATTTGCCAAGGATTTCTCTATTCCTCTTCTCTCCTTATCTCAGTCCCATATGGTTCATCCCGTATCCTTAGATTGTGAATCCTGTTTTTGGATTTCCCTGGCATTGGGAACATCCATCCTGCATTTAACCTGTTCAGTCCTGTTAGAGTTTTATAGGTTTCTAAGAGATTCTCCCTCATCCTTCTAAACTCCAGTGTATAAAGTCCTAACTAATCCAATCTCTCTAGTAGTGTCTGTTCAATTCACAGCTGAGCCCAATTCTATTTTCACAGTAAAATAACTCACTGCAACCTTCTGCCCACAGTCTCTGGACAGACGTTGGCCCACCACCCTGATGAGTGCAGCCTTCCCTAATGTTGTTGTGTTCATTTCCATCATATAATTCCACAACTGCCACCCTGGCTCAGAAAATGCTAATACATCAACCAGCCTGTCTATTCCTCTGATTTGGCAAACCCAAACTATCATCTTTACTCACAAAATCATTCAGGCATTTAAAAAAAATCTGCTTTTTAGCATCTGCACTATTTTCCATCCTCCACTTCCATGTATTCCTATTTTTGTTCCATTTACTTTTTGATCACGGTGATTCGATATGAGCTGCAAGGCAGTTTCCTTGACCATTCCAATGTTTTAAAAATATATTTATAACTTATTGCTATCTTTTCTAATATAGGTGTAATAATGTAGAATAGTCCCATCAGGATTTTATTTGTTCTTATGAGACTACCCCCCCCACCACCACCACCACCACCACCACCATTCTTCTACATTCCAGCAAATAAAAGCCCAGTTGATCCTAGCTTTCTTCATGTGTCAGTCAGGCCATCCCAGGAATCAATCTAGTAAACCCTCGCTGGACTCGCTCAATAGCAAGAATGTCGTTCCTCAGACTAGGAGACCAAAACTGTACACAATACTCAAGGTGTGGACCCACCAAGGCCCTGTATAACTGCAGCAAGGAGTCTTTTTGGACTGTGTAAAGGGATTTTTTTGGATCTGTCATGGAGAGTTTTGGAATCATTAAATGACGGTTCACAAGTTTCCTGGGACTATATTTTTACCAGGTATTTTGACATCTTTAAATATGTATCCTACATAATATTTGGTTTCATCTATTTAATCTTCATTGATTTTGCATGTAACCATTGGTTTCATTGTTAAACCTGAATCTGCCACATTGAGTGTTGTGTTGCAATGAAAAACCCCCTTTAAAGTAAAAGGACATGATCTACCAAGCCAGATTTTAGTCTGGGATCTGACTTCTCCTATATTAACAGCAGCTGGGATCATAGCAGCTAGCAGTTACATGTATAAACACACAGGACTCTATTGTTTATAGGGAAAAAAAATTACATCCTTCTCATAGAAAGGTCAGTGCCTGTTACATCCCTGTGGCAACACCCTGATCAATCAGAATCTAGCTTTCTGATCTGAGAATTAGATTGACAGTTAACTGTTCTTTCTGCATCTCCACACCAGTGATGGTGTGAGCAATCTGCATCCTCTTCTCATACCAGACAAAGTGGTGTCCATTGTTCAAATCTGCTCCTTGCATCCTACTTCTGATGAGTCCGAGATCAAAAGCTTCAAATTCTTGTTTTCTTTTAGCAGCATTTATATGCACTGAAAAGTGAGCCTGGAAAGAGACTTGGCAACGTCACACCCAGGCACAAAATAAGATATTAATTACAGGCGAGATATGGCAAAGATCCTTATCACATTAATACCTATAAAAATCCAAGAAGAGATAATACTCAGAAAGAGAAAGAAATGGAACACCTTGACTGATAAAGGCTCAGTGAAGAATTACTTTAAGATTCAAATAATGAGGGGGAATGTGAAAGAAATATCCATGGCAGAATGTAAAACATCACAAGCAAATTGACGAGATAAAAGCACACAACCTCTTCATGGAATCTACACTGACTAATCAAGGAGGAACATTAAAGGGACTAGTATCACATGAAAGTGAGAAGAACTTATACAAAAGATCAACACACAAATTTGCAAAGTTGGTGCAATCTGGATAATAAAAAAAGATCCTTTTACTGAAATTTCAAAGTCTTGGAAACTCTCAGATAACACTTCTCCAAAATGTATTTGCTCCCCTCTAGGTCATAGGCCAAGCTCTACAAAGCAGAACTAGTGTAGATTTAGGATATTTTTCTTTTAGTTGCAGATCCAATGGGCTAAGGGCCTGTCCTGTATTGTCTGATTCTCTAATTCAGTGAGAAAATATCTCACTCGCTCCAGGTTTTAAATGTTGATGGAGATTCCATTTTTAAATATTCTCTATTTGGTTTTTCCAATATGTTCTTGGATATTCTTGAATAGTTATAAGTGAGATCAGATTTGATTCCATTGTTTGATATTACTGTGTATGATAGCTTTAGCATAGCTATATGGTTATCCACTTGAAGAGTATTGTGAATTTTTATTAATAAATTTATGCTTTTCTGTGTTCGCTGAAACTAACCCAACACCCTACAAGTGGGGAAGTATAATCTGGAGAGAGAAGTGGAGAGGGCATGGGACAGTAGCTCAGTGGTCAGCACTGTGAGTTTCCTCCCACAGTCCAAAGATGTGAATGTTAGGCGGATTGGCCATGCTTAATTGCCTAGTGTCCCAGGTTGTATAAGATAGGTGGGTTAACCATCGGAAATGCAGGGTTGCAGGGATAGATTAGGAGGGTCAGTGCGGACTTGATGGACTAAATGGCCTGCTTCCACACTGTGAGAAACTGAGGCCTGCAGATGCTGGAGATCAGAGTCAAAACATGTGGGTGCTGGAAAAGCACAACAGGTCAGACAGCATCCAAGGAGCAGGAGAGTCGACCTTTCAAGCATAGGCTCTTCATTTCTGATAAAGAGCTTATGCTCGAAATGTCGCGACTTCCTGCTCCTCAGATGCTGCCTGACCGGCTGTGCTTTTCCAGTGCCACACATTTTGGCTGCTTCCCCACTGTAGGGATTTTATGAAATCCTAGACTCTTAAACTATCTGGGACATTTACAGGATTGTTACGGGTTTTTTTTTAATTGAGGAGGCAATTTGGAGGAAGGCAGCAATCTCAGGCAGTTTCTTTCCAATTGTAGCGATTCTGTCAATCCTACCAGCACAAGGCTAAGTATTTGTAGGATTAACTCACTTAAACTCAGTGGATAATCATTATCTGCAAAATATTTATGACTTAGGTTATCTCTAAATAAGTGTTAAAAACTGGAAGTCACTTCACAATGCAACTGTCACAGAGATTGTGGGCTGTGCAATGGACTCCTCAGTCACTGGTGAATTTGTTTCTGTTGTGGGAGTATTGAACCACAAAGGGACTTTCTAAGATTGAAGTACAGATCTTATGCTCCAATCCTGAAGCAGACTATCACGCTATAGCTGTTTCAGAGGCATGAATGTTACCGTCCCTGCGAAGTTGACACGTACACTGTGTTGACGTTCCATTCCAGCACACTGTTTGTCTGCTCTAACCTTAAGTTGTTATTAATTTGGGAGCCAGTTTCCAATTACCCCTCGGCATCTGGGAAGTGTGACAATTGAATTATTCAACATCATTATCATTAACCTTCCTGACTGTTTAAAATCAATTCTACAATCTATAGGGAATGAAATATTTACCTTTTAAGTGAAAGAGCTTCTAGTTTGTGCTTCCAGCAAATGAGATTCAATTTATCTTCCCCTGTTATTTATTTCAAATCAGTTTTCATTTTAAACCTTGATGAAATCTCTTATTTAATTAACCGCCATTGATTTTTTTTGTCAGAAAAGTTACTTTAAGGTGACATTCTTCCTCTGTAATTATTTAAGAGCGAGGTTTATTTTTGGATTGAAATTTGAATGATTTTTTTCCACTTTGAGATACTTTTTGAATGTGATACAAAGAATGAAAATATGATTCAGCATCAAATATAACAACAACAGTGAAGATCAAAGGGATGTGACTGAAGACATCTCCAGACAGACTGGATTTGAACAGGCCTTTTGAAGGAGCTCAGAGTGTAGGCAGCTGGGGGTGAGTTAAAGAAACCACTTCAGAGCATAAGGAAGAAAGAATCGAAGATTTTTGAGTCAACAGATGATAGTGAGATGCAAAAGAGACATAAGATGGAAGGGTAGGTTTGATAGAGGCTCAAGGTTTCATTTTATAAAGATCATTTTCACAACTGCATTGCATGTCTTGAACACTTTAATGTAAACAAGAAATAGCTGTCAGCAGTACCAAATCTGTCTTTCACCAAATGGGATTTCTATTGTTTTCTTCCAAAGCCGGCTGACAAGAAACATGTTTTGGGTGTTATTAGATTAGATTACAGCGTGGAACCAGGCCCTTCGGCCCAACAAGTCCACACCGACCCGCCGAAGCGCAGCCATCCATGCCCCTACATTTACCCCTTACCTAAGGTAACGGGCAATTTAGCATAGCCAATTCACCTGACCTGCACATCTTTGGACTGTGGGCAGAAACCGGAGCACCCGGAGGAAACCCACGCAGACACGGGGAGAACGTGCAAACTCCACACAGTCAGTCGCCTGAGGCGGGAATTGAACCTGGGTCTCTGGCGCTGTGAGGCAGCAGTGCTAACCACTGTGCCACCGTGCCATCCACATTCTCTTTAATGCAGAAAACCAGTTTCCTTGCATTATGTTAGGGAATCAATGGACAAAGCAATTTAAAATAAAGTGTATTACTGTAAATGATCCACTAAGTGATATTTGGTCTATTCCATTGATTAGAAAACATGATAATTGTTAAAAACAGAGACATACTTTTGACCTGTGCTCAACAAGACAAATGCAAGAATATTGAGTTTCAAGTGATCACACCAATTAACCTAACAGCAGAAAAGGGGTGATGATTGGTTGGAGGAATGAGATTTAATAACATCCTCACGAGAATAATCAGACTGCTCTTTTTGTCAGAGTCATAACATGATTACAACAAGAAAGGAGCTCATTCAGCCCATCAATACTCTTCTTCTCTTGGGCATTCCCTCGAGACTGAGGATGACTTTCTTCCACTGCGGATTTGTGGGTCTTGAGGTAGTGAAACATTCCAATGGTGGATCTACAGCTCCAGCCGGACATTGGGCAGGTGGTGCTTGAGGGGATGGGTGGGTGGGATGCTCAGGTTTTCAGATGCTTCCTCTGCTGTTTGTGTCAGACTTCCCTTTGGGTCTTTGGGAAATGCTCAAGACCATTGATGCCTTTGTGGATTTTCTTTTCTCGTTTGGGTGTTCTAGATCACTCGAGGGATTCCCACAACTTGGCAGAGATGTATTTTTTCACAGAGGCTTTGAGATTGTTCTTGATGCTTTTTGTTTTGCCTCCTGGTGAAGGTTTGCTGTGATGAAGCTCAGATAGGAGCTTCAATGTTTTCAAAGTTTTGTTTCTGGCAGGAGAGCAACGTGGTGTGATTGAAACTGATTGACAGTCGCCCCTGCTTTGATGCATCTGGAGTATTACACTCAGTTTTGGTCTCCTTACTTGAGGAGGGATGTGGAGACATTCGAGGTAATTCAGAAGCAGATCACAAGATTGATTCCAGAGATGAGGGGTTTGTTTTATGAAGCGAGATTGAGGAGGTTAGGCCGACACTCTCTGGAGATTAGAAAGAGGAGTGGTGATCTTGTGAAGACTGATGCAAATGATTTGTTCAATTCATTTGCCATCTCTTTATCCACTTTACTAATTTCCAGGCACCTTCCTTTGTTAACTCTTTTCTTTTTCAGATATCCAAAAAAAAACTTTTCCACTTCTGTTTTTATAGGTTTAGTGAACTTTGTCACTTACTTTTTTTTCCCTCCTTATTAACCTTTTAGTAATTCTTTGATTTTTTAAAATAATTCTATCCAATCTTCTGACCTGCCACTTACCTTTAATTACGTATCTCCTCTTAAACTTTGATGTATTTTTGACTTCTTTAGTTAATCACTGATGGCAGGTTAGAGATTTTTGTCTCTGTCAGAATGAATCTATTCTCCAGTTAAATGTTTGCCATTGATTGAATAATTGATTTATTGAATAATTGTCACATGTGCCGAGATACAGTGAAAAGTGTTGTTTTGCGTGCTCTACAGGCAGATTGCACCATACAAAGTGTATCAGGGTAGCAGAACAGAGCGCAGAATACAGTGTTACAGCCACAGAGAAGGCACAGAGAGAGAGATCAGAATCGAGAGGCCCATTCAAAAGACTGCTAACAGCGGGGAATAAGCTGTTCCTGTATCTATTCATACGTCAATTCAAAGGTTTGAGTCTTCTGCCCAACAGAAGAGGGTTGAAGAGAATATGACTGGGGTGGAAGGGGTGTTTGACTATGTTGCCTGCTTTGTGGAGACAATGGGAAGGATAGATGGAGTCAATGGATGGAAGGCTGGTTTGTGTGATGGACTGGGCTGTGTTCATGACTCTCTGCAGTATCATATGGTCCTGAGCAGAGCAGTTGCCATACCACACTGTGGTGTGCATCCAGATCGGATACTTTCTATGGTGCATCTATAAAATTCATCAGAGTCCTTGTGGAAAGGCCGAATTTCCTTAGCATCCTGAGAACGCAGAGATTTTAATGTAATCTGCATCTCTCTCTCCTGACTCCAGCCATCCCCATGACATATTTTATAAGACGCTTTCATTTCCTGCAACCTTCATGCCAGCTTGCAGCTGGTTGCAAAGGATGTTGTCAATTAATTCCAATTTAGCAACAATTATTGCCAAATTAGAGGCAATTTTATGCTGTGAACACAAAGCTTGCTGGAAACTGAACTCAGGGTGTCTCAAACCCTTTCACAACGGATGCTCGGATAGTAGAGAGAGGAAGTGTCATCATATCAGATGGAGCTCAATTTGAGTCCAAGCCTGAATTAAAGACAGTTTCTAGGCCATTGCACCACAACATTAGTAGATATCATTAAAGCTGCAAACAATTCTATGGGTGTAAAGATGCAGAATTTTCATTATTGCTTGATACTTATGTCTTCTGACTGACACTAGAAAGGGCAGAAGGATAAATTTGCAATAGTTTTAATAGGATTTGAAATCTAGAATCTCTACAGTGTGGAAACTGGCCCTTCAGCCCAGCAAATCCACATCAACCCTCCAAAGAATATCAAAGCCAGACCCATTCCCCTACCTTGTTATCCTACATTTCTCGAGGAGAAAGTGAGGACTGCAGATGCTGGAGATCAGAACTGAAAATGTGTTGCTGGAAAAGCGCAGCAAGTCAGGCAGCATCCAAGGAGCAGGAATCAAGAAGAAGGGCTCATGCCTGAAACGTCGATTCTCCTGCTCCTTGGATGCTGCCTGACCTGTTGTGCTTTTCCAGCAACACATTTTCAGATCCTACATTTATCCCTGACTAATACATCCAACTTACACATCCCTCAACGTCAATCCACCTGACCTACACATCTTTGGATTGTGAGAGGAAACCGAAACACCCAGAGGAAACCCACACAGACACAGGGAGAATGTGCAAACTCCACACAGAGAGTCGCCCAAGGTTGGAATTGCACCCGGGTCCCTGGCGCTGTGAGGCAGCAGTGCTAACCACTGAGCCACCCCTATTTGATATTTATTATAGTCAGTATTACAGAAATTTAAAGTTATCAGTTAGCTTTGCCATTTCTTATGTTCTGAAATGTAATCTGCGATATTAAATTTTATATGAATCACACTTAAATGTAAAGGTTATCAATAAATTAAGATGAGACATTTCACAGAGCAATTCCACTCTCAAAGTTAGAATCACTGTAGTAGTTACAAGTATTCATGAACCATTTTATTCAGTCATTCATTGGATGTGGATATCCCTGTTCGTGTCTGCATTTATTGCCCATCCCTTAATAGCCTTGAGAAGGTGGTGGTATTCTGTTACAGTCCACGATGTGTGTGTACTCACGGAGTACTTCAAGAAGGAAGTTCCAGGATTTTGACCCAATGACACTGAAGAACCTAAAGAAGGGTTATACTTGAAACGCTGACTTCTCCACCTCCTGATGTTGCCTGGCTTGTTGTGTTCTTCCAGCCTCCTGCTTGTATACTTTGGATTCCAGTGTCTGCAGTTTCTCTTTTGTCCCTAACACTGAGGAAACAGCGTATTTAAAAATCAAGAGAGTGAGCTGCTTGGAGGCAGCTGGTGCCTCTGTGTATCTGGTTCCAGGTCCTTTTCAATGGTAGTGGTTGTGGGTTTGGAAGGTGCTGTTGAAGGAGTCTTGGTGTTGCTGCATTGTATCTTGTAAATCATACACACTTCTACAAATTATACATTGGTCACAAAGGGAACAATCTTTTTATTCATTTATTCACAGGTACTGCTCATCCCTAATTTCCCAGAAGGCTTTCAGGAGGCAACCTACATTGCTATGATGATTTGGAGAAGCCAGTGTTGGACTGGGGTGTACAAAGTTAAAAATCACACAACACCAGGTTATAGTCCAACAGGTTTATTTGGAAGCACTAGCTTTTGGAGTGCCGCTCACCACCTCTGAAAGCAAGTGCTTCCAAATAAACCTGTTGGACTCTAACCTGGTGTTGTGCGATTTTTAACTTTGTACACATTTCTGTAAGTTGGGAGTCACATCTAGGCCAGGATAGCAGATTTCTTTCCTAAAGGATATTAGTGAACCAGATGAGTTTTCCTGGTAATTGTTAATGGTTTCATAGCCATTGTTAGACTGTTAATTCCGATTCTTTATTGAATTCAAATTCTATCATCAGCTGTGCCAGGATTTGGACATGGGTCCCAGAAGGTTAATTGACCTTCTGGATAATTCGTCTAGTGATGATACCACAAGGCCATTGCTTCCCGTAAATGTAGCAGATGGGATGCCAATCAAGCTGGTAGCTTTGACCTGGATGGTGACAAGCTTATTGAGTGGTGTTGAAGCTGCATTCATTCAGGTGAATGGTCTGTATTCCATCATCTCCCTGGCTTGAGCCTTGTACAGAGCAACCTCAACTATCCGAATGAGATGGGCGGGGGGGGGGGGGGGGGGAGTGCATTTTGTTTGGATAATTGGTCATTTGGATCATTGATCTGATCATAAACAAGTGGTAATTCATCAGTGCCAGTTAGCTGAAATGCCCCGATTATCTGGCAATGTACATCATAATGCCGTTTAACTGAACACTGAGTTGCCTAATGCCATTTTTACGGGATCTTGAGATCTTGTTTGGATAATCCAAAATTCGGATAACTGACGTTCGGATAGTCGAGGTTATATTACATAGTCTTCAGACAATGGGGAGTTGGAACTGGGTTGCTAGCTACAAAATTCCCAAAGTATGACCTGCCTTTTTATTGATTTATGAATGAATTGCCTTCACACAGCTGCAGTAGTTATATCACTGGTATCTTCAGGTTTCAAAACTTGAGCAGCTATTAACATTACACGTGTTTCTGCATGACAGAGTGGATAGCACGTTTACCATGGTGGTCATGCCACGGATTACAATCTTACAATCAGCAAGGGATTGGCCAAACTGTTGAAGAATCACAGAGGTTTTAGGACACAAAGGGGGCCATACAACCCATTGTATCTGCATCGGTTCTTCAAACATGTATTAATAGTTTGTTGACAAAGGAAAAACTGCAGATGCTGGAATCCAAAGTAGACAGGCAGGAGGCTGGAAAAACACAGCAGGTAAGGCAGCATCAGGAGGTGGAGAAGTCAGTGTTTCGAGTATAACCCTTCTTTAGGTTTCTTCAGTGTCACTGGGTCAATAATCCTGGAACTTCCTTCCTGAAGTACTCTGTGTGTACCCACATCTCATGGACTGTAACAGCACAACACCACCTTCTCAAGGACAATAGCTTTATCCCCCACACCATTGTACAATACTTCCATCCAAATGATCATCCCAGGCACTACTTTTGGAGTGTTCTGCTAGTTAATTGTTATACAGGTCAAGTTAGAAAATAGATGACTACATCACCTAGTCAAACGCTTACTTAACTATGAAACAGAACCCCAACTTACACAGACACTTGCTCAGACACACACACACACTTCCCCCAGAAATCTGGCCCGAAACACCGCTCTCTCCCTGTGATCTGACAGTCATCTCTCACCCTAAGCCTAATCCTAAACCTGACACTAACCCCAACCCTAACCTGAAAACTAGCCCTAAACCTAACCCTAACTCTAACCTTAACTCTAACTCTCAACCTAACCCAAGCTCTAACCCTAACTCTAAACCTAATCCTAACCCTAACCCTAACCCTAAATCTAACCCTGACCCTAAATCTAATCCTCACCTGAGGAAGTTAAAATGCCATAGGAAGGTCAGTTCCATGCTCTGCTTCTCTTTCAGGACACACTGGGGACTCAAGGGTTAAACATTCCATTACCAAAGGACTTACTGCAGTATCAACTGAAAGCCTGTACTCTTACAATACAGACAGAACACCTCATTAAGGGGGAGGCTAACTATATCTCAGAGATAGAGCTGAGTGGAACCACACATATGCATTCCTCTGTAGCCCCAATCAGAGAAATTAGTCCTTTCCAAACAAGACTGATAGTCTTGGCCACAACCCTGTCTTTCCCACTGTCTTACTTGCCCTCCATATCAGCTTAGGTATGTGATTCCCCTGTTTACAGTAGGCAAAACCTTTCTACCTTAATCTCTTCCCATCAAGACATAATCATGAGTAATACGACAATCAGTTCCTGTAATCCATTCACATGTTATTGCAGGACATCAACATTCATTAGGCTTTGTAAATTCATAATCACTTACTTTAAGCTATGAGATAACAATCACCCATATGACTGATAACCTTTTGTTTAATTCCTATAAAATATACTGTCTCTGTGTGTAGAGCAGAGATTTGTGGAGACATGTCGCCACCAGTAGCTACACGGCTACTTTTGGGGACATTTTGAATCTCTCGCCGGCTGTCTGATAATAAAACAGCTACCGTTGTACAGAAACCTGTGTCGCCTGGATTTGTGGAACAAAATATACATCAACAAACCCTAACCCTAACTCTAACCATAATGCTAACCTTAGCCCTAACCCTATCCCTAAATCTAACCCTGACCCTAACTCTAACCCAAACTCTAACCCTAGCCTTAACCCTAAATTTAACCCTAACCCTAACCCTAACCCTAAATCTAACCCTAACCCTAACCCTGGAAAGTGACGCAGTCTATACACCCCATCATCAAACCCCAAAATCCCTCTCCTCTCAACACTCAACAACCCTTCTCACCAGGGAGTGAAACAGTGCAGACATCCTCTCAGTCTATTGTGTTTGCCAGTCTTGTATGCCACAGTGGATCCTGGTCAGGGCAAAGATTTCCCCAGAGAGTGCAGCCCTAACCAAGTTGGAGACACCACAGTCTGCTGAGCTTCACCTGGGGGCATAGGGGAAGAGAATGGTTGAGCAATAATGAAAGGGAATTCCGCAGTCAGGAGATCAGACATTAACATACAGGATGGTGTGTTGCCTCCTCACTGTCAGTAATAGATGCACAGAGCGGTTATAGGAGGGTAATCAGCTAGAAGCTGCAGTACATGTTGGTACCAATGACTTGAATAAGAACAGGAATGTGATCCTGAAAGCAGATCGCAGGGAGTTGGGTAGGAGAGTGAAAAGAAGATCTTCAATCACAACTTTAATCTCAGTCCAACATGGTAATGAACTGGAAAATAGGAAACTCAGACAGGAAGCTGGCTACCTGGGTAATACTGGATTCATATTCTGAAGGCATTGAGGGATAATCCAAGTGCTTTACAGCATTTGGGGAAAAGATTCTTGCAGTGAGATTGCTGGTGCTTTTGGAGGGATTGGGAGAGGGATTTAAATTTGATTGATATGTGGATGAGAACCTCAGGTCAAATTCAGAGCAGGGACAGAAACCTAGCAAGTGCCTGTGAAAGACAAAGGAAGCAGAGTTTAAAAATGTACACAGCACAGGGCACTGGCAGTATTAACCGTCACATATATGCTTCAGCACAGTGGCTCAGTGGTTAGTACCCTGCCTCACAACACCAGGGACCTGGGTTCGATTGCAGCTTCGGGTGACTGTCTGGGTGGAGTTTGCATGCTCTCTCTGCCTCTGCATAGGTTTCCTTCCACAGTCCAAAGATATGCAGGTTAGGGTGGATTGGCCATGCTAAATTGTCCATAGTGTTCAGGGATGTGCATACTAAGCAGATTAGCCATTGGAAATGTAGGGTTACAGGGTGGGGGCTGGATCTCGGTGGGGTGTTCTTCTGAAGGTCGGTGAAAACTCAATGGGCTGAATGGCCTGCTTCCACATGTAGAGACTCTATGATAAATGTAAGGAGTGTCATAAATAAAGCCTGGAGTCATGCGATACTAGGTTATAGTCCAGCAGGTTTATTTCAAATCACAAGCACTGCACCCTCCTCAGGTGAAGTAATAATGCCAATAAGTTGTTTTTTAAAAATTCATTCATAAGTTGTGAGCATTATGACTGGCCAGAATTTATTCCTCTTCCCTATTTGTCCTTAAGATGATGATGAGTTGCCCTCTTGAGCTGCTGCATTCCATTTATATAGGTGTGCCCATAATGCATTTAGGGATGAGGTTAGGGACCCAGCAATAGTGAAGGAACGGTCATAGATTTCCAAATCAGGATGGTGAGCAGCTTGAAGGGAAACTTGCAGCTGGTGATGTTCTCATGCATCTGCAGCACTTGTCTGTCTCGTAGCAGAGGTTGTGGGTTTGGAAGGTGATGCCTAAGGAGACTTGGTAAATTTCTGCAGTGCATCTTGTAGGTGGTATACACTACAGCTGCTGAGTGTCAGTGGTGGAGAGAGTTTGTGAATGTGCTGCCAATCAAGTAGGTTGCTTTATTCTGGATGGTGTCAAGCTTCTTGAGTATTGATGGAGATGCACACATCCAGGCAAGTGGGGAGTGTCCCTCACACTCCTGACTTGTGCCTTGTAGATAGTGGACAGTCTTTGGGGAGTCAAGAGGTGAGTTACTCACAGCAGGATCACTCGCCTCTGACCTGCTCTTATAGCCCAAGTATTTATATAGCTAGTCCAGTTCATTTCTTTCTTAATGGTAATCTCCAGGATGTTAATTTCAGTGATGGGAGTTTCACTGAATGTCAAGAGGCAATGTTTAGACTCATACTGGAGATGGTCTTTGCCTAGTACTTATAGGGCACAATTATTACTTGTCAGCTCAAATCTGGAATTTATTCAGGTCTTGCTGCTTTTGTATCTACCATCAGCACCCATACCTCATAAATGAATTGGGGGTAAAAAGCATGTGCCCTGTATTGCATTGTGGAAATACAACATTCATTTGATCTGAAGAATTCATTTCATGCTCAGATCAAAAACTTAACCATTTTCATTTATTAAACCTCAGTTCATTAAATGTCATTAATAATAATGGTAGGGTAATATTTTCTGTTTTTAGTTGCATGGTGTGATTGCAACTGACCACTTGCTCACTATAACAAATTGGGACCTTGATTCAATTACTTTTCAATCTGTTAGATACCATTGTGCTGAAGTTCACCACTGCCTAGTTTGATCAAAAAATATTTGGGACAGAATTATTGCTGGGTTACATCTCCATTTCTTTGAAGGGTGGTCAGTCTTCACCAATTGACAAGAGAACTTTCTTTTATTATTTATTCATGTGGCATGTGCCACTAACTAGGGCTAAAGAAATCAAAGGGCATGGGGAGGACATGGGAACAGGGTACTGGGTTGGATGATCATCCATGATCGTAATGAATGACAGAACAGGCTCAAAGGGCTAAATGGCCTAAGCCTGCTCCTATTTTCTATGAATCATAGAATCTTACAGACATACAGCATAGAAACAGACCCTTGGGTCCAATATCTCCATGCTGACCCATCTTCCCAATTTGACTTAACCCCATTAGTCAGCAATTGCCCCATATCTCTGTAAACCCGTCCTATTCATATACCCACCCAGATGCCTTTTGACTGTTGTAATTATACCCACTCCACCACTTCCTCTAGCAGCTCTTTCTATACACACACACCACCCTCTGTGTGAAAAAGTTGCCGCTTAGGTTCCTTTAAATCTTTCCCCCTCACATAAATCTATGTCCTCTAGTTTTGGACTCCCCTGGGAAAAGACCTTGGCTATTCTCCCTACCAATGCTCATGATTCCTGGTGTTTTACTGGCTAAATGTCAAACGAGGCTAGTGAAACCCCAGAGGCAACAAGAACCTCAAAGGGACAGCCTTTTGATTTTTATATCATTCTTTGTTGACAGTGTCTGCTTTTCAGTTTAACAAGAATCTCACTGTCTTGGGGGGTCAAGATTAGAGTGGTGCTGGAAAAGCACAGCAGGTCAGGCAGCATCCAAGGAGCAGGAAAATCAACGTTTCGGGCAAAAGCTCTTCGTCAGGAATGTGGCTGTGAGCCTAGGTTGTGGAGAGATAAATGGGAGGGGATGGGGCTGGGGAGAAGGTAGTTGCAAGTGAAATACGTGGATGGAGGGAGGGGTAAAGGTGATAGGTCAGAGCGGATAGGTGGGAAGGAAGATTAACAAGATCATGGGGATTGTCCTGAGCTGGAAGTTTGGAACTGTGGTAAAGTGGAGGGAAGAGAAATGAGGAAACTGCTGAAGTCCTCATTGTTGCCGTGGGGCGGAAGATAAGGTGTCCTTCTTCCAGGCATTGGGTGGCGGTGGAGGAGGCTCAGGACCTTCATGTCCTCAGCAGAGTGGGCGGGAGAGTTGAAATGTTCAGCCACGGAGTGGTGGGGTTGATTGGTGCGGGTGGCCCGGAGATGTTCCCTGAAGCACTCTGCGAGAAGGTGTCCAGTCTCCACAATGTAATCGAGACCGCTTCGGGAGCAACGGATACAATAAATGATATTGGTGGATGTGCAGATAAAACTTTGATGGATGTAGGAGGCTCCTTTGGGGCCTTGGATGGAGGTGAGGGAGGAGGTGTGGGCGCAGGTTTAGCAATTCCTGCGGTGGCAGGGGAAGGTGCCGGGAGGGGAGGGTGGGTTGTAGGGGGGCATGGACCTGACCAGGTAGTCACGGAGGGAACGGTCTTTGCGGAAGGTGACAACTGCAACAAGGACAGTAGGGCTGCATAACAAACGTGAAGGGAAGTATTCACATTCTGAAACTGTTAAACTCAATGATGAGTGCTGAAGGCTTTTTTTTAGATGTTAGACTTTATTGTCATGTGTACTCAAGTACAGGATTACAGTGAAAAGTTTACAATGTCGCCATTCCTGGTGTCATCTTAGGTGCCAAAATAGACAAATAAGGAAATAAGTTAGGGCTGTAAGGTACCCAGCTGGAAGACAAGACTTTGTTCCTCCAGTTTGCTGGTGCACTTGCATGAAGACCTGAAACAAACGTTGGTGTAGAAACACCGAAGTGCTGAAGTGGCAGAAATCTGGAAGCTCGGGGCCATTTTTGAGGATAGAGCGGACTTGCTTCATAGAGTGATCACCCCTTGCCTGAATTTCACTTCGGCAGTATGGAGGAGACGACATCAAGCATAATTAATACACAGTAGACTCTGAGATCATTCACACAATAGAGTTGTACAGCACGGAAACAGACCTGTTGGTCCAACTCGTCCAAGCTGCCAGATAGCAGATTAGATTGACTGAAGTGAGGCCACTTCTGCAGTACTGTGTCCGGTTCTGGTCACCATGATCTAGGGAGGATATTATTAAGCCTGAGAGGATTCAGATGAGATTTACCAGGATGTTGCTGGGAACAGAGAGCTTGAGTTATAAGGAGAACCTGGACGGGCTGGGACATTTTGCACCAGATGGTAGGAGATTGAGAGGTGACCTCACAGAGATTCATAAAATAATGAGGCGTACAAATTAGGAGAATGGCAGAATTCCCTAGGTTGGGGGATTTCAAGACTAGGAGGTATATTTTTAAGGTGAGAGGAGAGAGATTTATAAAAGGCATGACAGGCAATTTTTGTTTTCATAAGTGGTTTGTGTGTAGAATGAATTTCCAGAGAAAGTGGGAGATATGGGTACACTTACAATGTTTAAAGGACGTTTAGATAAGTACTTGCATAAGAAATATTTGGAGCAATAAGGGCCAAGCACAGGCGGATGGGACTAGGTTAGTTGGAATTCTGGTCAGCATGGACTGGTTGGATCGAAGGGCCTGTTCCCATGCTACATTACTCTCTGACTAAGTGCAGGCAAATTGCTGTTTCACCTGGAAGGCATGTCAAGTCTTGGATACTGAGGGGGGATGAGCTAAATGAGATTTTCATTTCTTTGTGGATTACTGCAGTTTATCACGGTGAACAGAACCGTATTATATTTAATTCGTAATTTCATACAGTTTTCTGTTGAGTGGTTCAAGCAATGACCCACAACAAAGCTTTTACAGCAGGAAGACCTTTCCTCGAGTAAGCGAAACAAAAAGCCAGCAGCCTACCTGCTGTGCTAATTTATGTTTTCTGTGATAGATTTCTACTCCCATTTCTCACTCTTTGCTGACACACTGTGGCCTATTACTTTTTTGAACACAGCAGCCTGTCACCTCAGCTTTTTAACAGTCAGGATTAGAAACTCCCTGTCAGAAAATGATCAGGTCCAAATAGGTTTGAATAGCTGTCTGCTCCAGTTAAATTGTAAATCTGACCAACTGTCGGCTGAGTAAATAGCAATGTGACCTCATTTAGAAACTTCAAAGAACAGAAAGCAATGTAGCACATGAATAGGCCCTTCGCTCCTCCAAGCCTGTGCTGACACATTTTGCCCTTCCATACTAAAACACTCTTCACTTCCAGGATCCATAGCCCTATATTCCCTTCCTGTTCATGTATTTGTCCAGGCCCGTCTTGAATGCTCCCACCATCTTCTCTGGCAGCATATTCCAGGCACTCACCAATCTTCGTATGAAAAACTTGCCTCGCACAACTCTTTTAAAATTTCACCCCTTGCATCCCAAATCTGTGTCCCCTAGTAACTGACCCCTCCACCCTGGGAAAAAGCCCCCTACTTTTTCACTCTATTCGTGATAGACAGCATGGTTTTGTGTGGGCTAAATTGTCTTATAAACAATCTTATAAACTTCTATTAGGTCACCCCTCAACCTCCTGCATTCCAGTGAAATATAACACAGTCTGTCCAACTTTTCTTCATAGCTAAAATCCTCCATGCCAGGCAACATCCTGGTAAATCTTTTCTGTACCCTCTCCAAAGCATCCACATCCTTCTGGTAATGCAGTGACCAGAACTGTATGAAATATTCCAAGTGTGATCTAACTAAATTTCCATAAAGCTGCAACATAACCTGTCTATTCTAATACTTTATGCCACTCCCAATGAATGCAAGCATGCTATAAGTCTTTTTTATTACCTTATCTACCTGTGCTGCCACCATCAGTGACCTGGGGACCTGCACACCCAGATCCCTCTACATATCAATACTCCTAAGGGTTCGGTCACTCACTGTATAATTTCCACCTGTACTTGACGTTCCAAAAGCATCACCTCACATTTGATGAATGAAACTCCATCTGCCATTTTTCTGCCAATTCCTCCAACTGATCTATATCCTGCTGTTTCCTCTGATAATCTTCCTCAGGATCTGCCACTCCACTAATCTTTGTTGTCTGCAAACTTGCTAATTAGAGCATCCACATTTTCCTCCAAATCATTTATGGAGATCACAACAGCAGAAGTCCCAGCATTGATCCCTGTAGAACACCACTAGTCACAATCCTCCATTCCTAACAGCATCCTTCCACCGCTACCCTCTGTCTCCTATGACAAAGCCAGTTCTGTATCCATCTTGCCAGGTCACCCTCATACCATGTGACAAAACCTTTTGTACCAGTCTGCCATGAGGGGCCTTGTTAAAGGCTTTACTGAAGTCCATGTAGGCAACTGCTTCATCAAACATCTTCATCATATCCTCACAAAACCCAATCAGGTTAGTGAGGACAATTTAGCCCACACAAAACCATGCTGTCTATCACGAATAAAGCCATTTGCTTCTAAATGCATATCGATCTTGTCCCTGAGAATCTATCCCAATAATTTCCCTAACACTGACATGAAACTTACAGGCCTGTAATTTCCTGGGTTACCCCTACCACCCTTTTAAACCATGGGACAACATTGGCTATTCAACTACTATTTAAGTGTAGTAAAACCTCCAAAGGTGCTTCATATTTTTAAAATATCTATTCTTTAATTAGATGTCAGCCATCACAAATTGAATGGATTTCCAAACCAGTATTTGGCTTTGTCATTGGAGACAGAGGGTAACGGTGGAAAGATGCTTTTCGAATGAAGGGCTGTGACTAGTGGTGTTCCACAGGGATCAGTGCTGGGATTTCTGCTGTTCATGGTCTACGTAAACAATTTGGAGGAAAACGTGGCTGGTCTAATTAATAAGTTTGCAGACGATACAAAGATTGGTGGAGTTGTGAGGAATAGTGAGGAAGATTGTCAGAGGATACAGCAGGATATAGATCAGTTGGAGGAATTGGCAGAAGAATGGCAGATGGAGTTTAATCCAGACAAATGTGAAATGATGCCTTTTGGAAGGTCAAGTACCGATGGAAATCATACAGCAAATGGCAGAAGTCTTAGGATTATTGACATGCAGATCTATACTCACATGCAGGGCAGGTAGATTGCCTTCTCTAAAATTACATTGGTGAACCAGATTAATGGTTATGATAGTCATCGACAGCTACATAAGCTGCTTGGCCTTATGACAAAAGGCTGATCCTTTAACAGGGTTCTGTTGCCCTTGTATTTTTTTTCTTCATAGAGGTCCTAAAAGACACAAACTCTGAAAAATCTACATTGAAGGGTTTTAGGGCCAGTTTAATTGTGGCTAGCAGATACTGCCTCAGGCAACAGGCTTTCAAGTTTTTGAAAAAAAGATACTTGTACAATGAAAGGGGAGCTGCCAGTTCTCCCAACTCAGCTTTTCTCTCTTGGTTTGGATTTTAGCAGTAATGTGGAAAAAAGCTGCTGGACCCAAAGAAGCAGATCCATACTGATCTCTCTCTGACTTATCTCCTGTAGGAACCTGTGTTTGATTTTACCATTTGTGCCAAGAGGTGTTTATGGGGATTGTTGCGAGTATTTGGAACAGTATCATTAAGTTGGCATAATCTGCTGGGTTTTTGGAGAGGTTAGGTTATTCTTTATTCTGTTCTCTTTTGCTTGTATGTCATTTGGTGACCTTGTAAATGAATTCTGTTTTGGTTAAAACCAAGTGGTTTGACCAGCTGCATCTCTCCTGGAATGGCCTGCTTAAAACAATTAGCAAAGGTAGGGTCTGGATTCCTTCTCGAAATGTTATCAGGGGTCTGGTCTGGTCCATAACAGATTTATATTTTTAAATTAGATTTCAATTCCAATAAATGTCAGAGACTTGAACCAATGTCCCCCTTGGCATTAGCCTGGGCCCATGGATTATTAGCCCAGTGACAGTAGCACTATGCTCCCATCTACCTGTCACTATGCTCAGGTTGAAAACTAACACTGAGCCAAGAGGTTGTGATGGTTGGGCTAAGTCATATCCAACTCTAAATGTTATCTGTTTCTCTCTGCACAGTGGCTGCCAGATCTGCTGAGTTCCTCCAACATACGAATGTAAGCTCTTCATCAGGACTTCATCATCTTCATAATTTCTGATGAAGAGCTTATGCGCGAAACATTGACTCTCCTGCTCCTCGGATGCTGCCTGACCGGCTGTGCTTTTCCAGCACCACACTTTTCGACCCTGATGGCTCCAGCATTTGCAGTACTCACCTCCTTCTCCATTGTTTTCATTTGATACGGATGGGCTGGTGCCTAAAACCTTGATCCAGGAAGAAGTGTCATAAAGAACAGCATAAAGAAGAGAGGGAGAGAGAAAGAGAGAGAGAGAGAGAGAGAGAGAGAATGACAGCTTTTGAAGGCAATAGTGGGGATACACAAGAAGCCACAGTTGGCTAATAATTCAATGGCCCCCAGACTTATGCCAGGAGGGACAGTGGTTCAAGTCCCTGAAAGCCAATTTTTAAAAAAATCTAAGTCAGAACTGAATGTCATGGACACTATGAAACTATCATTGACTATCACAAAAATTAGGAAACAGTGAGGTTTGCAGATGCTGTAGGTCAGAGTTGAGCGTGTCTTGCTGGAAAAGCTCAGCAGATCAGACAGCATCCGAGGAGCAGGAAAATCGATGTTTCGGGCCGTAGCCCTTCTTCAGCAAAATTAATCTGGTTCAATAATAACTTCTCAGAAGGTTATGGGATGGCAGGAAATTGCAGTCACAGGGCAGGCCAGGGACATTGAGGAATTTGTACATAAGAACAAAGTTTTTCAAATTGAGTGTTGGTGTTCTGGGACCACGAATGAGAGATGAACAATAAATGTAGCATTCCTGTTCCCACAAGCATCTCCCAAGGTGGACTCTCATCAACCTTGGGAGATGAAAAGGAACTGCAAAAGCTCAATGAGTGGCATTTTGCCTCAAAAACAGACAGTTGAGCTCAAGTCTCATTTTAAACACTCAAATACATGCTTCAGATTGCCTTTCCAGTGCATTGTATAGGTTGCACATTGGAGATGGTCAGATGAAATAACAATCCAAGGCCCTGCCCAACCTCATAAGTTTGAAGAACTGGGGAGCTATTCCTCGACACTATTAATCCCTCAGTGAATGTTCACCCAATCTTTGTGGAGTCATATTATGGGCAAATTGGCTGCTGGGTTTCCAGTGTTACAGCCATGACTAGACTTGAAGAGCACTTTGAGAAACCCGAAGTTTGCAAAAGATTCAGCACAAATGCAAGTCCTGTCTTTCTACAGAAGATTGAAGCTGATTCATAGCCCTTTGTGCATCACATCAGAATTAGAAAAGAGTGATTGATGCCTTGGCTTAAACCTTAAATCAGCAATGCTCCATGCTTTGTGACAGAAATAAACAAAGAATGGCAGTCTTTCTGTGAGATAGCAGTCATTCTGTGTTGCAGGGTCTGTTATGTTGTTTGTTACAAACCAGAACTTGAATTCAGAATATGGCAGTGAAACTCAGCAGGTCTGGCAGCCTCTGTGGAGAGGTGTGAACTCAAGGCATTAACTGTCATAAAAAGCTGCTCTGTCAGAGGCTGACGTCGGCGCCTGCACACAGAACGAAGCGCCCAAAACGACCAATGCTGGAACCCTGCCATTGATTATTGACCTTAAAAGCAAATCGTGCTGCCAAAATGTGTGTTACCCGAGAATTACTTCTATTTAAAAGCCATCACCTTTGACCCTACCTCTGGATTACCAAAGTGACCAAGCAGGAGGCTGGAAGAGCACAGCGAGCCAGGCAGCATCAGGAGGTGGAGAAGTTGACGTTTTGGATATAACCCTTCTTCAGGTAGGAGGAGCTACAAGTAAAGGGAGTGGGGGAAGGATTATAGGTGGGGAGAGGGAAGAAGTGGTGAGGTAGTGAAAAATCTATAACCCTTCCCCACTTTCTCTTTATCTGCAGCTCCCCCTACCTCCACCCCCAGCCCTGAAGAAGCCCTGAGTTGGCTTGCTGTGTTCTTTCAGCCTTCCAGCCTCTGCCTACTCACAGCGTGCTTCAGCGAACATCTCTGGGACACCTGCACCAACCAACCCCAACACCCCATAGCTGAACACTTCCACTCCCCCTCCCACTACGCCAAGGACATGCACGTCCTGGGCCTCCTCTATCACCACTCCCTTACCACCCGATGCTTAGAGGAAGAACACCTCGTCTTCCGCCTCGGGACCCTTCAACCCCAGGGCATCAATATGGATTTCACCAGTTTCATCATTTGTCCTCCCCCCCGCACCTTGTTCCAGTTCCAACCTTCCAACTCAGCACCACCTCATGACTTGTCCTACCTATCCATCTTCCTTCCTATCTATCCACTCTACTCTCCTCTCCGATCTATCACCATCATCCCCACCTCCATCCACCTATTGAACTCTCAGCTACCTTCTCCCCAGCCCCATCCCCCCTCCCATTTATGTCTTCAACCCCGAAACTCCCAGCCTCATGCCCAAAACTTTTATTCTCCTGCTTCTGGGATGCTGTCTGACCAGCTGTGCTTTTCCAGCACTACACTCTCAACTTTAACCTCCAGCATCTGCAGTCCTCACTTTCACCTAGTTGAATTCAGCCTCCTGTTTGTCCACTTTAGATTCCAGCATCTGCAGATTTTTTGTCTCTGAGTTACCAGCTCAGTGAGATTAACATGCCATCATCTCCCCCCTCCTCTCCTCCCACCACCCCTCACTCACCATTGTCTGAGTAATCCATTTCATTAATGTTAATTGAGGGATAAATCTTGAACATAAGAATATAAATGGAAGCTGGATTAAACCATGTGATCCCTGCTTTGTCATTCCATAAGTTCATGGCTGATCTTCACTATTCATCCAGAATGTTTTGCTGGATTCTTGTACCACTGGATTCCCTTAGAATTCAACCTTGAATCTAGGCAATGACTGAGTATCCGCAGCTCCCTGGGGTAGAGAGTTCCAAAGTCTCAGTCAGTGAAGAAATATCTACTCAACATTGCTGTATATGCCGTCCTCTTATCCTGAGATTGTTACCTGATTAGACCTTAATAGAGTGCCATTAAACTCTCTGTTCTTTGCTGTCACATTCTTTATATTGACAAAAATTGTCACACTGCTTGTATTTTCTCTTTAGATTAATGCATTTTCCCTCATTTGAACCCTTCCCATCAGTTTGAAGCCTTAGCAATTGCTCTGGCAATATAATGTGCTCGGACTGATGCCAGTCTGGTTTAAATGGAGCCAATTGAATCACTCTCTCTTTCCTCAGTACTGGTGCCAATGCCTCAAGCATCATAACCCCCATCTCCAATGTTAGCCTTTGAGTCATAAGTTCAGCTTACTGATCAGTTTGACAATATGTTGACTTCATTACAGCTCATTCCTTATTCTACCTTTGTTGTTTGCTCCAAATTTGACAACAACAAGATCCTCCCTTTCCCATTCCAAGTTCTCCTTTGTGAAGTCAAGCCTTTAACACTGACAACGAGCAGATAGCAATAACAATTCTTGGAGTCCCCAAGCGATAGCTGTACAGAACAATACCTAACTTTCTGATTATATATGTCTTTACCTCTGCCTTGCTTCCCCACCCTCTCCACTCCACACACACCACTTTCAGACAATAAAAGTGTTGCTTGATATCACTTGCCTGAAATCTTTTCTTCTGGATTTCTTCTCATGGTCAGCGTCAGCTCTATACCATTGCAACCCAGATGACCATGCCTGGTACCAGTACAGAAACAGAAATTGCTGGAGAAACTCAGCCAGTCTGGCAGCATCTTTGGGAAGAAAGCAGTTTCCGATCAGAACTGAAGATATTTTGATGAATGGTGGCGGCCTTGAAACATTGATTCTGCTTTCTTCCCACAGATGCTGTCAGACCTATTGAGTTTTTACAAAAATTTCTGTCTTTGTTTCTGATCTGCAGCATCTGCAGTTATCCTAGGACCAGTACCTTGTGGTATTTGCCACTTTTGATTGGATGTGGCACTGGGGAAGGGCTGTTTGAAGTAGGTCACTAGCACCAGTCTTCGTTTGCCTTGGGTTCGTTCAATGATCAGTGGTATTGGATACACAGCTATAAAGTGTCGACAGAAGAGGAGCTATTCTTAGGTAATAATAAAATGTCCCACTATATTTGGCAGTACATGATTCATAAGACCTTCACGAGTTGGTACAGGTACATCTGCGTCCTCCGAAAGCTCAAGTAGAACAGTTTGTCTCTGCCCACATACTGTGTGATGTCTGTGTGTAAATGTAGCATTCACATTAACACCCTGTCACTGTTACCTTATACAAAAAGGGGGCACACAGAAAACTGACGCTGAGACCACTGTATGATCAACCAGGAGTTTTATCAAATGCTCTACTCCTGCTCCTAAGCCTGAATCCGTGGATGTTGCTATTGTTTTTTTTCTGCTATTACTTCAGTGACAATCACACGAGCCCATAAGATGTCGGAAAAAAAGAGGCTGTTTAGTTCATCTAGTCTGATCTACCGCTCAGTGACGTCATAGCTGATCTGATCATCCTCAACTCCACTTTCCTGCGTTTTTGCCATAACCCCTGATTCCCTGACGGATACAAATCGCTCACTTTCAGATTTGAGAATGTATTTAATGCGGTCTCTGTGGTAAAGAATTCCACAGGTTTACTCCCCTCAGAAGAAATTCCTCCACATCTTTGTCTTAAATGGAACAACTCCTAATGCCTTTTGGTCCTAGACTCTCTCACAAGGAGAAAACAATGTTTCCACATGTACCTTGTCAAGTCTCTTAAGAATCCTATTTTTCAATATCTCATGTTATTCTTCAAAGGACAAATGAATGCAGACCCAACCTATTCAACCTCTCCTCCTGAGACAGAAAGTCACTCCCTCACCCTTCCCTGAGGACTTTAATGAACTAATTCCATTCTAGCAGCAAACTAGCAGCTTTCTTCATCATTTCTTTTCTGAGGACATTGCTTTTCTTCTGTTTCCTATTTTCTGCGTTTCTATGTTTTGGATGTGGCATGGTTAGCACTGCTGCCTCACAGCACTAGGAACCTAAGTTTGATTCCAGCCTCGGGCGACTGTCTATGTGGAGTTTGCATACTCTCCCTGTGTCTGCGTGGGTTTCCTCTGGGTGCTCTGGTTTCCTCCCACAATCCAAAGATGTGCAGGTTAGGTGAATTGCTAAATTATCCATCGTGTTTGGTGCATTAGTCAGCGAGAAATGGGTCAATATGGACTTGTTGGGCCGAAGGGCCTGTTTCCACACTGTAGGGGAATCTAATATTAATCTTAACCGGAGATGATTCTTCCTGGAGGATTTTGCTTTTGAAACTTCGTCAACAAACCCCCCACCCCCACCCCACCCCCCCTTGCTCCCTGATTCTATAATCTAACCTGACCAGTAACAGGGAATTATAGAATTGTGGCAATCAAGTAGACCATTCAGCCCATCAAGCATGCCCTGCCATTCATTACAATCATGGCTACTCTAACACTTCAATGCCTTTAACTCACTCCATTCCCAAAAACCTGCACACTGGTGACTCCTTTACCTGTATTTGTCCATTCCATTTTGAAGGCAATCACTGGTCTGTTATCTCCCTATTGTTTCAACAGAGCATTCTATATCACAGTAACTTGCTGTGCACATAATGTTTATCTGTGTTGCCTCAGGTCTTTCATCAATTGCTGTAAATCTGTGACCTCTGATTATCATTGATCCTGCAGTCATTGGAAACTGTTTTTTCTTTATTGACTTTGTCTGATTCCATCATGATTTTAAACATCTATCAAATCTTCTCTGAACCTTCTCAGCTGTAAGGCGACCATTTGTGCAGTCTATATATAGATAGAAATATTCTGGTCAATTTATTATTTTTCATTTACCTATTACACTGTACCTTGTGTGTTTTGCATTTCTTACACACTTTATGCTGTGCATGAGTGTGTGGTTTGTGCTGTCCGTGTAGCACCCTGGTCCTGGAGGAACACTGTCGCATTTTTACTGTATCAGTTGTACATGGTGGAAATGACAAATAAAAGCTACTCTATTCCACTCTATTCTACAGTGGTGGGTAGATTCCAATGTACTGGAACACAATGGCAAGGGAAGCTTCCAGCTTTGGTGAATAGGTCGTCAGCCTAATGCTGGTCTTATGTCAGGGCATATTGCCTTGGTGTGCCAGGTATTCTCATTGTTCAATAGGGTCATGTCCCGGAGGAGAAAGTAAGGACTGCAGATGCTGGAGATCAGAGTCGAAAAGTGTGGCGCTGGAAAAGCACAGCAGGTCAGGCAGCATCTGAGGAGCAGGAGAGTGAATCATAGAATGTGAAACATAGAAATGCTCCTGATGAAGAGCTTATGCTTGAAACGTCAACTCTCCTGCTCCTCTGATGCTGCCTGACCTGCTGTGCTTTTCCAGCACTACACTTTTTGACGAGGATCATGTCCAGTCAACAAAATTGGCTGAAAGTACCTTGCAATGATGGTGGCGACATGGGATAAGATTATGGAGGATCTTCCGGGTTGACAATGATCAAGCTCCTTCTTCTTGTTTGGTGTTCGGACAGCGTTCAGTACCTTTCTGAACTTGATGTACCCAAGCTGAAGAATTTCCACCTGTTTCATTGATTGTAGCACTACTCAGCTCAGTCTCTCGCCTGCTGATTTGTGAATGAGGTCTTCATCTTATCACAAAGAATCCTTGGCAAAAATTGCCCCCACTCAGACTCTGCTCGCAATCAGAAATGATTTAAGTTAGAACAAAGACGTCAAGCTTTATGAACTACACTGCCAGAAGTGATAGAAGTAATTTCAATGATCACTTTCAAAAGAGGTTTGGATAGGTACTTGAAGGGCTCGGAGGAAAGGCCAGTGGAATGGCACTAATTGAATAGCTCTTTTGAAGAGACGGTACAGACATGAGAAGTTGGATGGCCTCCTTCAGCACTCAACGACTATACGAGTGACTCAGCTGCCATAACCCACTCAACATCTACTCAGACCTTCCAAACAAAACATTTGAAAAACACAAGGTCTTGCACTGTCCGTGGGTGAGAGAAATGGATGCAATGATAGAGTCTTTAGACTAATAATCCAAATGGCCAGACCAGTGCTTTGGAAACATGGGTCCAAATCTCAGTAGAATACTAAACTAGCCTCAGTGATGGCGATTATAAAACCATAGCTGTAAAAATCCATTCAGATTCACTAATGTCCTTCAGGAAAGGAGATCTGCTGTCTTGACCCAGTCTGGCCTCCTTGTACAGATAGACAACCCTTTATCCGAAATCCCAAAATCCGAAAAGCTCCAAAATCTGAAGGTATTCTCATCAAGTTTTTTTCTCATTAACAAGGTTGTTTGACGTGCAGATAACCCAAGACGACACCCACGCGATGCGTGTCACTCACTAGCAGGCCTTGATTCTGTCTCAAGGCCTGTTTTACTCAGGGAGTCTGGTCCTCTGATAAGATTTTTAAAACTTTCACCATCAAACTGTCACTCATTCTGAAAGGCAAAAAATTCTGAAATCCGAAAATGAGCTGGTCCCAAGCATTTCGGATAAAGGATTGTGCACCTGTACTCCAGACCCTGAGTGATGTTTTTTAGCACAATAATTAATGTGATCGTAACTACCGTCTGAAGTGGCTCAGCAAAGGCAGTTCAGAGTAGTTAATAAGTGCTGGCCTTGCCAATGATGGCCACTTCCGATTAAAGAATAAAGAAAATCAGATGGTTAAGGAAGCTTGTCAATCCCAATATTTTGGAAGCTGGGAGGAGGATAAGCTGTTACTGTGTGTTTAAAATAAAATGCATCCCTGTCAGGGTTCTGTTTTTTTTAACAGTAGGACATGAAGATTATTTGCTTTCTGTTTCCAGTCACAGCCAGATTAAGCTAGCAAGATGAGAAAGCTTGTATTACCAAGTCTCCAGAGAGTACAGAAGAGTGATGGAGGGATGCATAGGGTTAGGGAAAACAGAGGCTGGACTCTGTGCGTGGTGGAGCAGGGCTGGCTTGTTGCGAAGACTGGTGATTAGGTTGATAGAGAGGAGGTTTGAAGGCCAGAGGAGAAGTGAAGACTTAGAGGAGGATTTTTGATTTGATTTATTATTGTCACATGTACCTAAGCACAGTGAAAAGTTTTGTTTTGCATGCAGTACAGGCAAATCATAGACTGATTGAACAGAGCAAGGCATGCAAAGCTATAACTGCACAGAAGTTGTACAAAATAGAAGATCAACATTAGATCTGAAACTTGAGACGTCTGTTCAGAAGTCTAGTACCAGCGGGGAAGAAGCTGTTCTTGAGACTGGTGGTACGAGTGTTTAAACTTTTGTATCTTCTGTCTGATAGAAGAAGGTGGAAGAGATTATAATCGGGGTGGGACGAGTCTCTGGTGATGTTGTCTAACTTCTTGCAGCAACGGAAGTGTAGACAGAGTCAATGGATGGAAGGTTCGCTTGCGTGATGAACAACTCTGTACTAAGCTGTGATGCACCCAGATAGAATGCTTTCTGTGGTGCATCTATAAAGGTTGGTGAGGGTCCTTATGGCCATGCTGAATTTCTTTAGCTTCCTGAGGAAGAAGAGATGTTGTTGTGCCTTCTTGACTATCACATCAACATGTGTCGTCCAGGACGGGTTGTCAGTTATCGTTGCTCCTAGGAACTTGATGCTCTCAACCATCTCCACCTCCATTAATGTAGATTGGAGCTTGCCCTCCTCCTTGTTTCCTGAAGTTGATGATCCAATCTTTAATTTTGCTGACACTGAGGGACAGACTGTTATCTTTGCAGCACATCACCCTGCATTCTATCTCTTTCCTGTATTCTGTCTTATCATGTTTGATATTCGGCCTACAACGGTGGTGGCATCAGTGAACTTTAGATGACATTCAGATGAAATTTGACCACACAGTCATGAGTGTACAGGGAGTGCATCCTTGTGGGACACTGATGTTGAGGATTATGATGGAGGAAATGCTGTTGTCTATCCTCATTGATGGCGATCTATGGGTCAGGAAACTGAGGATCCAGTTGCAGAGGTTGGAGTTGAGACCTAGGTTTTGGGGTTTGGAGATTAGTTTGGTTAAGATTATAGTGTTGAAGCTGGAGTTGTAGTTGATAAGTAGAAACCTGATGTAAGTATCCTTATTATCCAGATGTTCCAGGGATGTGTGCAGACACAGGGAAATGGTGTCTGCCATGGACTTGTTACACTAGTAGGCAAACTGCAAGGGATCGAGGCAGGCTGGGAGACTGGAGTTGATGCTTGCCATGATTAGGGCAGAAAGCAGGAATGTAGATTGAAAGGGTCAAGGTGGAGAAGATCAGAGTTCAGGAGTGGAGCGGAGGTCAGTTGCTCGAGGGATCAGTAGAATGAGGATAGTTGAGATTAAAAGGTCACGGGTTGGAGCAGATGAGAAGAGATCAGAAAGACCAGACAGTGATTGTGGCAGGAGGGCGAGTTGGATGACCAATGGCTTGGTTTACAGGTGAGCTTGGTAACCAGAGTAAGACATGCTCCTGACCCACAAGCAGTGCTGAAAAGACAATCAGCTATTAAATCTAACAGTCCTCACTGCCCTCTACCTGCCCTCTAGTTCTGGGAAACATGGTCAGCCAAGATTAAACCAGAGTGAGAAGAAAAGAAGGCAGATGGAATCATTAAAACTTTACCTCCTGAGAATGGTCTGCTCACCCAAACCCCCGGTTCCCTGCCACCACTAAAAACCAGCAATGAGCGCATTTGTGATGGGCTGCCTTTGGATTTGAGTTAGCTGCTATTTTAACATTCAAATCCACCCAATTCTATCAACTGTATTGTTATCTGAAGGGGAAACGAAAGAGCAGGTCAAAACTCCCCCCTTAACTCCATGACTGCCTCTGCAGAAGCGACCCTTGGCAAAAGCAAGTACCTGTTGGTTTTCATTCAGACTTGCAGCATCTGCAGCAGTTTGCTTTCGTTTTAATATCCATCGATTTTGTTCTTGGTTTAAAGAGTGCTGCTTTGATGTAATTTTCACTGAAGTTGCTAAAATTGATTGCAGATAAATTGCATAATTGGTTGTGTCCATTACTTTTTATGGCTTCGAATTAGAATTAATCTGAGGTCAGGACTTTCAGCTAACAGCCAGATAAACCTAGGTGACGAAACGCAGCAGTTCAGAGGAGACATTAAAAGCAAAACAATTCACCTATTAGATTAACAAAATTATCCACTGCATTATCAGGAGTGACTAAGGGAGCTAGGTGACTGATCACCTTCACCTTTCAATCTTAGGCTGACTAAAGGTGAAGCACAATGAGACTAGATTTTTATGAGGAAGGGTATTCTTCTATCTGGTGGTAAAGGAGAGGGCCCAGGGCAGTGGCCATCAGAAGTAAGGGAATTAGCTCCTGTGTTTGTTTTTCAATTCATCCACATCCTGTGAAGTTGTATTATTATTGTCCATCCCTTACTTTCCAGAAGGAAACTAAGAGTCAGCCATGTTGCTGTGGGTCTGGAGTCACATGTAGGATAGACCGGGTGAGGTTGGCAGACTTCCTTCTCAAAAGGACATTACTGAATCAGATGGATTTCAATGACAATTTACAGCAGGCACGGTGTAACCTAACTTGTTGTTCCAGTTTTTGTTTTAAAATTCAAATTTCACTATTTGCCAAGATGGGATTTGAACCCATGTTCCCAGAAAATTAACCAGGGGCCCTGGAACCTTACCATTATGCCATTGCATCCATGGTGGATCAGGGCCCCATTGGCTTTGATCAAGGACCCCTGTTCCCAGGTAACAAGTGACCCACAGGATAGCAGCTCTTGGTAACTCCACAGTGGCAGGCCCCCTACAGCTGACAGACAGAAAGATCTGCAATGTGCCTCCCTGGGCAGAGATTTACTCTGTATGAGATGGGAAGGGTTTGAATACACCACTATTCTGCCCAATTAAGTGTGTTTCTTACATCCAAGCCTGTCACTTCAGGAGCAGGAGAAGATTCCACTCACTCTCTGTTTTGAAATTACCTTGAAAGTATAACTTTTGATTTTATGCACAAGTATTGTTTGAGCACATTAACAAAATGCTCCTCTTAGATCTGTTCTCTTCATCATGCACATTAAGAAGGCATTTAGCAAGCTTGATTTCATAGCTCGGACCTTTGAGTACAGGAGTTAGGCATCATCTTGAGATTGTACAGGATGTTGGTGAGGCCTCTGCTGCAGTATTGTGTTCAGTTCTGGTCACACTGTTATAAGAAGAATATTATTAAACCAGAGAGGGTTCAGAAAATCTCCAGAATGGAGGGTTGAGTTATAAGGATAGGCTGGGACTTTTTTTTTCACTGGTGTGTAAGAGGTTGAGGGATGACCTTATAAAGATTTATAAAATCATGAGGGGTATCGAGAGGATGAATGACAGGTGCCTTTTCCCTGGAGTGGAGGATTTCAAATCAAAGGGGCATATTTTTAAAGTAGGAGGATAAAGATTTAAAAAGGGGGGAGGAGCAACTTCATTAGAGAGAGAATGGTTTGTGCGTGGAATGAACTGCCAGAGGAAGTGGTGGATGGGGATACAGTTACAATGTTAAAAGATATTTGGATAAGTTCATGAATAGGAGAAAGTGAGGACTGCAGATGCTGGAGATCAGAGCTGAAAATGTGTTGCTGAAAAAGCGCAGCAGGTCAGGCAGCATCCAAGGAGCAGGAGAATCGACATTTGGGGCATGAGCCCTTCTGCGCTTTTCCAGCAACACATTTTCAGCTAAGTTCATGAATAGGAAACATTTGGAGGGATATGGGCCAAGCACAGGCAGGTGGGACTAGTTTAATTTGGGATTATGGCCAGCGTGCACTGATTGAACCAATGGGTCTGTTTCCACATGCTGTATGATTCAATGACACATTAGAGAATCACACAAATGGATGAATGGTCAGATTCTTGATAGTGTGGATGAGCAGAGGGATCTTGGTGTCCCTGTACAGAGATCCCTGAAAATTGCCACCCAGGTTGATAGGGCTGTTAAGAAGCCATACGGTGTGTTAGCTTTTATTAGCAGAGGGATTGAGTTTTGGAACCATGAGGTCATGTTACAGCTGTACAAAACACTGGTGCGTCAGCACTTGGAGTATTGCGTGCAGTTCTGGTCACCGCATTATAGGAAGAATGTGGAAGCTTTGGAAAGGGTTCAGAGGAGATTTGTTAGGATGTTGCCTGGTGTGGAGGGTAAGTATTATGAGGAAAGGTTAAGGAACTTGAGGCTGTTTTCATTTGAAAGAAGAAGGTTGAGAAGTAATTTAATTGAGATATTTAAGATAATCAGAGGGTTAGATCGGATGGACAGTGAGAGCCTTTTTCCTAGGATGGTGATGGCTAGCACGTGGGGGCATGACTTCAAATTGAGGGTCGATAGATTATAGAGCAGATGTCAGATGTAATTTCTTTACTCAGAGAGTAGTAGGGGCATGGAACACACTGCCTGCAACAGTTGTCGACTCGCCAGCCTTATGGACATTTAAATGGTCATTGGATAAACACATGAATGAAAAGAGAATAGCGTAGGTTAGATGGGCTTCAGATTGGTTTCACAGGTAAGTGCCACATCAAGGGCCGAAGGGCCTGTACTGAGCCGTAATGTTGTATGTTCTATGACAGAATAAAGAAGGCTAATTAATCCATTTATTCACATTTTTACAGATAACTACTTGTTTTCTAACAGCAATTCAGGCTGGTGTACTTCAAAATTTCGCTTTTTGTTATGACAGAGGTGGAGTGAGGATTTAGAGCATATTAAAGATGCATTCGGACCTGACCTAGTTCACCAATGAAGTACCTGCTTAATCTAACATATACATATTGATTGTGAACTGCCAAATGCAATGGGGTTTAATTGTTGTTTGATGATCCGATGCTTTTCAAGAAATGAGGCCTTTAATGATTCCTATTTATTACAACAGTTTTAATTACAGAACAATCCACAATGCATTTTTAAACAGGGTTCTTTGAATCAGTGGCTGTGTCTCAGTTTATAAGAAACATCGAGGTGAGGAACTCAACAAGACAGCTATTATATAATTAATTTGCTTTTGGCAAAGCAATAGTGGCTGTTGTGGAATGAGTGGCAGTGTTGAATCATTGAATCCTGACAGTGTGGTAGTAGGCCATTTGGCCCCTCGAGTCTGCACCGACCAAAAGGCCTGGGTTCCAGTCCCGCCTGCTCCTGAGATGTGTTGTAAAAGGTGGATTAAAAACATTGATGCCAGTGTAAATGGTGATGGACTGGTCCTAAAATCCATGGAGAGATGTATAGAATCAGAAAGGATTTTGATGAGACAAACCAGAGGACACCTATGAAATTCTAACAGAACAGGATAAGCTAAATGTTGGAATAATGTTCCTGATGACCAGGGAAACCAGAACCTGGGGTCACAGACTAATGATATGATGTAGGATTGAGATGGGGACAAATTTCTTCATGCGGAGAGTGGTGCCCCTGAGGAATTCCCTGGCCAATAAAGTGGTTGAAGCCAAATCATTGAAATGTCTTTAAGGAGAAGTTAGATATAATTCTTAGGGCTGAAGGAGTCAAAGGATGTGGAATGAAAGCAGGAAGATGGTACTGAGTGGGATGATTAGCTATGCTTACATTGAATGTCAGAGCAGTCTTAAAAGCTGAGTGGCCCAATCCTGCTCCTATTTATGATTCAGTCTATGTTTTGTTGGAGAAACAAAGCTGCCTTGAGGATTTTTTTTAAAGGTATGCAGTTAAGATCTGAATGTAGTGTCCTTTTTTTTCTATAGAAATTGACTTGATGTCAAGGGCTGTCACTCTCCCCTCCCCTTTGGAATTCAGCTCTTTTGTCCATGGTTGAACCATGTCATGAGGTCAGGAGCTGAGTGGCCCTGGTGGAACCCAAACTGGGCATCACTGAGCAGGTTATTGCTGAGCTGGTGCTACTTGATAGCGCTGTTGATGTCACCTTTCATCACTTTACTGATGCTCGAGAGTAAACTGATTAGACAGTAATTGGCTGGGTTGGATTTGTCCTGCTTTTTGTATACAGGACATATCTGGGCAATTTTCCACATTATCAGGTAGGTGCAAGTGTTGTAATTACCTTGGCTAGGGGAACAGCAAGTTCTGCAGTACAAGTCTCCAGTACTATTGCTGAATGTTGTCAAGACCCCACAGCCTTTGCAATATCCAATCCCTCCAATTGTTTCTTGAGATCACGTGGAGGAAATCGAATTGGCTGAAGACTGGTATCTGTAATGCTGGAGACCACTGGAGGCGGCCAATATGGATCATCCACTCAGCACTTCTGTCTGAAGATTGCTATGAATGCTTCAGCTTTATCTTTGATACTGGTGTGCTGAGTTTTTCCATCATTGAGAATGGGGATATTTGTGGAGCCTCCTCCTCCAGTCAATTATTTAATTGTTCACCATCATTCATGACTAGATGTGGCAAGACTGCAGAGCTTAGATCTGATCCATTGGCTGTGGGATCGCTTAGCTCTGCCTATCACTTGCTGCTCATGCTGTTTGGTGGCTTCACCAGGTTGTCACCTCATTTTCAGGTGAGGTGCTGCTCCTGACATGCCTTCCGTCACTCCCCACTGAACCAGGGTTGATCCCTGGCTTGATGGTAATGGTAGAGTGGGGGATATGGCATACCATGAGGTTGCAGCTTGTGCTGAAGTACAATTCTGTTGCTGTTGATGACCCACAGCGCCTCATGGATGCCCAGTCTTGAGTTGCTAGATCTGTTTGAATTCTATCCCATTTAGCACGGTGATGGTGTCACACAACACGATGGAAGGTATTCTGTGTGAAGGTGAGACTTTGTATTCAAAATGACTGTGCAATGGCCATTTTATCCGATATTGTCATAGACAGATGCAGCTGGTAAGTTGGCAAGTTTTTTTCCCTTTTGTTGGCTTCCTCACCACCTGCTGCAGGTGGAGTTTGGCAGGAAGAGCAAGGAGAGGCAAATATAAAGGAACAAGGGTGAGATTCTAATGGAGCTAAGCTGTAGGATCTAAGGTGCTTGCAAGTGTACGAGCCGATATAATTGAAGGTGTAGGGCAGGTTGAAGAGGTGGCTTGAAATGGAGAGGCAGAGAAGATGACTACTGCACTGCTCTATCTCAGCATGGGTCCTGTAGTAGACCTTCCACAGCCATGACCTTGACCACATGGAAGGACAAGGACAGCAGTAAGAAGACATAGGTTCCCCTCCAAGACTCTCCCCGGCTTGACTTGGAAATATATTGTCATTATTTTACTGATACTGGGTTAAAATTCTGGGACTGTGTTCCGAACTGAGTGCAGTTACATAAAGATTGCACCATTTCAAGACAACAACTTAAGGCTGGCACGGTGGCTCAGTGGTTAGCACTGCTGCCTCACAGCACCAGGGACCCTGGTTTGATTCAAGCCTTAGGTGACTGTCTATGTGGTGTTTGCACAGTCTCCCTGTTGATTCCGTCCGGGTGCTCTGGTTTCCTTCCACGATCCAATTTAGGTGAATCGGCCATGCTAAATTGCCCATAGTGTTCAGGGATGTGTAGATTGGGTGCATTAGGCAGAGGTTAAATGTAGGTGTCTGGGTGGGTTACTCTTCAGAGAGTTGATGTGGACTTGTTGAGCCAAAGGATCTGTTTCCACACTGTAGGATTCTACGAACTTGTATAAACAACTTAGCACCAACCTCTTCAGGGCCAATGTGCAATTTCAATAGAAAGAGGAGGTAGTGGGAAGACTATAGTATTATGATCATTTCAATCGTCTAATATCCTGAGAACTCAGATCTCACCAAGACTGTGCATGGAACTGCAATTCAATTACTCAGTCTGGAATTGAAAGCTAATCACAGTGACGGTGACCATGAAATTAATCAATTGCTGTAAAAACCTATTTGGCTTCACTGATGTCCTTTAACAAAGGAAATCTGCTGATTCTCACCCTAAACAGGCTAGATGTGACTCCAAACTTATGGCAATGTGGGTGACCTTAACAGTCCTCAAATGGTCTAGAAGGCCACTCACTTCAAGGGCAATTAAGGATGAGCAACAAAGATTGGCCTTGCCTGTGATGTCTACGTCCCGTAAATGAACAAAGGGAAAAGAAAATTGGAGAAACAAGGACAACTTTCCTTGAGGAGAGAAGATTGGGACGCAGAGGGGTTCAAATCCAAGAAGCCATGAACCTGATAGATATGGAAAAACCGTGGCAATGGCAAAAATCAGAGGACACGTTGGGAGGGGGGGGGGGGGGGGGGGTGACTAACCAAAAACAATTAATTTTATGATTATAATATAACAATTAATTAATGATTTTTGATGAATGGTTTTTGCCCGAAACATCGAATTTTCTGCTCCTCAGATGCTGCCTGACCTGCTATGCTTTTCCAGCACCACTCGAATCTTGACAAAAACAATTAATGTCAGGCATTTTACAATGGAGCAAGTGGTTGTAATTTGAAAGGCATTGCATGAGAGTGTGATGGAGATAGAATCAACTGCGGCTTTCGAAGAGGAATTGGCTCAGAATCTGAGAAGGAGAAAGTTACAGGGCGATAGTTAAAGGGTGAGGGAATTTGATGAGCAGAGCTGTTTTTGTTGAGAAGGAACATAGGATCAGAAGTAGGACATCCAGCCCCTCAAGCTTTTTCCAACATGCAATGAGATCATGGTTGCTCTGTGGCCTAACTCCATCTCCCTGCCTTTGGCCCATAATCCCTTTACACCTTCACGTAAACACTTATTGATCTCAGATTTAAAACTAACATCAACTACCATTTGTGGAAGAGAGTGTAAAATATCCATCACCCTTCATGTCTAGAGGTGCTTCCTAACATCTCTCCTGACTAGCCTGGTCCTAACTTTCTGACTATGCTCCATGGATTTAGGATCTTCAACCAGTGTAGGTTAGATTACTTACAGCATGGAAACAGGCCCTTCGGCCCAACAAGTCTCCACCGACCCGCAACCCACCAGACCTACACCTAACACTACGGGCAATTTAGCATGGCCAATTCACCTGACCTGCACATTTTTGGACTGTGGGAGGAAACTGGAGCACCAGGAGGAAACCCACGTAGACAATGTGCAAACTCCACACAGAGAGTAGCCTGAGGCGGGAATTGAACGCAGGTCCCTGGCGCGGTGAGGCAGCAGTGCTAACCACTGTGCCACCATGCTACCTAGTGTAAACAATTTATCCTTTCTACCCCGTCTTTTCCTGTTAATATCTTGATAACTTCAATCAGATTACCTCTTAGCCATCTAATTTTTGAGAAAATAGGCCTCATTTGTATAACCTCTCCTCACACCTAGATTTTAGGGGTTAATTACGTTAATTAATCACAGCCGGTTCTGCATTTCTTTCAATCTCAATAAAATTTAAAACAACACATTAAAGACACTGCTGAGAGGATCATGAAAAATAAAGTTCCTTTTTTGTAGGAAATGCCTTTTAACTCTAGATGAATTTTACACTAGTAAAGAATAAACTATTGACGTTTGAATTTCTGTAGCATTATTCCCTTTCTCATTCTATTCAGTGTGTAATAACTTGCATCACATTAGTAACATGGTGTTTGATTTAATTCAACACCAGGGGGCATGTAATTTGAATTAAAAATCATTTCTTAAAAATGACAATCTCCTGAAGAGATTTCTCCCAATCTTTATAAATCTTTGAAAAAGGCTACAATAGATTAGAATAAGGATGCACATTTGAAGTTGTATCCTGCAGTAATTCTTACATTTTATTAAATGATTTCAAATGCAGAGTATAAAACTCCTCATTAACTCTTAATGAGCATTCACTCTTGTAATGTGCTAATGCACTATTCATGGCGCATCTTCCTTCAAGTTTTTTTCACACATTTGGTTGTCTTCAATTGTTGTTCTTTCTCCCACTCACTGCTCTGCTCTTGGGTGTTTGTCATTGAGGGCTGTCTGTGTAATTGTAAAGTAAACAGTCTGATCATTCAGGTTGCACATTGGACACAGATTACTCATTCAGGGACACATTAAAAGCTCTCTCTTGTGAACTCCATCACCCAGAGTTATAAAGCTCGTCAGTTGTACCTGTTTCTGTCATTGTTAATTATCCACAGCCTGTTTGCATTGATCTAGAGTACTCCCAAGTACTTTGACAGGAAGGCACTTTGCAGTCAATTGCCTTTCTCAAAATGGTATTCCCTGTTGATCAAAAAGACAACAGCCACTCAGTTGCATTAGTCTGCAACATTCACTTTCCGAACAAAACTGTAATGACTTTCTGCAACTCGTGGAGGCTAGAGTTTCAAGTTGTGGGTATGATTTGAAAATAGTCAGCTACACCAAGGCTGCTGTTTCATGGATGGTAGTGATGGGTTAAACTGAGGCTCACCACACCTCAGGTCAGGGGGAGAGGTTGAGAAGGAGAGTCCTTCATGGTAACCTTTTACCAGTGCAGGAATTGATCCCCCATTGTTGACACCATTACAAACTAGCCCTCCAAACAAATGAGCTAACCGACCTCCAACAGCTAACACATCAGGTCAGAAAATGGGTTGCAATCTTCATTAAAGCAAAGGACAAAATAATTAACATCCAAAAGCACGTTGATCAGGTATGGGATAGAGATCTGAACACAAGAATAGAGCAAGAACGAAAGCAAAAACAGTAATTGCTGGAGAGACCCATTGGATTTGGCCGAAACTGTGGAGAGAAAGCAGTTCGTGTTCAATGACCCTCCTCAAAAGCAGGAGTCGGCTGCTGCACCCTCAACTGCTGTGCTGTTCAATTGAATCATAGCTTATGTCACAGTAACCTGAACGCCACTTACCTGACTGGCACCTGGTGGCTGAGAATCCCTTGCTCATCAATAATCTGTACCTGGTGACCTTTCCTATATCGCTGTCGTTAGAGGAGAATGACCCAGGTTAGCACCCCTTTAAGAGAAAAACAAATCCTCATCTCCACATCAAATTGTTAAACTGTGTCGTCTTGAGTTGGAAACTTGTAACATGGATTAAAGGAAATTTCCCAGCGGAGGATTGGTTACCATCCTGAAAAATTAGATGCTTTTTATCTTCTCACTATTCTACCCTGACCTGCTGAGCATTGTTTTCATTACCAGAAAACCATTACACACTTGGAAAGAACCTTGAACAAGCTAGCCCTCGGCCTTCTCTTTCTGGAGAAACTACCGTGAGCTTCAGAAACAAAAACAGAAATTGCTGGAAAAGCTCGACAGGTCTGGCAACATCACTGGAGAAAAATCAGAGTTAGCGTCTAGGGTTTGGTGACCCTTCATCAGAACCCTGAGATTCAATCCTTTTTGACCAGTACAGAGTCACGTTTCTGGTATTTTTTTCTAAGTGTGTAAATCTTTATTCAATTTCCACCACCAGGAAGAAAGGAAACACCCTTTCACCCAGTGACAAGCAATGCTCTTCTCAGAGGGCAATGCTGCGTGATACATTTCTGGTATTATTCTCTGTTAATCCATTTCGTGTTCTGTACTGCCTATGGACTCTATCTGTCAGGAAGCAACAAAACATCTCAGATAATCACTGCAATATTGTCAAACATGCTACTTGGGCCTGAATGGCTTTATCTTACTGAGGAGCCAAAAGAGCCAAGGTAAGTGTCAAGAAATGCGTTGCAAAGGAATTGTTGACATGCTGCTGATTCCTTTGAAGTGGAGTGAATCATCTTCAGCTTTTTCCCATCTTGAGCTCTGACATTCAAGGTTTTTCAGTCGGCAAGACAAATCAATTCACAATTCACGGCCCACAGTAAAATGATAATTGGTTGTGCTGATAGTACCTTAGATAAGGATAGGTTTCTTCAATGCTGAGGCAAAGGTGAGAAACCAAAGGAGACTGTCACTCTTGCACTGAAGGAATTCCAGCAAACAAAAATGCAAGGTCACATTTTTGTCACAAGGTTCACAGCACAAAGCACTTCACAGCTGATGAACTACCTCTGAAACATTCTGCAGGAATGGCAGCAACCACAATGGACACAGCAAACTCCAACTAACTAAAGGGATAATGATTTAGCATTACTGGTTAAACGTAGGGCAATGGGAACAGGAAGTAGACCAGTAAGCACCTCAAGGAGCAGGAAAATCGATGTTTCGGGCAAAAGCCCTTCATGAGGAAATGCTTTTGCCCAGCTTTTACCTGAAACATCGATTCTCCTGCTCCTCGGCTGCTGCCTGGCCTGCTGCGCTTTTCCAACAACACACTCTCGACTCTGATCTCCAGCATCTGCAGTCCTCACTTTCTCCCAGTCAGCACCTCAAACCCATTCCATAACCTGAACGAGATCATGCTTTATCCACAGCCAAATTCCTTTCCCCAATTTTACCATTTTCCACACTCTTGTGGGACATGGGTGCCACTGGCTGGCTTTGACAAGGCAATGGTGGGCTGCTTTCTCAAACTGCTGCAGTCACCTGCTGTGGGTTGAACCATATGCGATAAGAAAGTGAATTCCAGGTTTTCAATCCAATGACAATGAAGGAACAGTGATATATTTTCAACAAAAATGGAAATTGATGGAAAATCTCAGCAGGTCTGGCTGCATCTCTAGAGAGAAATCACAGTTAATGTTTCAGTCCAGTGACTCTTCTTCAGAACTGATTTACATTTCCAAGTCAGGATTCTGAGTGGCTTGGAGGGGAACTCAGAAGGGGTGGTGTTTCCATGTAGCTGCTGCCCTTGTCCTTCCAGATGGAACTGGTTGTGGTTGTGAGAGGCGCTGTCTAAGGATTTTTGATGAATTTCAGCTCATTCCATACACATACCATCCACTGCGTGAAAATGTTGCCCCTTAGGTCTCTTTTATATCTTTCCCCTCTGAACCCTTTCAAGTTTCACAACATCTTTCTGATAGGAAGGAGATCAGAACTGCACGCAATAGTCCAACAGTGGCCTAACCAATGTCCTGTACAGGTGCAACATGACCTCTCAACTCCTGTACTCAATACGCTGACCAATAAAGGAAAGCATACCAAATGCCTTCTTCACTATCCTATCTACCTGTGACATAGGTTTAGGGTGAGAGGGGAAAGATATAAAAGAGACCTAAGGGGGAACCTTTTCACGCAGAGGGTGGTACGTGAATGGAATGAGCAGCTGGAGGAAGTGGTGGAGACTGGTACAATTGCAATATTTAAGAGGCATTTGGATGGGTATATGAATAGGAAGGGTTTGGAGGGATATGGTCTGGGTGCTGGAAGGTGGGACTAGATTGGGTTGGGATATCTGGTCAGCATGGTTGGGTTGGACCGAAGGGTCTGTTTCCAAGCTATACATCTCTATGAGTCTTTGACTCTAAGTGAGTCAGGGACTTGGGGATTGTGTGGGGTGGGATATAATTTCAAAAGTTAGTAATTAAAGGTATGCAAAACAAAATCCAAAAGAACCCAAAGGAGATGGGCACGGTCCTCAATAAATATTTCTCCTCTGTGTTAACCGTAGAGAAGGACTTGGGAACTTGGGGAAGTCAATGTTCATATCTTAGGAACAGTAGAGGAGGTGTTGGATATATTAGAATGCATGAAGGTGGATAAATCTCCTAGTCCACGGGGCGTCACGGTGGCTCAGTGGTTAGCATTGCTGCCTTACAGCACCAGGGTCCCAGGTTTGATTCCAGCCTTAGGTGACTGACTGTGTGGAGTTTGTACATTCTCCCCGTGTCTGCGTGGGTTTCCTCTGGGTGCTCTGGTTTCCTCCAACAATCCAAAGATGTGCAGATGAGGTGAATTGGCCATGCTAAATTGCCCCTAGTGTTGGTGCATTAGTCAGAGGGAAATAGGTCTGGGTGAGTTACGCTTCAGAGGGTCGGTGTGGACTGGTTGGGCCCATGGGCCTGTATCCACACTATAGGGAATCTAATCCAATCTAACCATATAGCCAAGAACACTGCAAGAGACTAGAGAAGAAATTGTGGGGTCCTTGGCTGATATTTTTGCATCATTGTTAACCACGGGGGTGGTCCCAGAAGACTGGAGGATAGTGAATGTTGTGCCCTTATTCACGAAGGGCTGCAACTAAAAACCTGGAAACTATACAGCAGTAAGCTTAACATCTGTGGTAGGAAATCTATTTGAGAAGATTCTGAGATAAGATATACATGCATTTGGAAAGACAGGGTTTGATCAGGAGTAGTTAGCGTGGCTTTGTGAATGGAAGATCATGGCTGACAAATTTGTTGGAATTCTTTGATGAAGTGACCAAGAAAGTTGACGAGGGCAGGGCGGTAAACGTAGTCTATTTGCATTTCGTAAGGCCTTTCAATGCGTTTCAAATGGTAGGCTGCTCTGGAAGGTTAGATCGCATGGAATCCAGGGCGAGCTGGCAAATCAGATACATATATGGCTTGGTGGTAGGAAGCAGAGGGTAATAGTAGAAGAATGCTTGTTGGACTGGAGGCCTGTTTCTAGTGAAGTGCCTCAGGGGTCAGTGCTGGGCCCATTACTGTTTGTTATCTATGTCAATGATTTTGATGAGATTGTACAATACATGGTTAATATGTTTGCAGATGACACTAAAATAGGCGATATAGTGGACAGTGAGGAAGGTTATTAGAAATTACAGCAGGACCTTGATCAGCTGGGGAAATGGGCTGAGAAATGGCAAATAGAGTTTAATATAGATAAGTGTAAGGTGTTGCATTTTGGAAAGTCAGATCAAGACAGGAGTTTCATGGTGAATGGTAGGACCTTAAGGAGTGTAGAGGAACAGAGGGATCTTGGAGTTCAGGTGCATGATTCTTGAAAGTGGAGTCACAGATAGACAGGACACTGAAGAAAGCTTTTGACACACTGGCCTTCATCAGTTAGTGCACTGAGTATAGAAGTTAGGAAATTTACATTGCAGTTGTGCAGGATGTTGGTGAGGCCACAATTGGAGTATTGTGTTCAGTTTTGGTCACCTTGCTATGGGAAGGATGTTATTAAACTGGAAAGAATGCAGAAGAGATTTACAAGGATGTTGCCAGGACTCAAGGGTCTGAGTTATAGGGAGAGGTTGGACAAGCTAGGGAGTTTTCTTTAGAGGGTAGGAGACTGAGGGAGGATATAATAGCAATGTTTAAGATCATGTGAGGCATGGTCAGGTTGAATGCACTCAGTCTTTTTCCCAGGGTTGGGAATCGAGAACTAGAAGGCATCACTTTAAGGCTAGAGGGGAAAGAATAAAAAGGAACCTGAGGGGCAATGTTTTTACGGAGGGTGATATGCACATGGAATGTGCTGCCAGTGGAAGTGGTTGAGGTGGGTTCATTGACAACATTTAAAAGAAATTTGGACAAATACATGGATAGGAAAGGATTGGAAGGATATGGGCCAAGTGCAGGGAAATGGGGTGAACGTGAATGGACATTTTAGTCGGCATGGACCAGTTTGGGCTGAAGATCCTGTCTCTGTGCTGTAGGACTCTATGACTCTATGACTATAAGCCATTCATACAATCAAATCTGCTGTGGTATTCAATAAGATCATGGCTGATGTGATAATCCTCAACTTCTTTTTCCTGCCTTTTCCCTTTAAATCTTGGTTCCTTTGTTGATTAAAAATCTGTTTCTCGCAACCTAGAATCAACTTAATGAGCCAGGCTTTGTGGTAAAG
This sequence comes from Chiloscyllium plagiosum, assembly GCF_004010195.1. Classification (NCBI taxonomy): domain Eukaryota; kingdom Metazoa; phylum Chordata; class Chondrichthyes; order Orectolobiformes; family Hemiscylliidae; genus Chiloscyllium; species Chiloscyllium plagiosum. Next base: position 13,450,940 of record NC_057710.1, read on the forward strand.
ATTTCCACAGACACACAATCCTCAGAAGGCATTCCTCCTCATCTGTCTGAAATTGGTCATCACTTATTCTGAAATTATGCCTTCTGGTCCTAGATTCTCCCAGGAGGAGAAATACATTTCCATAACTACCCTGTCAAGTCCCTTCAGAATCCTAAAGGTTTCAAATAAATTATTTCTTCTTAATTCCAATAAATACAGGTTCAACTGCTCCTCATTAGACAGGGACCCCACACCTGGGGATCAGCCTCATGAACCTTCTCTGGACTGCCTCCAATTCCAGTATAACTTTCCTTTTTTCTCTTTCAAGAAGGGGTTCAAGTCTGCCCACAGAATTCCAGTTACGATCTGGCTATCAGTGACAGAATCGTGTTGACCGAGGGATTGCTCTATGTGAACCTTTGACCTGTGAATGAGTTGGGACATCATGTTGAGGTTGGAAAGGATGATAGCGAGGACTTGTCTGGCGTACTGTGTCCAGTTCTTGTCGCCCCGTTACAGGGAGGATATTATTAAGCTGGAGAGGGTGCCGAAAAGATTTACCACGACGTTGCCTGGAATTGGGACTTTGATTTATAGAGAGAGGCTGGGACATTTCACACTGGAGTGTAGGAAGTTGAGGGATGAGCTTTTGGAGGTTTATAATATCATGATGGTGAGGTGGATGGCAGGTGTGGTGGATTTCAATAACCAGGGGAGATACTTTTAAGGTGAGCGCTGAAAGATTTGAAAAAGGTATGAGGGGCAATTTTATTAGACAGTGAGTGGTTCGTGTGTGGAATGAACTGCCAAAAGAAGTGGTGGATGCAGGTACAGATACAACATTTAGAAGATGTTTAAGTAATTTTATGAATAAGAAATGTTTGGTGGGATATGGGCCAAGAGCAGGCAAGTGGGACTTGTTTAATTTGGGATTATGATTGGCACAGACTGGTTGGACCAAAGATAAAAACAAGGACTGGTTGGACCAAAGGGTCTGTTTCCGCATTGTATGACTCTACAATGACAATATTGAAGAAGTTTAGTAACAAATTCCCTCTTGCAGTCTCCACTGATTCAAATAAAAGATAAAATCACCCACAACGGTGATAGTAGTGACTCAAAGTTAACAGCTTATCAAGCATCACTTGTCATTATGGAAGAGAGTCCCAAACTTCTGTGCAAACATGCTTTAATTGTTGAAGTGCTTGGCTATAACATATATTAGATATCCTTTGATTGAATTATCCTTATATCCTCTAAATTTGAAGGAATATTGTTCGATGTTGGTTGTTGTAATCTCTCCCTGGAAGTATTTTTGTGGTTCAATGTCCACTACATTCACTCCAATACTGTGACATTCTTCCTAAATTGTGTTGCATTAACCATAATACGCAATTCAGGGGTGAAGTCCAACCAAGGCCTTGTTGGAAAATTAATATTGGCCACTCTGGAGAGAACATTTGCAGCTTTTAGAGACATAGAAAATAGGATTAGGAGTAGGCAGGCTGTTCTAGAGCTGTTATTGTACAATGAGATAGGATGATATCATAGTGAAGTACCACTTTGGGAACAACAACTATAATATATAATTGAACTCAAGTGTTGTGAAGAGGGGTCACTGAACCTGAAACATTGACTCTCCACAGCTACTGCCAGGCCTGCTGAGTATCTGCATCAACTTTAGTTTCCATTTCATATTCCCAGCATCCATCATTCTTTCATCTATTCCTGTAATCTCACATTCTTTTTTCCCTCATTTCCCCCTTCTCCTAAATCTGGGTGCAAAGGGATAAGGGAGGGTAGGAGGGAAGACTAAACAGAATTTAGATTAAAGTGGCGCTGGACAAGCACAGCAGGTCAGGCAGCATCCGATGAGTAGGAAAATCGATGTTTTGGGCAAAAGCCCTTCATCAGGAAGACTAAACATGTGATGTTATTACATATCAGAGGTCAGATGTCAAAAAAAAAACAAAGTCTTGAGACAGTTGTTGAGCTTACTTTCTTTTTGCACCAGTCTATTAACTCTCAGATGTCCTGCGTTTAAACAGACGTCAAAAAGCTTACCCACCTTCACTTAGTCTGACATTAAGAGGCCTTCAGGGAGAGGCTGTCTTGATGGGAATAGGATTATAAAACATGACCCACGAGGTGAATAGATCTACCACTTAGTTTCAGCCAGTTGGGAGACCTGCAAACCTTCTATCCCCTTCTCAGCCTGAACTCCTTTTGAGATACATGAATTGAATGGGCCAAATGACATCCACAATCACCACATGACCATGTTCTCTCTTGTGACATTGTTTTTCCCACCTGCTCTTAACAACCAAAGAAAATGTGTTCAACGAAACATTTGTGAAAACTACAGTTATGTAAAGCTGAAGTACTGTGAAAGTACTGAGCCACATTCATGAGGTGAAAATTTAAGGGCAGAAATTAATTAGCTGTCCAATTAGACACAGACAGGAGACAATGAGATCATTACTTTAATCACAACCCAATTAAATTCAGATGCATAATTTTAAATTAAATAACATGAAGATGCCACGTTTGCTTAATTACCATTTAAATTTCAGATGCACCCAGAGTTCTCTTTCCCCTGCAGAGTTGCTGAGAGATTTCTCACTTAATATCCATTGTATTGAAATTATTATAACATTCAATCCCAAGGCTGAAGTCAAGATGCTATCTAATGCAAAAGAAATAAATTATCAGATACAAAATGGTGATTCTGAGGTAGAAAGGATTCTTCAAAGATCGAAATTCAAACTTGAAAAATAGATTGAAGGAGATAAAAATTCAGGATGAATTCAACTATAATCTTCACCTAAAGGTTTATCTTTAAATAAGTTTCAGTTATTGCCACAAAGTAAAATTATCTGAAATATTTGTGGAGCTTTTTTTTAAAATTTGATAATTGAGTTGATTTAGGAGGCATAAGCTGAAAACATGTTGGGAGAGAAAGTGAATATTATTGCTACCTCTTTACATGAGCTGTTAGAATCACATTCCCAGCTTGATTTCAGAACGGTTTGTGAAGTTAGAATTTGAATTTGATTCATGTAGCCCTTTTTTAGTTTTAAAGTGTACTTAAACAATACTTAAAATATAAAAAGCTGTATTTTTTATCAGTAAGTTTCGTACGATCAGAGAGGAGTGATAACATTTGCAGTGAGCACAGCCTGAGTGAGTACAGAACAACCTCGATTATCCACTGAGACAGGTGGGGAGTATTTTGTTCAGATTACTGATTGTTCAGATAACTGATCTGATCGTAAGCAAAGGATGCCATTCTGAAAAATATTTACAACTTTTACTTCATTCAATCGACAAAATGTGTACAAACACTGGATATTGCTTAAAAAATCATGATATGTTACAAATAAAATCACTTTTTGTGTAAATAAAACTCATTGAGGTGGAGGTCGGTTATTGTTTTTCAAATAAAATATCCAGTCGCTGTTGCTTGAGGTGCTTGTGTTTCTGTTTCTGCCAGCAATAACATTTGACAAAGATGCATCAACTTAATGTCATCAACTTCCTCTTGTGCTTCATACCACTCCATGAAAAGTCGCAAACGATCGATAGCTTCGTTAATGGGGATTGGAGGAAGTGTCCATGTCTGATTTTCCTTATTGTCCAAGGTGTCTGTACTTTCCAGCTGTTCTTCCATGACTATGTTGATAATCTGATCATTGCTAAGTGTCTGTGTTCTGATTCATTGTCACAGTTTACCCAAGCATCGATCCAGCCTCTACGAAGTCTCCTAATCTCGGCTGTCTGCAGTTCTCGGTGATGTCAGTGGTTAACTTTTGATCTGAATGGGTGTCCTCTTTACTGTCAGGGCTACCAACATACAAGCCATTGTACCAAAACGCCGTGACTGTCGATGGCTTGATGAGGCTCAAAGATTCAGCGATCATGAACACAGCGTCCTTGACTGTGAATGACTTGATAATCTGTGGCAATCCTTTGTCTGCATTGTCTTCATCGACAAAGCAACATGTTACAGCGATAATATTTTTTCATTTAACACTGTTTAAAGTGACCTACTGAGATCAAACTAGAGAACTATAAACAAAAAACACGATCATCGCACCAGTGATGGTATCACTTCTTTGACATAATGTTTTTACAGGACCTGGAGATCTTGTTTGGATAAGCCAAAATGCAGATAATTGATGTTTGGATAACCGAGGTTGTTCGGGGTATACACAGGAACCTCGATTATCCGGCATTCGATTATCCAAATATCGGATTATCTGGAAAGATTGTAAGGTCCCGAAGCTTGGCTAAAGCATGTTATCTGGAATTCGATAAACCGAATAAAATACTCCCTGTCTTTGGATAATTTAGGTTCCTCTGTAGTCCAGGAACTTTGGAGCACTGTGGAAATAGAACTGGCACATCTTCCTTCTCTTTTTCTTTTTTTAAAAATTAAAATTCAGAAATCAAGTTAAAAGGTAAATAACGAAAACAGAAGTTGCTGGAAAAGCTCAGCAGACCTGGCAGGATCTGTGAAGGGAAATCAGACTTAATATTTCGGGTCCAGTGACCCTTCCTCAGAATCAGAAACATTAACTTTGATTTCACTTCACAGAGTCATAGAGATATACAGCACGGAACAGACCTTTTGGTCCAACTTATCCATGCTGACTAGATATCCCAACCCAATCTAGTCCCACCTGCCAGCAGCTGGCCCATATCCCTCCAAACCCTTCCTATTCATATACCCATCTAAATGCCTCTTAAATGTTGTAATTATACCAGCCTCTACACTTCCTCTGGCAGCTCATTCCATACACATACCACCCTCTGCATGAAAAGGTTGCCCCTTAAGTCTCTTTTATCTTTCCCTTCTCACCCTAAATCTATGGCCTCTAGTTCTGGACTGCCCATTCCAGGGAAGAGACTGTCTATTTATTCTATCCATGCCCCTTATGATTTTATAAACCTCTATGTGGTCACCCCTCAGCCTCCGACGCTCCAGAGAAAACAGTCCCAGACTGTTCAACCTCTCCCTATAGCTCAAAACCTCCAACCCTGGCAACATCCTTGTAAATCTTTTCCGAACCCTTTCAAGTATCGCAACATCTTTCCGATAGGAAGGAGACCAGAATTGCAAGTAATATTCCAGCAGTGACCTGACCAATGTCCTGTACAGCCGCAACATGACCTCCCAACTCCTGTACTCAATACTCTGACTAATAAAGGAAAGCATACCAAATGCCTTCATTATCCTATCTACCTGCGACTCCACTTTAAAGGAGCTATGAACCTGTACTCCAAGGTCTCTTTGTTCAACAACACTCCCCAGGATCTTAACATTAAGTATATAAGTCCTGCTAAGATTTGCTTTCCCAAAATGCAGCACCTCACATTTATCCAAATCAAGTTTCATCTGCCACTCCTCAGCCCATTGGCCCATCTGTTCAAGATCTCATTGTAATCTGAGGTAACCTGTCACTGTCCATTACACCTCCAATTTCATTGTCATCTGCACACTTACTAACTGTACCTCTTATGCTCACATCCAAATCATTTATATAAATAACAAAAAGTAGTGGACACAGCACTGATCCTTGTGGCACTCCACTGGTCACAGGCCTCCAGTCTGAAAAACAACCCTCCACCACCACCCTCTGTCTTCTACCTTTGAGCTAGTTCTGTATCCAAATGGCTAGTTCTTCCTGTATTCCATGAAATCTAACCTTGCTAACCAGTCTCCCATGGGGGACCTTGTCGAATGCCTTACTGAAGTTCGAATAGATCATGTCTACTTTTCTGCCCTCATCAATCCTCTTTGTTACTTATTCAAAAAAACTTAATCAGGCTTGTGAGACATGATTTCCCCCCACACAAAGCCACAATAATTAACCCGAATCAGTCGTTGCCTTTCCAAATACATGTACATCCTGTCCCTCAGGATTCCCTCCAACAAGTTGCCTCCCACCGATGTCAGGTTCACTGGTCTATCGTTCCCTGGCTGGTCCTTCCCAACTTTTTTAAACAGTGGCACCACATTAGTCAACCTCCAGTCTTCTGGCACCTCACGTGCGACTATCAATGATACAAATATCTCAGCAAGGGGCCCAGCAAACACTTCCATTGCTTTCCACAGAGTTCTAGGGTACACCTGATCATGTCCTGGGGATTTATCCACCTTCACCCGTTTCAAGACATCCAGCACTTCCTCCTTTGTAATATGGACATTTTTCAAGACATCACCATCGGTTTTACTACATTGTATATATTCTATGTCCTTATCCACAGTAAATACTGATGCAAAATACTCGGTTAGTATCTCCCCCATCTCCTGCGGTTCCATACAAAGGCCACCTTGCTGATCGTTGGGGGGCTCTATTCTCTCCCTAGTTACCCTTTTGTCCTTAATATATTGGTAAAAACCCTTTGGATTCTCCTTAACTGATTTGCCAAAGCTATCTCATGTCCCCTTTTTGCCCTCATGATTTCCCTCTTACTACCTTTATACTCTTCTAAGGATTTACCCGATCAATCCTGTCTATACCTGACATATGCTTCCTTCTTTTTCTTAACCAAACCTTCAATTTTTTTAGTCATCCAGCATTCCCTATACACAACCAGCTTTTTCTTTCACCCTAACAGGAATATACTTTCTCTGGACTCTCGTTATCTCATTTCTGAACACCTCCCATTTTCTAGCCGTCCCTTTACCAGGGAACATCTGCCCCCAGTCAGCTTTTGAAAGTTTTTGCCTAATAATATCAAAATTAGCCTTCCTCCAATTTAGAAGTTCAAATTTTAGATCTGGTCTATCCTTTTAAAACTAATAGAATTATGATCGCTGGCCCCAAAGTGCTCCCCCATTGACATCTCAGTCACCTGCCCTGCCTTATTTCCCAAGAGTAGGTCACATTTTGCACCTTCTCTAGTAGTAGGTACACCCACACACTGAATCAGAAAATTTTCTTTAAACGCTTCACAAATTCCTCTCCATCTAAACCCTTAACACTATGGCAGTTCCAGTCTATGCTTGGGGAGTTAAAATCCCCAACTATAACCACCATATTATTTTTACAGATAGGTGAGATCTTCTTACATTAGAGCCTGTCTCAATGTCAGAAACTTGGCTGTTCATGCTACATTACCCTAACAAACCATCACTCCCTACATTTTCCAAAACTGCATACTTGTTTGAAATGGGGATAGCCACAGAAAACTCCTGCATTACCTGCCTACCTCTCCTACCTTTCCTGGATTTAACCCATCTATGTGACTGCACCTGCAACTTTTCTCCTTTCCTATAACTGTCATCCATCACACCCTGTTGCTCTTGTAATTTCCTCATTGCCTCTAACTGTCGCTGCAACTGATCCATTCAATCTGATATGATTCGCAACCAATGGCATTTATTGCAGAGACAATCCACAGTAACACGTAAACTCTCCCTCAACTCCCACATCTGACAGGAAGAGCATATCACTCTACCAAGGGCCATTTTAGCTTCTGCCAATCTACAGACCAGAAAATAACACTGGCTTATTCCTCTCCAAATTATTGTCCAGAGGGTAGCTGAGAGTCAGCCATGTTGGTGTAAGTTTGGAGTCTTATGTAGGCAGGTTTCCTTCCCTGAAGGACATGAGTGAACCAGATAGATTTTGTCCCAGCAATCAACAATGACTTCATGGCCACCGTGAGATCCTTAATTTCAGATTTTATTATTTTTTTGAATTTGAATTCAAACTCTATTTCCCATGGTGGGGCTTGAACTCAGACATCCAGTTCAGTACTTGAATTGAATTTATTGTCACGTGTACTGAGGCACAGTGAAAAGCTTTGTATTGCGAGCAATACAGGCAGATCACAGAGTTAAGTAGCAGCAAAAACAAAAACACAGGTACAGGTGAATGTTAAGAGTTTGTGAGTCCATACAGCATTCTAACAGCAGTAAGGTAGAAACTGTTTTGAAACCAGCTGGTGCGTGTGTTCAGGCTTCTGTACCTTCTCCCCGATGGTACAGCTTGTAGAAAAAATAGCCAGGGTGGGATGGATCTTTGAGAATGCTGGCGGCCTTTCCTTGACAGCGGGCCTGGTGATGGATTCATAGATGGGAGGTTAGACTTTGTGATTGTCCGGGCTGAGTTCACCACTCTCTGTAACCGTCTCCGATCTTGAATGGTACAGTTACCATACCAGGTAGTGATACATCCAGACAGAATGCTCTCGATGGTGCACCTATAAAAGTTGGCAAGGTTATTTGCCGTCATGCCAAATTTCCTCAGCTGCCTGAGGAAAAAGAGACATTGTTAGGCTTTTGGAACCAACGCATCAACATGAAGAGTTCAAGAAAGCTTATTGTGGATGGCCACTCCCAGGAGCTTGACACTCTCCATTCTGGAGAAGCACAAATGGAGTGCAGAAAGTTAATGGATCCCTGTTCCCTTTCTCCTGATGAGAAGGAACAAGAGTTGAGAAAGCTAGGGAGGGAATAATACCAGATAGGAAATCTATTTCAGTGATAGTGATAGTATTGAGCCCATGAAAGGATTCTTTTCTATGGTCAAGCAAAACTGCTAACATTCAAATTGACACAGAAGCAATAGTTATCTCAGATCAGTGCCATTTCTAAAGCCACATATGATGTAACTTCCACAGCCTCTACCATCCAGCTGGGAGATGATTAAAGCAAATGGGGAAAGAAAGAAAATTACTGAAGCTAAGCCAAAAGCAGAACGTGACAGCCCATTTCCATGTAATTTCCCTGCATTAATGCTCCCTTGTGACACATCAAAGTGAAAACCATGGGAATTAGCTTATAACTTTAACATCATTTGAGCCCTGACATTTGAATGCAGTTTGGAAAGTTCCCTTTCTCGCCTCTTTATTAACTTGAATATACATTGAACATTTCGTCCTTATTAGTTTCATCATTCATGACTATAACTGCAGTCTGTGGGAGGTTGTGGAAATGTCACAGTGACAATCAACACTGTCAAATATGTGATTTATCCTTGGGCAGTGGAAATGTAGCAGCGTGGAGGATGAGAAAAGGACAGTGACATTCATTGAAGTGGGACTAAGGTTTGAAGAATACTTTGCGCCATCCTGGCTGCTGAAGCACAAATTGCTAACTTGGCCTAACAGCAAGGGATGCTGGGTACATTGGCCAAGTGAAACTATGAAATCACAAAACCCACACACCAGACACACTGCAGCCAGATGCTAATGACATTAGCATAATGTAAAAGGCAAGAGTTATTCTGGGCAGACACCCGCAACAACTTATCCACTAAACAAAGGAGAGCCTAGACAGAAAGGCACTGTGTCCTGAAACACAGAGAAATTAACCATAGCATGCCATCTAAATAATTAGCTCTTATTTCAAACTATTAAGTGTATTTCCCTGAACAATAGAAAGTTCCAGATAAACCATCTAAAAACATGGATTCACCTGCAAATCTCGCTCTTCAGTCCACTTTTGGAATCTCTGGAATTGTCTGAGCCTTTCCAAGGAGACCAGCATGGAAAGAGACCAGCCGACCATCCACAGAAAGACAGAAAGCAGCTTCACAGACTCAGACAGAACCACAGAGAGAGAGAGCGACTGCGTAAATCTATAAGAGACTCAGGAAGCATTGTAATCTTAAGGGACCAAATAGGATGAGGGTAGTTTGTTTTAGTATTAAAGGTTATTGTAATTATTTTTCCTGATAAAGTGGAAATGTTTTGCTTTGGTACCGCCTTGTGTTCACCTCTTTGGTATCGTGGGATACGTGAGCAAATTCACTCATAACATTCTGGTCAGAGTTGTCTGTAACTTGTTTACCAAGCAAAAACAACAACCTTCTTTGTTTAATATCTATTTAGTTACTTATTGAATTCTTTGGAATGCATTACCTAGGAGGACTTCAGATGGTGAACCATTGAGCATATTCAAGATTGTTTGAGATCTTTGAACAGTAAGGAAATTGAGGTTGTGTTTGGGAAAGTGGACTTGTGAACTGGATGCGTCTGGATAAATATCCGGCTGAGGGAATTACTGAGATGTGCAGTTTATTGAAATGGGGAGCAACTAGGAGGTCAGGGGTCTTTCCGCTGGACAGAGCAGAGCTGTTCCTCAAAGTGATTACCTATTGGTCTTACCAGTGAATACTGGAGATTAGATTGAAAGCAGTACCAACAAAATGCTGTTTCACATGGAAGGTAAATTTAGGGACTTTGACAATGAGGAGAGGGAAGATGAATGGGCAAGTGTTACACCTTCTGAAATTGGATTGGAAGGTGGTATGGGGGAGGGTGGAGGGTCATTGGAAGGTGCCATTGTGGAACACTGACAATGAAGGGGAGGGGAAGATGTATTTGGTTGTGGCATCCGGCTGGAGGTTGCAGAAATGATGGACAACGATCCTTTGAAAGCGGAGACTGGTGGGATGGTAAGTAAGAACGAAGGGAACTCTGTCGTTCTGGGCAGGAGGGACAGGGTGTGGGCAGAGTTGCAGGAGGTGGGTCAGACACAGCTGAAGACTCTGACAGCCACAATGGGTGGAGGGGATTCCTCGCTTGAGGATAAAGGAGGTTATGTTGGAGTGAGTGCTATGGAAGGTGTCACCATCCGAACAGACAGAATGGAAGCAGAGAGAGTTGGAGAATGGAATGGATCTGTCATGATCCCCTGAGCTTCTCCTTTTCCCATAGCAGTAGTAGAAGTAGGGAACTCAAAAAAAAACTGGGTTAGGTGTCAAATGCAAACATGAAAACTATATTCGATTGATCTTTGCAAAGTGAAGGCATTAGAGGAAGTAAGGAGGCTAAATGAGTTATCAGCCATGTAACAATAACAAGTGCTGGAGGACCTCAGCTACATTGCAGGGAAAGAGACAGAGTGGCCATTTTGACTCCATTATGACTCCAGTTCTCTCTCCACATATGCTGTCAGGCCTGCTGAGTTTCTCTTGCAATTTCTGTTTTTATTTCCGACTTCCAGCGTCTGCAGTATTTTACTTCTTCCGACCATGGTCTAATGAACGATGAAGCAGCCTTAATGGGCTGAGTGGCCTCTTCTTGCTCACATGTTCCTATGAGAAGTTGTTGCAACAGACATGCTCATGGTTAAACTCTGTGATGTGATCACCTAACTATGTTATGTCACTCCATCAATGAGTGTAGACAAAATTGGGGTGATTTTAGAAAATGTTGACAGCCTAAGCACCCCAAACCACTGCTGGGATTGGACCAAAGAATAGACAGCTGAGCTACTGGCAATCAGTTGACTTGCTAACCAATGAATGCCCTTTCACCCTGTTGTCTAAGCCATCGTGATTGTTTGAAATTTGGCTTCCTTGAATTTGTCCTGACAAAAGCAAGACAATGCATTTGGTCACATCAGTAACATCAGTGAAATATCAATCCTCTCCACCCAAAGTGTGTGGTATCCTGTCACAGAAATCAGCTGAGGCCAAAATGGTGAATGTTTTCAAGGAGTTTGTTAGATATAGTTCTTAGGACTAAAGTGGTCAAAAGATTTGGGGGAGAAAACGGAAACAGGGTCCTGAGTTGGATGATCAGCCATTGAAAGATGGAGTAGGCTTGAGAGGCTGAATGGCCTGTTCCTGTTTTCTGTTTCTTGCTTCACAGTGGCCCTTTGGGGCAGTATGGTGGCTCAGTGGTTAGCACTGCTGCCTCACAGCGCCAGGGACCCAGGTTCAATTCCTGGGTTGGGCGACTGTCTGTGTGGAGTTTGCACATTCTCCCTGTGCCTGCATGAGTTTGCTCCAGTTTCCTCCCACAATCCAAAGCTGTGCAGGTTAGGTGAATTGGCCATGCTAAATTGCAAAGTAAGCAGTAAATATAGGGTATGGGAATGGGTCTGGGTTGGTTACTCTTTGGACGGTCGGTGTGGACTTGTTGGGCCGAAGGGCGTGTTTCCATACAGTAGGGAATCTAAACTTAGTATCTTGTAGAGAAAGAAAAGCAATCAGGTGTATTGAGTAGTTCCAGTACATCCTGGTTTTAATTCCGAAATTCCAACATCCTCTGTATTTTATTTTTAATATGATTTGCCTTTAACAGTTATGTGTCAGTTGCCCTCAATTAAGGAATGCCTTGTGAATCAACATCTCAACCCAGTTACCACACGATAAGCACTCACCGCCAACATGACCCCATCTGTCCCCGTGGGTGTCTGCAGATTTCCATAATTGGCAAGATAACCTGTAAGCCTGACATTTGAAGAAATGTGAATTTGATAAGAAAAAGGCACTTAATCCAGCCCTAACTTGGCCTTTGTTTTTATAACTTATGATGACAAATGTTTTGGTTTGTACCTTTGGCTTTTTGATTCATTATGTATTTGTTACCTTCTGAACCCTTGTTGAGTGGAAGGGAGATTACTGTTTACATGGCTAGCTAATTTGGAGATTTAAAACCCTTGATATTCAGTTTTGGGCACCTAAGCATCAATATGACAAGTTCCTCTCCAAACCAAAAGACCCACAGCCGACACTAAATTGGGTTTTGGACCCATTAATATTCTTTGGGCAACCTGGCAGAACTCCAACAGGCAGGTAATTCTCGGAAAGGAATTAGCATTGTGGGCCTTATGAGACATGAGCATCAAGAAACAGCAATTGCCTATCTCTGACTACACTTGACAAGGTGGTGATGAGCAGCCTTCTTCAACTTCTATAGTCCTTGGTTCTGGCACACCCAGAGTGCTGTTAGGGATTGTTACCTGGCAACAGTGAAGGAATGGCAATGTGGTCAAGTGCAACACTACTGGCTCAGTCGTAGTAAACTGAGGGTATTTGCAGAGGGGTGTTCATATGACTGAAGATGCATGACCAGTGGTGTTCCGCAAGGATCAGTGCTGGCACCTCTCTTTGTAATAAGTATGAATGGTTCGGATGAAAATCCAAATTAGGTTGTCTGATCAGTAAGTTTGCAGAAAGTTTGTGGATAAGTGATGAAGGTTGTCAAAGGATGCAGCAGGGCATACAACAGATGGAAAGTTGGGTGGAGAATTGGCAGATGGAGTTTAATCAGGACAAGTGTGAGGTGATGCATTTCAGGAGGTCAAATGCAAAAGGAAAATATACAGTAAATGGAAGGACCCTTGGGACCTCATCAGAAAGCTTTAGTTATTGACAGGACAGGACAATTAGGGAAAGTGAAGTTTTATTCAGATTCCACTCAAACTTACCTGATAGAGAGTTCTTTGGGCTCTGAGCGGTGGCAGTGGCATTCTCAGGGGCAGTGTGACTATAAAAGTGGTCGGGAGTGGGACTCTTGCTTCCTCGTGGTGAGGGCTGGGAAGCTCAGAGCAGGACTGCACCAGTGGAGAAGGAAATGTTGGACTCACTTTTAAGTTTTTAAAAAATATTTCATTTTACTTTAATGTGAATGTTGCCTTTGCATAGTGATGGTACACACTTTTCACTGTAGGTTGAATACACATGACAATCAGTGAATCAATCAATTCAGCAGCATTGACATACATAGGGGTCTTGGGGTAGATGTTGATAGCTTCCTGAAGTGCCAACACGAGTGGATAAGGTGGGAAAGAAGGCGAACAACATGCTTGTCTTCATCAGTCAGGGCATCAAATATAAAAGTTGGGAAGTCATGTTGCAGCTGTCTAAAGCTTTAGTTTGCACACGTGGAGTATTTTGTGCAGCTCTGGCAGTGGCACTATAGGAAGGATGTGGAGGTTTTGGAGAGAGTGCAAAAGAGGTTGACCAGGATGTCATCTGGACTGGAGTACATTGGCTATCAGGAGAGGTTGGATGGACTTGGATTGTTTTTGCAACAATGTTGGAAAGGGGTGATTACAATGAATATAGGGGACTTCAATATGCAGGTGGGCTGGGAAAATTAACTTGGCAGTGGATCACAGGAAAAGGAATTTGTGGGATGTCTACGAGATTTGGAGCAGCTTGTGGAAGAGCCCACTAGACAATAGGCAAATCAGGATTTGGTAGTACAATTGCTACATTTAAAAGGCATTTGGACGGGCGTATGAATAGGAAGGGTTTGGAGGGATATGGGCCATGCAGAATGAAGCAGACTTGATTTGGTAGACCTGAAGGTCAAGGAACTCCTAGAGACCGTGACCTAGGAGTTTGAGAGCGAGAAACTGGAATCAGATGTAATGGTATTGCAATTGAGTATAAAGGCACGAGGAAGGAGCTGACCAGAGATGTTTAGATATATAAAAGGTAAGAGAGGCAATAGTGGACATTGGACCAGTCAAATTAGGCTGGAGAAATAGCACTGAGGAACAAATAAATGGCAGAAGGACTGGATCAGTACTTTTGCATTTGTTTTCAGCGTGGAAGACACCAGCAGCATATTAGAACTTTGAGAGAGTCAGGGGACAGAGGTGAGTGTAATGGCCATCACTAAGGAAACGGTACTGGGAGATTGGAAGGTCTGAAGATGGATAAATCACCCAGACATAGAGTCATAGAGATGTACAGCCCAGAGTTTCGAAGGGATAGCTGAGGAGATTGTGGAGGCATTAGTGGTGATTTTTCAGGAATCACTGGAATCAGGGAGGGTTCCAAGGACTCGAAAATAGCTAATGTAACACGCCTGTTTAAGGAGGGAAAGAAGCAGAGGACAGGAAGCTATAGGCCAAGTCCATTATGAAGAATGAGATCGTGGAGTACTTGGAAGCACATGATAAAATAGGGCTGAATCAGCACGGCTTAGTCAAGGGGAGCTCATGCCTGACAAATTATTTGAGGAGAAAGTGAGGACTGCAGATGCTGGAGATCAGAGTTGAAAAGTGTGGGGCTGGAAAAACACAGCGGGCCAGGCAGCATCCGAGGAGCAGGAGAATCGACGTTTCTTCAGGAATGAGGCTGGTGTGCCAAGCGGGCTGAGATAAAAGGTAGGGGGGAGGGAATTTGGGGGAGGGGCGCTGGTAATACAATAGGTGGAAGGAGGTGAGGGTGAGGGTGATAGGCTGGAGAGGGGGTGGGGGCAGAGAGGTTGGGAAGAAGATTGCAGGTCAAGAGGGCAGTGCTGAGTCTGGGGGTTGGGACAAAGATAAGGTGGGGGGAGGGGAAATGAGGAAGCTGGAGAAATCTACATTCATCCCGTGTAGTTGGAGGGTTCCTAGACGGAAGATAAGGTGCTCTTCCTCCAGGCGTCGTGTGGCCAGGGTTTAGCGATGGAGGAGGCCAAGGACCTGCATGTCCTTGGCGGAGTGGGAGGGGGAGTTAAAGTGTTCAGCCATGAAAAGGCTGGGTTGGTTGTTGCGGGTGTCCCAGAGGTGTTCCCTGAAACGTCCTACAAGTAGGCAGCCTGTCTCCCCAATATAGAGGAGACCACATCGGGTGCAGCGGATGCAGTAAATGATGTATGTGGAGGTGCAGGTGAATTTGTGATGGATATAGAAGGATCCATTGGGGCCTTAGAGGAAGGTGAGGGGGGAGGTATGGTTGCAAGTTTTGCACTTCTTGCGATTGCAGGGGAAGGTGCCGGGAGTGGAGGTTGGGTTGGTGGGGGGCGTGGACCTTGACGAGGGAGTCGCGGAGGGAGTGGTCTCTCCGGAACTTTGATAGGGGAAGGGAGGGAAATATATCCCTGGTGGTGGGGTCTGTTTGGAGGTGGCGGTAATGACCGAGGATGATAAGATGTATCCGGAGGTTGGTGGGGTGGAAGGTGAGGAACAGTGGGGTTCTGTCCTGGTGGTGATTGGAGGGCCGGTGTTCAAGGGCGGAGGTGCGCGAAGTGGAGGAGATGCGGTGGAGAGCATCGTCGACCACGTCGGAGATGAAATTGCGGTCTTTGAAGAAGGAGGCCATCTGGGTTGTTCGGTATTGGAATTGGTCCACCTGGGAGCAGATGCGGCGGAGACGTAGGAATTGAGAATATGGGATGGCGTTTTTACAGGGGGCAGGGTGGGAGGAGGTGTAATCTACGTAGCTGTGGGAGTCGGTCGGTTTGTAGTAGTCTGTGTTGAGTCGGTTGCAAAATTATTTGAGGAGCTAATAATCAATTTAGACAAAGGAGAACCAGTGGATGTGATCTATTTAGATATCCAGAAGGTCTCTGACAAGGTGTCAGACAAGAGGCTGCTGAATAGGATAAGAGCTCTTCGAGCTCAGGACAAGATACTGGCATGGGTAAAGGATTGTGTGGTGCTGGAAAAGCATAGTAGGTCAGGCAGCATCCAAGGATGAAGGGCTTTTGCCCAAAAGGTCAATTCTCCTGCTCCTCGGATGCTGCCTGACCTACTGTGCTTTTCCAGCACCACACTCTCGACTCTGATTTCCTGCATCTGCAGTCCTCATTTTCACCCATGGGTAAAGGATTGGCTGACTGGCAGAAAGCAGGGAGTGGGGATAAAGGGGTCTTTTTCAGGATGGCAGCCACTGACTAGTGGGGTCTGTTGGGGTCACAATTATTCACATTGTACATAAATGATCTGGACAAAGGAAGTGAGGCATTGTTGCTAAGTTTGCAGACGATACAAAGATAGGTGAATGGACAGATAGTGTTGAGGTAGCAGGGAGGCTGCTGAAGGACTGGAACAGGCTAGGAGAGTGGTTAAAGAAGTGCCAGATGGAATACAACGTGGAAAAGTGTGAGGTCACGCACTTTCATTAGAAGAAATAGAGGCATTGACTTAGCTTCTAAACAGGGAAAAGCTTCAGAAATCTGAAGCACAAAGTGACTTGAGTTATAGTTCAGGATACCGTTAAGATTAACATGTAGGTTCAGTTAGGAGACAGTCAGGGCTGCAGATGCTGGAGAGTCAGAGTTGAAAAGTGTGGCACTGGAAAAGAACATGAGGTCAGACAGCATCTGAGAAGCAGGAGTGTCAACGTTTCGGGCTTAAACCCTTCATCAGGAATGTGAAGGGGGAATTGGCAAGAAAGATACACAGGAGTGTGGGGTTGGGGCTGGGGGGGGACGGTACCCAAGAAGGAAATAGGTGGATGCAGGTGGGAGTGATTGTGATAGGTCGGTGAGGGAGTGGTGTTGAAACAGATAGGTGGGAAGGAAGATGGATAGGTGGGACAGGTGAAGAGGGCAGTGACGAGTTGGAGGTTTGAATCTGGGATGAGGTGGGGGTGTGGGTGGGGAGCTTTGGAAACTAGCAAAATCGATGTTGATGTCGTGTGGTTGAAGGGTCCCTGGGTGAAGATGAGGCGTTCTACCTTCAGTTGTCGGGTGGCTTTGATTTGGTGGTGGAGGAGGCCCAGGGGTTGTATGTCCTTCGGGGAGTGGGAGGGGGAGTTGGAGTGGCCACAGGATGGTAAGGTTGTTGGATGTACGTGTCCCAGAGATATCCTGTCTCCTCGATGCAGAGGAGACCAAATTGGATGCAACGGATTCAGTAAATGAGGTGGAAGGACATGCAGGAAAGTCTTGCTGGATGTGGAAGGATCCTTTGGGGCCTTAGATGGAAGTGAGGGGTAAGGTGTGGGCACAGGTTTTATACCTCGTGTGGCAGCAAAGGAAGGTGCTGGGTGTGGAGGGTGAGTTGGTAGGGGGCATAGACCTAACAAGGGACTTGCTGAGGGAATGGTCTCTGAGGAATGCTGATCAGAGTGGGGAGGGAAATATATGTTTTGTGGTGGGCTTTGACTGTAGGTGACTGAAATGGCAGGGGATAATGCACTGTATCCGGAGATTAGTGGGATGGAAGGTGAGGACAGGAGTGTTCTATCCTTGTTGGGATTCAAAGGCGGAAGTGCGGAAAGATGCACTGGAGGGCATTGTTGACCATGTAGGAGGGAAAATTGCCGTCCTTGAAGTAAGAGGACATCTAAGATGTTCTGGGGTGGAATTGCTTCTCCTGGGAGCAGATACGGTGAAGGCGGAGGAATTGGAAGTTAAGGACCGTGTTTTTACAGGATTGAGGGTGGGAGGAGGTGTAGTCCAGGTAGCTGTGCGAATTGGTGGGTTTGAAGTAGATATCAATGTTGAATAGATTGCCAGAGAAAGAGATGGAGAGGTCTAGGAAAAGGAGGGAGGTGTCTGAGATGGTCCAGGTGAACTTAAGGTCAGGGTGAAAAGTGTTGGTGAAGTTGATGTTCTGTTGTCAGCTGGGAAGCCAAATGGGAAGCAAGATAGCATTCATTTCAAGTGGGCTATAATTCAGGAGCTGTTATGCACTGCTGGGGCTGGATAAGGTTCTGGTCAAACCTATAGTGATTGTAATTGGTCAGCCAGGTGGACATCATAAAATGAGTTTGAGTCAGTGTTATATAACACAGAAACAGACCCTTCAGTCCAACTTGGAGGAGAAAGTGAGGACTGCAGATGCTGGAGATCAGAGCACTCCAGCCTATCACCCTCACCTTAACCTCCTTCCACCTATCACATTCCCAACGCCCCTTCCCCCAAGTCCCTCCTCCCTACCTTTTATCTTAGACTGCTGGGCACACTTTCCTCATTCCTGAAGAAGGGCTCATGCCCGAAACGTTGATTCTCCTGCTCCTTGGATGCTGCCTGACCTTCTACACTTTTCTAGCAACACATTTTCAGCCCTTCAGTCCAACTTGTCCATGTCAACCAATTAATCTAGACCCCTTTACAGTCATAGAGCCATACAGCATGGAAACAGACCCTTTGGTCAAACTCATTCATGCTGACCAGATATCCCAACCCAATCTAGTCCCACTTGCCAGCATCTGGCCCACATCCCTCCAAACCCATCCTATTCATATACCCATCCAAATGCCTCTTAAATGCTGCAATTGTACAGCCTCCACCACATCCTCTGGCAGCTCATTCTGTACATATATCACCCTCTGTGTGAAAAAGTTGCCCCTTAGGTCTCTTTTATATTTTTCCATTCTCACCCTAAACCTATGCCCTCTAGTTCTGGACTCCCCCACCCCAGTAAAAAGACTTTGTCTGTTTATCCTATCCATACCCCTTATTATTTTATAAACCTCTATAAGGTCACCCCTCAACCTCCGACAGTCCAGGGAAAACAGCCCCAGCTCAAATCCTCCAACCCTGGCAACATCCTTGTAAATCTTTTCTGAACCTTTTCAAGTTTCACAACATCTTTCCAATAGGAAGGAGACCAGAATTGGACACAATATTCCAAAACTGGCCTAACCAATATCCTGTACAGCCGCAACATGACCTCCCAACTCCTGTACTCAATACTCTGACCAATAAAGGAAAGCATACCAAATGCCTTCTTCACGATCCTGCAGCTCCACTTTCAAGGAGCTATGAACCTGCGCTCCAAGTCTCTCTGTTCAGCAACACTCCCTACGACTTTACCATTAAGTGTATAAGTCCTGCTAAGATTTGTTTTCCCAAAATGCAGCACCGCACATTTATCTAAATAAAACTCCATCTGTCACTCCTCAGCCCATTGGTCCATCTGATCAAGATCCCATTGTAACCTGAGATAACTTTCTTGACTGTCCATTACCCCTCTAATTGTGGTTTCACCTGCAAATTTGCTAATTATGCCTTTTATGTTCACATCCAAATCACTTATATAAAGGACGAAAAGTAGTGGAAGCAGCACCGATCCTTGTGGCACTCCATCCATCACAGGCCTCCAGTCTGAAAAACAACCCTCCACCACCACCCTCTGTCTTCTACTTTTGAGCCAGTTCTGTATCCAAATGGCTACTTCACCCTGTATTCCATGAGATCTAATCTTGATAACCAGTCTCCAATGGGGAACCTTGTCGAATGCCTTTCTGTATAGATCACGTCTACCGCTCTGCCCTCATCAATCTTCTTTGTTACTTCTTCAAAAAATTCAATCAAGATCGTGAGACATGAGTTCCCATTCACAAAGCCATGTTGACTATCCCTGATCAGTCCTTGCTTTTCCAAATACATGTAGATCCTGTCCCTCAGGATTCTCTCCAACAACTTGCCCACCACCGAGGTCAGGCTCACCTGTCTATAGTTCCCTGGCTTGTCCTTACCACCTTTTTTAAATAGTGACACCACATTAGCCAACTTCCAGTCTTCCAACACCTCACTTGTGACTATCAATTATATAAATACTTTAGCAAGAGGCCCAACAATCACCTCGCTAGCTTCCCACAGAGTTGCCACATTCACACGATCAGGTCCAGGGATATATCCAACATCCAGCACTTCCTCCTCTGTAATATGGACATTTTTCAAGATGTCACCATCAATTTTCCTACATTCTGTATTTTCCAGTCCTTCTCCACTGATGTAAAATGCTCGTTTAGTATCTCCCCCATGTCCTATGGCTCCACACAAAGCAGCCTTTATACTCTTCCAAGGATTCACTTGATCTATCCTGTCTATACCTGACATGTGTTTCCTTCTTTTTCTTATCCAAACCCTCAATTTCTCTAGTCATCTGGCATTCCCTACACTTACTAGCTTTTCCTTTCACCCAAACAGGAATATACTGTCACTGAATCCTTGTTATCTCACTTCTGAAGGCTTCCCATTTTCCAGTCATCCCTTTCCCTGCAAACACCTGTCCCCAATCAGCTTTTGAAAGGTCTTGCCTAATACCATCAAAATTAGTCTTCCTCCAGTTTAGAAATTTTCCAGCATTTGGCTTATATCCCTCAAAACCCCTCCTTTTCACATGCCCATTCAAATGCCTTTTAAATGTTGTAATTGTACTAGCCTCCACCACCTTCTCTGACAGCTCATTCCATACGCACACCACCCAGCATGTGAAAAAGTTGCCCCTTAGGTCCCTTTTAAACCTTTCCCATTTAAGCTTAAACCTATTCCCTCTGGTTCTGGACTTGCCCAGGGAAAAGACTTTGTCTCTTCACCCTATCCATACCCCTCAGATTTTATAAACTTCTATAAGATCTGTTCCCTGTTTGGGCTGTTAAACTGTTCGAATCAGGGAGCCCTGGCTGACAGATAAGAACAGGAGTGTCAGAGATCCGGTCCACTCTCTCAGCTGGCTCTGAGTGAGCTGGGTCAGTGCCAAGGTCTCTCCACATGGAAATAAAGGGTGACTTGGTGATGGGATACTGACCTCTGTGGAGTTATTCCAAAACCGCGTTTGGAATATCATGAGCAGTTTTGGTTCCCTTATCTAAGGACGGATGTGCTGGCTTTGGAGGGGGTCTGGGGCAGGTTGACAAGAATGATGAAAGGCTTGTCATATGAGGAGAATTGAAGACTCTGGGTCTGTAATTGGAGTTTTGAAAGATGAGGGGGCATCTGATTAAAACTTAATGAATATCGAGAGACCTGAATAGAGTGGCGGTGGCGAAAATGTCTCTACACATAGTTGAGACTGGGACCTGAGGGCACAGCCTCTGACTGAAAGGCCTCTGCTGTTCTATGTTTGTGTTGCGATGGGTGTGAAGCCGCACATTGGCCAGGATAATAGATTTCCTTCCCTAAAGGATGACTCTTTAGAGCTGAGACGTGAAGGACTTTCTTGAGCCAGAGGCTGGTGAACCTGTGGAACTCACTGGCACAGAAGGCTATGGAGGCCAAGTCATTAAGTGTAGTTAAAACAAAAATAGGTAGGTTCTTGATTGCTAAGGGGATCAAGGGTCACGAGGAGAAGGCAGGAGAATGACGTTGAGAAACATATCAGCAATGACTCAATGGGCTGAATTGCCTAATTCTGTTCCTCTATCTTATGGTTTTAAAGTGAGGGCAGAAGTTTTAAGGGTGATGTGCAAGGTATGTTTTTACACATTGCCTGGTGATGTTTAAGAGGCATTTAGACAAACAGGGAATAGGGGGACACATGCCAAGCGCAGCCAGTTGGGCTTAGTATAGACATATCGGCATCATTGTCAGCACAGACATGTCAGGTCAAAGGCACTGTAAATGTGCTGTGCTGTTCTATGTTCATGATGCAGTGGGTCGGAAGTCGCACATCGGCCAGGATAATAGATTTCCTTCCCTAAAGGACATTAGGTGTCACCTCCTTTAGATTGATAACACTTTAAGTAATCTCAGGGCAGTGATTTGAAAGAAATTCTGGGATTTGCATATTAATCAATCGAAACCTGCACCTCCACTATAACTGATTAAAGATTTATGTGTGTTCAAATCATTCACATGAGTTGTATGACCCTTTGATCTTTTCCTTAAATTCTGTGTCTAAGGTCTTCCTCGCTCACCAACACCTGATGAAGGAGCATCCCCCCCAAAAGCTCCTGATTTCAAATAAACTCATTGGACTCTAACCTAGTGTTGTGTGATTACTTGACCTTGTCCAATCTAGTCTAACACTCATGTCATTAGTCAACCAGGCCGGGTTTTACAACCATGACTATATAGTCACCATGGGGGTACCTTTTCCAGAATTTAAATGTCACCATTTGAATCATAATGCAGGAATATTGGCCTGGGGTTTTGAATTGCTAATCCCATGATATTACCATCAGTCCACCAACTTCCACAAACATGTCTACAAATCTTTCGACATTCTAACCCTAATCTTGCCTTTTCTGACATGGTCATCATTTTCATTACATCACTTGAAGCACACAAGGGCACCATTCTCCATTAAGGACACTATACTAATGCAACAAGTTGTTGCAGTGTTAGCTATAGGTACCTGTAATCAAGGCCAAAGACTTGAAATGCTGGGGTGAATTATGCTGGTATTATAGACGCTAAGGTATTTGTAAATTCTGAAAGGTTTCTACAGCACAGATTTTCTCTGGTTGGTGAGTCTGTGACAGTGGGTCATCAGCTTAAATTGTCAGGAGAGAGGTCAGGAGAAATGGTGAAGGATCAGGTTGTGGAGAAAGAAATTGCTTTGTAACAGGGAGTTGTTCAGGTAAAGACCCAAGATGTTCTTGAAATAGATAGCTGGTGTCCTTGCAATGTTACTGGACTCTAACCAGAGCCTTTGGATTATGTTTTGAAGATTCAAATCTTGCTGTAGTAGAAAGGTGGAATTTAAGTTCAATTGCTAAGTCTTGAATATAAAGTCAGTCTCAGGCATTGAGACCATGTTGCCATCATCGATTATTGTAAAAACCCATCTCATTCATTAATGTTCCTTTGGGAAGGCAGTCTGTCATGTGTAGGCTGGCCAGGTTTGGTCCTACGTGTGACTCCAGACTCTCAGCAATGTGGTTGATTCCTAACTGCCCTCTGTAATTCCCCAGCGAGCCACTCAATTCCATTGGGATATGGTAAAAACAATGACTGCAGATGCTGGAAACCAGATTCTGGATTAGTGAGATATGGGCAACAGTGCTGGTCTTACCATAAATACCACATCCCCCACAAAACAACAAAGGCAGATGGGATTGGGTTTGTGTTGCAAACCACCAGCATTGCATAGATGGGCAGAAAGATCTTTTCCAACAGTCCCTGTCGAACATCAGTGACCATAACAAATCACTTTAACACAGTGGCGGTTAGGGAATGGAACTTGCTTCCACTTGAAGGGAATAGGGTTCAGCAACATGAACTTATGGGAACTAATTATCCCTGTCTGAGGCTGTACCAGGCTGATTGTAACAATGGCATCGTTCTGATCCTGTGCTAAGTTTCTGAAGAAATATCTGTTCCATCATCAAAGCCAGTTTGTTCCCCTCACCCCTACCATCCCATCATTCCACCTCTCATGGTGCAACTCTCATCTACACCTCTGCAAACCTCCGGATTTTCCCTTTCTCAATTCACTTCCAGCCAGTCTCCAAATTCCACTAACTAGAACTCATCCTAACATTGTCTGTCTGTGTCCAAACACCTAACAGGTCCTGATTATCCACCACACCTCTGTTTGTTGAAACCGGGTCGAGCGACATCACTGTTTTAAATTTCCCATTCTTGCATCTGCATCGTTCAGTGACCTCCCCCAATTCTCTAACACCTGCTGTGTACTCCACCACTCTCTGGTCTCTTCTCCATTCTTGTCAGCCATGTCTTCAGTTGAAATTTCCTGGTTAATCCTCTCTGTCTCTTCTAACACTGTCTCTTTTCCTTCAAGAGCCCCCTTAGAACCTACCTCTTTAACCTGTCACTTGCCCTAAGGTCTGTTTTCCTAGTTCCTTGTCACATACGGCTCAATAATGAAACACCCCGAGATCTTTTGCTACCTTTGACAGCTGCTGCATAAATGCTGGCTAATGTTGTTTCTGTGCTATAGAGTTCAAATATATTTCTGTGTCACACAGGCAGTAAGATAGTTCGACTGGTGGTATGTCATCTCACAGTGAGTTTCAAACAAAAAGAAAGAACTTTGCCAGACAGTATCTCATGAAGATAACATCCGTCTAAATTATTGTGTTGTTATTCCCTTCCGCGTGTTAGATTTTTTTATGTTTCGTAATTGTGCAATGGTGCAGGCCACTGACGCATTCACGTTGTTCAGTTGTCTCTCATGCATAATTGATGTTGCTTTGGTGACCTGGACTAATTTTCTCCTCCGCTCCGTCGTCATAGCTACCTGAATCAACACTCCAGAATTTTAATAATATGTCAGAAGGTTAATCTGCCATCTGTCTCATCCTTAGTAATATGCCAACAGAAATCTGTTCTCCCTTGACCTGGGCATTGGACTAGGGAGATATAAAGCTTTCCAGGCAGACTCTTCTACACATGTTCACAAAATTCCCAGTGCGGAAGGAGGCCATTCGACCCAGGTGTTCATGCCAGCAATACTGCTGGCAATTTCTGCTCCCATGTCTTATGGTCTTATTATCTACAAGGAATCATCCAGCCTAATCCTATTTTCCACTCATGGTCTATACCCTTGCAGGTTATAGAATACTTGAAGTCCAAAGTCCAGGTACCCTTTACATCATCTGAGGGTTTCAGCTTGGCTGGATCCCCACTCTGAGCGAAGACATTTTCTCTCTCTCCTCTTATCTCTTAAAGCTGTGCCCTCTTATTATAAACTCTGAAACCAAAGGGCATGGTATCTATTTTATGAAAGCCACTCTTAATTTCCTGTGTTTCCATTAGGTCGCATGGTTTCTCAGTGGTTAGCACTGCTGCCTCACAACACCAGGGACCCAGGTTCAATTCCAGCCTTGGGTGACTGTGTGGAGTTTACATGTTCTCCCCGTGTCTACATGGGTTTCCTCCTGGTGCTGTGGTTTCCTCCCACTGTCCAAAGATGTGCCATTTAGGTAGATTGGCCGTGGGAATTGCAGGGGTAGGGTGGTGGCCTGGGGCGGGGGATGCTCTTTGGAGGGTTGGTGTGGAATCAATGGGCTGAATGGTCTGCTTCCACACTGTAGGGATTCAATGATTCTCCTCCCAGCCTTTTCAATTCCGAAGAATACAGTGCTAGACTATTTAATCTTTCCTCATAACTATATGTCCCAATCCTGGCAACATTTACACAAATCATGTCTATAACCTCTCAGCAGTCATGTCTTTCCCATAGAGCAGGAGCCAGAACCGCACATACATTCTGTTTCTGTTAGGTAGTTCCAACATCATCTCCCACTTCTTATATTTCATTCCTTTGCTGATACAGGTAAGAATCCCTAACACTTTTTATCCTCCTTGTCTATTTGTCGAGCCACTATCAGGAATCTAAGGATGTGCACATCCAAATGTCTTTAATTCCCCAGCCCCTCGCATTATCCACCACTTGTTGAGAATTTTTTTGTTCCATCAGCCTTCCTCAAATGCTTCCAAAATGGACTCCATTGGTCATAGGTGGATCTATGTGTCCATTTTATTGATAGTTCTCTGAAATCTACAGCTTCCAAGATAGGGTGAATAGACATGTCTTTTTCCCTGGGGTGGGGGAGTCCAGAACTAGAGGGCATAGGTTAAAGATGAGAGGAGAAAGATTTAAAAGGGACCTAAGGGGCAACTTCATCTTGCAGAGGATGGTGGAGGCTGGTATAGCCACAAAATTTTAAAAGGCATCTGTATAGGTATGTGAATAGGAAGGATTTCAAGGGATATGAGCCAAGTGCTGGAAAATGGGACTAGATTAGTTAAGGATATCTAGTCGGCATGGACGGGTTGGACCAAGGGGCCTGTTTCTATGTTGTACGTCTCTATGACCTGCAAACTTCTTAATGGACTTCAAGTGCCAGCCTGGAAATAGGTGTTCAAATCACATGGTACAAATGGCACCTCACACCACATCATAAAGGAATATTTTTAACATGTTCTACAAATAAGAGACTGGTACCAGACAGGTTGCTTTAGGGAGTAACCGAATATGTTCTCTGGGTAACCAGCACAGAAAGTGCTGGAGAAACTCAGTAGGTCTGGTAGCATCTGTGGAGAGAGAAACAGAGTTAATGTTTTGAGTCCGATACCACTAGGGGGCATATTTTTAAGGTGAGAGGAGAAAAATTTAAAATGGATGTGAGGTGCAATTTTTTACACAGAGTAGTTCATGTGTGGATTGGATTCCAGAGGAAGTGGTGGACACAGTATCACTACAGCGTTTAAAAGACATTTGAATAAGTTCATGAATAGGAAAGGTTTGGAGGGATATGATTCTGGATTAGTGGTGCTGGAAGAGCACAGCAATTCAGGCAGCATCCGAGGACAGGCAAAATCGACGTTTCGGGCAAAAGCCCTTCATCAGGAATAAAGGCAGAGAGCCTGAAGCGTGGACAGATAAGCTAGAGGAGGGTAGGGGTGGGGAGAGAGT
>NC_057710.1:13480103-13493484 GCF_004010195.1 Chiloscyllium plagiosum
TATGCCACTCTCTCCCCACCCCCCCCCTCCTCTAGCTTATCTCTCCACGCTTCAGGCTCTCTGCCTTTATTCCTGATGAAGGGCTTTTGCCCGAAACGTCGATTTTGCCTGTCCTCGGATGCTGCCTGAACTGCTGTGCTCTTCCAGCACCACTAATCCAGAATCTGGTTTCCAGCATCTGCAGTCATTGTTTTTACCCCTACCTTGGAGGGATATGAGCCAAGTGCTGGCAGGTGGGACTAGTTTAGTTAGGGTTTATGGTCTGTACAGACTGATTGGACTGAAGAGTCTGTATCCATACTGAATGACTTTTCATCAGAACTGAAATGAGTTGGTAAAAGTGTCCTTTTATAGGCGTGAAGGATGACTAAGGAGAATAGATAGTGTAGAGACCCCGTGTAAAAGGCAAATGTGAGAGACTACAGATTTCTGAGAAGCAGAGAGAATTGGTTGCAGAAAGGTAGCAAGCAACTGGGGAGACAAATGACATTTTTACATTCATTGCAAGGTGTTTGGAGTGCTGGGATGAACAGGTCCTGTTCCAATTGGACAGAGCTTTACTGGGAACATCTATACACTCTCTTATGCTCATCACATCTGAGAGAGGATTTGTCTTCCCTGGAAGTGGCTCTGCATTGGAGGTGGTGCAATGAAGATTCACTAAATTGATCCTTGGAATGAGGGCGTTGTCCAAATGAAGAGAGGTCTAAAATTTCAATTGATATTCACTGGCATTGAAAAGAATGAGAAGTAATCTTATTAAAATGAGCAAGGTTCAGAAGGGCCTTGCACTGACAGATTATTCTAGCTCGAGAGTGTGGTGCTGGAAAAGCATAGCAGGTCAGGCCGCATCTGAGGAGCAGAAGAATCGACATTTCGGGCATAAGCTCTTCATCAGAGCTTGACTTTCCGGTGACGGGCTTGTGCCCGAAATATTGATTCTCTTGCTCCTCGGATATTGCCTGACCTGCTATGCTTTTCCAGCAACACACTCTCGACTGTAATCTCCAGCATCTGCACTTCTCACTTTCTCCTCGATTGTTCCTGCGGGTTGGGGAAAGTAGAACCCTGGGCTACAGCCTCAGGGTAAGGGGCCAACCATTTGTGATCGAGATGAGGAGCATTTCTTCACGTGAAAAAGGTGCAAAGTCTCAGAATTCCCTATCCCAGAAGATGGCAGATACTCCATTGTGAACACATTTTAGACTGAGCCAAAGTCATCTTTTGCATCAAACAGAGGGAAAGGCTAAAGTTAGCCATGATCGTATTGAATGGTACAGAAGGCTTGATGGTCATACAGGCCATTCCTGTCTTATGTCTTTAGTGTGTGTGATAAAAGCCTAACTCATCCATCTCTTGTTTTGCCTTTATCATTACGCAGTGTATCCCAAATCTGCTGTAACTTGTGCGCAAGCAAAACTTCAGTCATAATGGATAGATTTCTGCTGCAAAATGGTCTAATTTCTCAGCCCATGATTCTGATTATCCACAAAAACAGCCAGAGCAATTCCTCACCACTCATTTCCTATCCAAAGGACTGTGAGACACCAAGAAACAAACTGTGATAAATTCTTAGCATGGAATTGTTTGACCTTCCTGAAAAGCCTTAGACTGAATCCACTGATTTAACATTTGATTAGATTTCTTTCAACACATTCATTTTTTTATATTTAAAAAGAAATGAATAATGCTGGGCTACAGTTGGATGTAACATGGAGAAGAGAAATAAACTTGTAAAGGTTTGAACTATGTAGATATATTTTCCTTCCTTTTTGATATCCCTTTAGATTGCAAAGTCCAACCTCTGAGTGACAGGTCAGCAAAGTGGGACAGAATTCAAGATGGGACTTGTCACATTTGCTCAGAGCTAGGAAGCTAGACGGTTGGAGCCTCTGCTCCCATGCGGACATTTAAAAGCACCGGCGAAAGTGATCTGTCATGAACAATCGTGTCAAAGTGGAGGAATCCATGGTTACCTTCTTAAAAACTGCTGAGAAATGGAAGGAGGCAGCTGTTTTCATTCAAAGTACGTGGATAGGGGTGTGTCTGGTAGGCTGCCCTTTGGAGTGGACTCGATGGGCTGAATGACCTGCTTCCACACTGTAAGGATTCTCTGAAGTGCTTCAGTATATGGTCATTCTATACGTCCTTCCACAGTTTGATGAATAGATAATGGGGTGAGTGGTGACAAATCCAACACCCATCGTGACCACTGCCATCAACTTTTCCCCAAGTTTCCTTTATGTTGTCTTCAACGGACAAGCTTATTGAGGCAATGTGTAAAATAAACTATTGTTTTTCAGCTGCTTATCTTTGCACTGCTGAAGAAGCTGCAGTTCACTGTGACCATCAGGCTTTGTTCAAAGTTGAATGGGCAGGCTCCCAGATCACCATTGACAGCACCTTCCAAGACCATTACTACCCAGATGGACAAGGGGAAAAAGATGCATGGCAACAACGCAGGCCAAGTGCCTTTCCCAAGCCACAACCTATCCTGACTTGGAGCATATTTTAATATTCTTTTATCATTCCTGGGCCAATATTCTGGAACTCCCTCTCTGACATGATATTTATTTTAATCACTCATGGGATGTGGGTATCACTGGCTGGGCCAGCACCTATTCCCATCCATGGTTACCCTTGAGAAGATGGCATTGAGCGGTGAGTGTATCAGCTCTCACAAGGACTGCAGTGGTTCAAGAAGGCTGCTCAACCCGCACCTTCCCAGGGGGCAATTAGGGATGGGCAATAAATGCTGGCTCAGCCAGAGAAACCCACATCACATGAATGAAAATGGTGGTGGGAGGCAAAGGCCTAAAGCTATTATCGCTCGACTATTAATCCAGCCACACAGATAATGTTCTGGGGACCTGGGTTCAAATCCCACCATGGCAACTAGTAGAATTTGAATTCAGGTTAAAAAAAAAGTCTAATTAAGAGTCTAATGATGACCATGAATTCATTGTCAGTTGTTGGGGAAAACCCATCTGGTTCATGAATTTCCTTCAGGGAAGGAAACTGCCAACCTTACCTGGTCTGGCCGACATGTGACTCACAGCAATGTGGTTGATTTTTAACTGCCTTCTGGGGATGGGCAATAAATGCTGATCCAACCAGCGGTCCTAATCCCATGAATGAATGTCTTTTTTCAGAAAACTGGGCCAAGATTCCTCTATCAACCCACAGTACAAAAGAAGATTAACCTTTCACACAGGAAGTAATAGACAGAAAGAATGACTAATTTCTACCTACATAACAACGCTACTCTACAAATAATTTACAGTGTGTAAGAGCTAGGAGTAGGACTAAGGCATGCAGGTCCTCGAGCCTTGATCCACCATTCAATGCGATCATGGCTGAACTCACCTCGGCCTCAACTCCATTTCCTGCCTGTTCTCTATAACCTTTTAACCCGTTACTAATTTTAAAAGCTGTCTAATGCCTTCTTCATAAAGTTATTAAAGATCCCAGCATCCACTGTACTCTGAGGGAGTGAATTCCACAGATATGCGACTCTTTGAGAGCTCTCATCATCTCTTGTTTAAATTAGCTACCCCTTATCCTAAACCTACGACCTCTCATTCCAGATTGCTCCACATGTGGAAACATCCTCTCTATATCTACTTTGTCAATCCCCTTTAGCATCTTCTATACCTCAATTATATCTCCCCTCAATCTTCTAAACACCAGAGAGTACCAAGGAACCTTGATTATCTGAATGTGTTGGGTGGGCAGTATTTTATTCGGATAATTGATTATTCTGATAATCAATTTGACCTTAGACAAGGAAAGCCATACTGATTTAATGCTGTGCTCTGCCAGAGAGTTTGTTTAAGTCTATAATTTTGAGAGTCAGCTATTTAAACAAACGGATCGTTGCATTCTACAAATTGCAGGTTAAACTGAGAAGGGCTAAATCCTTACCATCTCATATATGTATGAAGTCCCAGCATTAATCACGGTCCCGAACAGTTTCTACAATCACAAGAGCATTTGTCAGTTTCTGCTGAAACTCCGTGTTGCAATTGAAAGACAGAAGCAACGCCTCATCCATGTATTTACTTTCTCTGCCATTTTCTTTTCATGAACAGCCCGGTAAAGCGACAGGAGTAAAGCACTTACTTTTGCAAAGGGCTGTGTAACTAACCCTTAACATTAAAAAATTCCAGCCATTATTATAAAGTCATAGAGTCATAGAGATGTACAGCACGTAAACGGTCCAACTCGTCCATGCTGACCAGATATCCCAACCCAATTTAGTCCCACCTGTCAACACCCGGCCCATATCCTTCCAAACCCTTCCTATTCATATACCCATCCAGATACATTATAAATGTTGTTTGAGGTGCTTGTGTTTCTCTCTTTATGCCAGCGTTTTCACATATTCTTCAGTACAGGTAATCCAAACTCACTTACCTCTTTGATATAATATTTTTATTGGACCTTAAGATCTTATTTGGAAAAGCCAAATTTTGGATAATTGATATTCAGATAATTGAGGTTCCTCTGTATAGGCATAAACTGCTCAATGTCTCTTCATGAGACAGAAGCATGAAAATTGTGAGATATTTCACAGAAATGGATGATATTTCTGTTAAATATCAGCTATGTCACCTGTGGTTCAATGGATGCAGAGTCAAGTTTAGAGTAGATTAAGAGAATGAAGGGCTGCTTGACCTGCTTTGCTTTTCCAGCACCACTCTAATCTTGACTCTAATCTCCAGCATTTTCAATACCCACGTTCGTTCAGTGGATGTAATCTGAAGGTTGAGAGTTTAAGTTCCTCTCTATAACTTAAACTCAAAACTCAAGGCCGATACTCCAAAGTAATACTCCAAAGTGCCACTGTTGCTGCCTGAGGCGGGGGTGGGGAGGTGTGAACTGAGGCCCTGTTGACCATCACAGGAAAGATCACATGGCATTCTTTTTAAAGAATAGATCCTTTCGTAAAACTCAAACAACATGGCATTCCGGTTCTGATCACTCTGCTGGTTGTGTTTGATGGTGTTTCCCAAAATCGAAGGTTACTGGGTGAAGGCAGGAGAGTGAAGTGGATCGAATGGTAGAACATTTTCGATGGGCCGAACACCCTAATACTGCTCCTATATCTTGTAGCCTTATGACTTTGTTTTAATAATGCTTCACTGTGTGAAAGGGAAATGGCGGTGTATTGTTACTGGGTAAACAATCCAGAAGTCCAAGCTAATGATTTGATGGAAAATGGGTTCAAATCCGTAGCTGTCAGAAGTTTAATTCAATAAAATTTAAATTTGAAAGTGGACTTGAACGATGACCACTGTTGTACAACCTACTGAGTTCATTACTGACCTCTAGGGAAGACAGTCTCTTAGTCTGGCTCACATGGGACTCCAGACCCACAACAATGTGGTTGCATTTACAAGGATGTTACCAGGGTTGGAGCGTTCGAGCTATGGGAGAGGCTGAACAGGCTGGGGCTGTTTTCTCTGGAGCGTCGGAGGCTGAGGGGTAAACTTATGGGGGTTTATAAAACTATAAGGGGCACGGATAGAATAAATAGACAAAGTCTTTTCCCTGGGGTGGGAGAGTCCAGAACTAGAGGGCATAGGTTTAGGGTGAGAGGGGAAAGATATAAAAGGGACCTAAAGGGGAACTTTTTCATGCAGAGGACGGTACGTGTATGGAATGAGCTGCCAGAGGAAGTGGTGGAGGCTAGTATAATTTCAACAATTAAAAGGCATCTGGATGGGTATATGAATATGAAGGGTTTAGAGGGATATTGGCCAAGTGCTGGCAAATTAGACTAGATTAGGTTGGGATATCTGGTCAGCATGGACAAGTTGGACCGAAGAGTCTGTTTCCGTGCTGTACATCCCTACGACTCTATGACACTTAGTTGCCTTCTGAAAGGGTCCTGTGATTGTTTGGTTCAAAGGCAACTAATACTGGCCTTGACTGTGCCATTCACATCACATGAAAGAATAGACTTTTCAATAAGTGCTTTGGGATTTCAGGTGGCTGCAGTTATATAAGTACATGTTTTCCTTTGTTAATGAATCAACATGAGGGTAGGACTGCTCTAGCTAAAAACACTCCATTGGCTGTTGAACACGTTATTGTTTTATTCTACAGTTCTTCAAGTTTCTTGACCAATGTTCTATCCTTTAACAGTTAAAGTTAAAGCAAACTGGT
Organism: Chiloscyllium plagiosum; assembly: GCF_004010195.1. Taxonomy (NCBI): domain Eukaryota; kingdom Metazoa; phylum Chordata; class Chondrichthyes; order Orectolobiformes; family Hemiscylliidae; genus Chiloscyllium; species Chiloscyllium plagiosum. The sequence goes on from NC_057710.1 coordinate 13,486,275, forward strand.
CATTCAACGCAGTGCTATTTGTGAGAGTTTGCTGTCTGTCAAAGGAGAGCTGTTACTGAAGTGCAAGGCTGTCAGATGGTGCAGGAGGAGTCTTCATCCTGTCACCTCAGGGAGATATCAGCAGGCACTACTAAGTGCTTCGTGCCGCTTGAAATTTTCCATTTTGACATAACTATTCTGACGTTAAATAGGAAATCAGTGTGAAGACATTGGACAAATGTTAATCAAATGTCATGTGGAGTAATTGACTGTCACTGAAATAAAGAGGCTCACTTATCATTAACAGATGTTAAAAAATGTGATTTAATCAAGGATTTATGAGACAACTATAAGCCAAAGATCCCAGAACAAACTCCAATCTTTAATTGCTCTGTGAAGTCTGATATTATTGTCCAAATTCACTTGAGCATTTAAATATTTGAAGATTTATAGTGTAAGATCTGAATGGACTTAAGAGACTTAAGAGGCAAACCTGTACCTGAGATGAAGTGGGTATCAAATAAGGGAATGATACACAGTTTAGACCGAGATTCGTTGGACTTTAGATGAATGAGAGGTGATCTATTGCAATATAGAATCACAGAATTGCTACTGTGCTGATGAAGGCTGTTGGACCCATTGTATATACACTAGCTCTAATATCTACTGCCAATCTCCTGCCTTATCTCCACCACATTTCCAGGTAGTACATTCCATACCCCAACTCTGTGTTCAGTGAATTTTTTTTGTTACATCACCTTTGCTTCATTTGCACATCATTTTCAATCTATGCCCTCTTGTTCTATTTAGTTTCACAAGCAGGGACAGTTTCTCCACACCGACCCTGTCCAGCCTGTTCATGATTTCAAAAATTTCTATCAAATCCCCTCTTAGCCTTCCTCCCTCCAAGTAGAACAGTCGCAAATTCTTCAATCTCTCCTCATAACGGAAGTTCCTCATTCCGAGACCCATTCTTGTAAATTGCTTCTGGACTCTCTTTCCCATGCATTTGCATCTTCTCTATAACGTGGCCCCCACAAGTGTGCACAGTACTCCAGCTGAGGCCTAGCCAGTATCTCACACAAGTTCAATGTCATCTCCTTGCCCTTGTACTCTATGCCCTACTCATAAAGCCGAGAACACTGTATGCTTTAAACCTTCTCTTTTCCTGCCACCTTTAATGATCTTCACATTTACTCCTGCACCCTCTTTAGAATTGTATCTCCTATTTTATCTTGTCCTCCACCATTGCCTCACACTTCTCTGCATTAAACTTCATCTGCCACCTATTTGCCCACTCCACTAATGTGTTAATGCCAACTTGTCACTTGTCATATGAGAACCTGAGTGAGTTGATAGGGTGGATGCGGGGAGGATGCCTCTTCTCATGGGAGGATCTAGGATTCAGTAGCAAAATTTTAAAATAAGCATTCTCCCATTAAAGACGAGAATGAGAATTGTTGTTCTTGAGCATATGTGGAGTCATCCACCACATTCCCAGGGATATTACTAATCCTTGTGACCCCCATAAGGAATCCTCCTGAAGCTTCACACAGGGAAATTTGCCCTCACCTTTACTGACCTCTGTGCCACCTCCTGCCAGGTCCCGTTTCAGTCAAATAAAAGTTGTGTTGCCAATCAAACTTTCACATTTCAATGATTCGACCTGTCATAGGACCCTTGGGCAAATTGGCATACATCATGCCTCCTCACCCCACCAGCCCCATGCATTGTCTATTCTCTGAGTGCTCCACTTGGAAGAGGTTAAAATTATGGCCCTAACATAGGTCCACTACATTTAAATATCACCCCAGCGAGTATCATAAAGTTTCCATCAGGAAGCAGGCAACGTATGCAACATCCGAACAAAACCCAAGAATACCTTTCCAGAGCTAGATGCTGGCATTCATTTTTTATTTTAAGTATCCGGGGACGTGACCTGAGTGAACATTTATTTCCCACCCCAGAGTTGACCTTAAGAAGGTGGCTACATTCTGGAACCACTGCAGTTCATTGGCTGACCCACAATAGCATTCAGGAAGAAATTCCAGGAATTTGACCCAGCGATAGTGAAGGAACAGCAATATATTTCCAAGCCAGGATGGTATGAGGCTTTGGGGAGCTTGCAGGTGATGGTGTTCCCATATATCAGCTCTCCTTGTCCTTCTAGATGGAATCGGTGATGGGTTTAGACGGTGCTGTCTAAGGATCTTCAGTGAATTTCTGGTTTAGGCTCGTACATATCCATGTGATTGACTCTTTATGTTGTCCAGTATGGGAAAAAATATGCCTGGTCAGTTTTGCTCACATTCCCAGAGCAAATGAATGAAGAACAAATGTCACACAACTCAATCTAAAGTGCTCAGTTTCATAATAACTGAGGGAAGATAGTGTCATTAGATTTGTAACTCCGTGGCCCAGTTTAATTAATGGCGAGAGAGGAACACTTCATATCTCCCAGGGCAGCTGGTGGAACCTAGATTCAATTCATTGAAAAAAAGAATCAGGAATTGAAAGCTAGTCTCAGTAACGGTGACCATAAAACTATCAATAATTGTAGGAAACATCCAATAGGCACACTAATGTCCATTAGGGAAGGAAACAGAACAAAGAACAAAGAAAATTTACAGCCCAGAAACAGGCCCTTTGGCCCTCCAAGCCTGAGCCGATCCAAATCCAGCATCTGCAGTCATTGTATTATACCTAGTACAATTTCTCCTGTCATCCATGGTTCCTGTCATCCATGTCTAAACCTGTTGGTCAATTCCTAAGCATCTGTATCCCTCTACTCCCCACCTACTCATGCATCTGTCCAGACGCATCTTAAATGAATCTACTGTGCCTGTCTCTACCACCTCAGCTGGCAACGCGTTCCAAACGCCCACCACCCTCTGTGTGAAGTACTTGCTGTGTGTATCCCCTTAAACTTTTCACCTCTCACCTTGGAAGCGTGACCTCTCATTACTGAATCCTTCACCCTGGGAAAAAGCTTGTCTCTATCCATCCTGTCTATACCCTTCATGATTTTGTAAACCTCAATCAGGTCCCCCCTCAATCGCCTTTTTTCTAATGAAAATAAACCTAACCTACTCAACCTCACTTCATAGCTAGCACCTTCCATACCAGGCAACATCCTCATAAACCTTCTCTGCACCTTCTCCAAACTGTCCACATCCTTTTGGTAATGTGGCAACCAGAACTGTACACAGTATTCTAAATGCAGCCGAACAATGTCTTGTACAATGTTAACATGACTTGCCAGCTCTTATACTCAATACCTTGTCCAATAAAGGCAAGCATACTATATGTCTTCTTAACACTCTATCCACCTGTGCAGCAACCTTCAGGGTACAATGGACCTGCACTCCCAGATCTCTCTGCCCATCAACTTTTCCCAAGGCTCTTCTGTTTATTGTATAATTCGCTCTCGAATTAGTCTTACCTAAATGAATCACCTCACATTTGTCTGGATTGAAACCCATCTGCCACTTTTCTGTCCAACTCTCCAGTCTATCTATATCCTCCTGTATTCTCTGACTGTCTCTTATGCTTTCTGCTACTCCACCAATCTTTGTGTCATCTGCAAACTTGCTGATCATACCAACAGTGCTCTCTTCCAGATCATTTATGTATATTACAAACAACAGTGGCCCTAATACTGACCCATGTGGAACACCACTGGTCACCTTTCTCCATTTCGAGAAACTCCCTTCAACGACTACTCTCTGTCTCCTGTTGCTCAACCAGCTCTTTATCCACCCAGCTAGAACACCCTGCACACCATGTGACTTCACTTTCTCCATTAGTCTACCATGGGGAAGCTTATCAAACGCCTTACTAAAATCCACGTATATGGCATCTACAGCCCTTCCTTCATCTATCAACTTGGTCACTTCCTTGAAGAACTCTATTAAGATGGTAAGGCATGATCTCCCCACAAAAAACCATGTTGCCTATCACTGATAAGCCCATTCTTTTCTACATATAAATAGATTGTATCCCTCAGTACCTTTTCCAGCAACTTCCCCACCACTGACGTCAGGCTCACTGGTCTGTAATTACCCGGAATATCCCTACTACCCTTCTTGTACAGGAGGACAAAATGAGCAACCCTCCAGTCCTCCAGCACCTCACTTGTATTTAAGGATGCTACAAAGATATCTGTCAGGTCCCCAACTATTTCGTCTCTCGCCTTCATCAGCAACCTGTGATAGATGTCATCCAGTCCTGGGGATTTGTCCACCTTAATAACCTCTAGCCTACGCAACACATCTTCCCTACTTATGCCAACGTGATCCAGACTAATCAAACTTCTATCTCTAATCTCAACATTGATCATGTTCCTCTCCTCAGTGAACACTGATGCAAAGTAATCATTCAGAATCTCAGCCATTCTCTCAGGTTCGGCACACAGCCTTCCTTCATTATCCTTTAGTGGACCAATCCTTTCTCTAGTTACCCGCTTGCTTCTTATATAAGAATAAAAGGCTTTGTGAATTTCCTGAATTCTGCTAGCTAAAGCTATTTCATGACCCCTTTTAGCCCACTTGATCCCTAGTTTAAGACTTGTCCTACTCTTCCGATATTCTTCCAGGGCCCGTTCTGTTCTTAGCTGCCTAGACCTTATGTATGCTTCCCTTTTCCTCTTGGCTAATCGTACAATTTCTCCTTCTGGATTAGTGGAGGGCTTTTGCCCGAAATATCGATTTTACTGCTCCTCGGATGCTGTCTGAACTGCTGTGCATTTCCAGCACCACTAATCCAGAATCTAGTTTCCAGCATCTGCAGTCATTGTTTTTACCAAGTACAATTTCTCCTGTCATCCATGGTTCACAAATCTTGGCCTTCCTATCCTTTGCCTTCAAAAGGACATGCCAATCCTGTACTATCTTTAACCTATCTTTGAAAGTCTCGCACATTTCAAATGTGGACTTCCCTTCAAATAGCTGTGTCCAATCCACATTTCCGAGCTCCTGCCTAATTTTGATATAATTGGCCTTGGCCCAGTTTAGCACTCTTCCCTTAGGACCATTCTCTTCTTTATCTATGGAGTATTCTAAAACTTACAGAATTGTGGTCACTGTTCCCAAAGAAATCCCCCACCGCAACTTCTACCACCTCGCCTGCCTCATTCCCCAGCACCAGGTCCAATATGGCCCCTTCTCTCGTCGGACTATTGACATAGTGCTCTAGAAAACTCTCCTGGATGCTTGGTACAAATTCTACTCCATCCAGACCTCTGACGCTAAGTTTATCCCAGTCAATGTTGGGAAAATTAAAATCTCCCATCGCCACTACCCTATTGCCTCTACATCTTTCCATAATCTGTTTGCCTGTTTGTTCTTCTACCTCACGCTCACTGTTGGGTGGTCTGTAATACAGCCCCAACAATGTAACTGCACCCTTCTTATTTCTCAGCTCCACCCATAATGCCTCACAATCCAAGATCTCCATAGTGTGCTCCTTTAGCACAGCCGTGATATCATTCCTGACCAGCAATGCAACTCCACCCCCCACCTTTTACTTCCCTCCCTGTCCTGTCTAAAGGGCCTATATCCTGAAACATTTAGTTGCCAATCATCATGCCCTTCCTTCAACCAAGTCTCTGTGATTGCAATAACATAATACACCCAGGCACCAATCCAAGTCCTAAGTTCATCTGCCTTGCACAGATTAAAGTAGATGCTTGTATTAAAGTAGATGCTTGTATTAAAGTAGATGCATTTCAGGCCACCAGTTTTTTTGCGCTCATCTGCTCTCTGCCTATTCTTCTCTCTATTAATGCTATCTTCATAATTCTTACAGTCTCCAGTCTCCACCTCGCTGCCTACTTGTTTTCTCTTCTGGTTCCCAGTGCCCTGCCACATTAGTTTAAAACCTCCCCAACAATAGGAGCAAAAACTCCCCCAAGGACATTAGATCTGATCAGATTCAGATGGAGACCGTCCATTTTGTAATAGTCCCACCTTCTCCAGAACCGGCCCCAATGTCCAACAAATCTGAACCCTTCCCTCCTACACCATCTCTCAAGCCACATGTTCATCCTGCCTATTTTTTCATTTGTAGCACATAGCTAGCACATGGCACTGGTAGTAATATCTGTCTTCCTTTCCCATTCTGTGACTTCAGAGCCACAGCAGCGTTATACAATATAACTCAGCACAGGAACAGGCCCTTCGGCCCACCAAGCCCGCACCAATTCCTAATCCTTATTGCCCATGCGCAGTATCTAACCCTCTGTTCACCTCCAGTTCATGTGTCCATCAAGATAAGCCTTTAATGTTGCCTGCTTCCACCACCTCCAATGGCAGTGCATTCCTGGCATCCACCACCCTATATATGAAAAATATTCACCATACTTCTCCCCCAAACATTCTCCCTCTCACCTTGAACCTATGTTGAAGCCTCTTAACTGTCCTCTGCAATGGCTCAATCCAAGGGCATTGAAGGATAGGCAGCAAATTCCGAGCTTATCGACAATACCCACATCTCATGGAAAAGAAAAGAGGCAATAAAGTCCTCCAGCTTTTATTGGGGAAGGGAACTTCAGTTCTCTTCATGTTCCTAACTTTCACATTCTATTGAGATATTCGCTATTGAAACTTCTTGCTGACTCAGGTCTTCAGATTCTCCAACTGCCCTCATGAATCATGACCTCATCATATTTCTGTCCATGTCCAGTGAATGAAATTACACAGAGGCACTGGACTCTCCAGGGTTTCCTAATGAAAACATGAATCCTGTTTGTTTGGCTCAGAACAGAATCGATTCCCAACGCTAACACAGACGAGAAAGCAAAGCTGCAATTCCATCAATCACATGGCTAAGAAGCAGATTCAGCCCAATTTGAGTTTTGGGATTTCTGAAAAATGTAATTTATTTAGTCCAATCATGTCACACTGCTGGCTGATCTCCCCATCCTATTGGTTCACTGTCATTCCAGCCTCTGCTTTGAAACAAAACAGCACATGATCCAGGCCAACACTCCACTGAGGATCTGCTACTTTGTAGGTTCTCTGGTGAATGCGGAAGGTCCCACATCGAGAGAATTAAGATGAAGAGAAAAATGAACCAATGAGGACATAAAGACAATCCTCTTTATACAGCGTGCTTTTTATTATTCAGTGGATGCGTATATCAAGGACCGCAATTTCCCTTCCCTCCAACGCATCTCGCCCACATCCCGCACCTCCGCCCTCAGACCCCCCCCCTCCAACCGTAACAAGGACAG
>NC_057710.1:13494318-13560596 GCF_004010195.1 Chiloscyllium plagiosum
TTAAAGTCAACTCGGTAAAAACAATTACTGCAGATGCTGGAAACCAGAGTGGTGCTGGAAAAGCACAGCAGATCAGACAGCTTGCGAGGATCAGGAAAATCGACGTTTCGGGCAAAAGCCCTTCATCAGGAATAGAGGCAGGACGCTTCCAGGGCTGGCGAGATAAATTGGGGGGTGCTGGGCCGAAGGTAGCAATGAGTACAATAGGTGAATGAGGATGGGGACAGAGGTGACAGGTCAGAGAGGAGGATGGAGCAGATAGGTGGGAAGGGAGATTGGCAGGTAGGAAAGGTCATAAGGATGGTTCTGAGCTGGAAGGTTGGAACTGGGGTAAGGTGGGGGGAGCGGAACTCTGTGTCTGCATATGTTTCCTCACACATACCAAAGAGGTGCAGGCTAGGTGGATTGGCTGTGGGAAATGCAGAGTTATAGGGATAGGGTGGGTCTGGGTGGGATGCTCTTTGGAGCATTTGTGTGGACCTGATGGGCTGAATGGCCTACTTCACTCTGTAGGGATTCTATGATTTATTGCATTGCCGTGGGGTGTCTGGAGTTACATGTAGGCCAACTAAGTACAGTAGATTGCCTTCACTAAAGGGCATTAGTGAACCAGACCTACACCTCAACAATCAAAAATCTCTTTATGGTTATCATTAAATTCTGAATTCCAGACTCTGCATGAATTCACGTTCATGGTGGGATGAAAACCTGGGTCCCCAGAACGCTAAAATAAAATAGATGCTGTGAATTTGAAACAAAAACAGAAATTACTGGAGAAACTCAGCAGATCTATCACCATCTGTGGAAAGAAAGCAGAGTTAACATTTTGGCACCAGTGACCCTTCCTCAGAACTGGAGCTTTTCTCAGCAATTTCTGTTTTTGTTCCCCGGAGTATTACCAACCAAGAGAGACCCAGGTCATCAAACAATAATGCCACTAGTAATCTAATGATAATCGCACTGTCTGAGAACGTCCTGCAAGCAGAGTGAGTAATTATTTTTAAAAAGGAATTGCGCCACTGTCTGAAGAGGTTGGCAGAGTGACTGGGACAGTCCAGGGGAGCCCAGTGCAGAGTTCACTGATCCAATGAACTTTCCTGCACTGTAACAATTCAATGGTAGACCAGCAGGAGGCTGGAAGAACACAGCAAGCCAGGTGGGGAAGTCAATATTTCAGGTGTAACCCAAGAATGAAGAAGGGTTACACTCAAAATGTTGACTCCCCCACCTCCTGATGCGGCCTGGCTTGCTGTGCTTCTCCAGCCTCCTGCTTGTCTACCTTGGATTCCAGCATCTGCCGTTTTTTTTCTCTGTAACAGTTCTATGACTGTTAAAGTTGGGGGAGGGGATGTGTTCGAGTTAATATTTAGAGTCATAGAGCTGTACAGCATGGAAACAGACCCTTCAGTCCGATTCAACCATGCCGACCAGATATCCTAAATTAACCTAATCCCATTTTCCGGCATTTGGCCTATACACCTCTAAACTCTTCCTTATTCATGTACCCATGCAGATGCTTTTTTTAAATGTTGCAATTGTACCAGCCTCCACCACTTCCTCTGGCAGTTCATTCCATTCACACACCACCCTCTGCATGAAAAAGTTGCCCCTTAGGTTCATTTTAAGTCTTTCCCCTCTTACCTTAAACCTATGCCCTCTAGTTCTGGACTCGTCCACCCCAGGGAAAAGACCTTATCTATTTATCCTATCCATGCCCCTCATGATTTTATAAATCTCTATAAGGTCACCCCTCAGCCTGCAACTCTCCAGGGAAAACAGACCCTGTTCAGCCTCTCCCTTTCGCTAAAACCCTGCATCTCTGGCAACATCCTCGTAAATCTTTTCTGAAACCTTTCAAGTTTCACAACACCTTTCCTATAGCAGGGAGACCAGAATTGTAATGAGTATTCCAAAAGTAGCCTAACCAATGTCCTGTACAACCGCAACGTGACCTCCCAACTCCTATACTCAATGTGCTGACCAATAAAGGAAAGCATACCAAATGCCTTCTTCACTATCCTGTCCACCTGGGACTCCACTGTCAAGGAACTAAGAATCTGCAGACCAACGTCTCTTTGTTTGGCAACACACACCATTAACTGTATACGTCCTGCCCTGATTTGCTTTTCCAAAATCAAATCAAATTCAAATCAAAATCTCTCATGCAGAGGTTATCTGCTTATTGTCAATTTGTTTATTTGGGAACTTACTTTGTGCTATTATGTTGCTGGCATTACAAGGGGGTGGGGGTAGGGTGGTGGATGGTGAGACAACATTCAAAAGTACTTCACAGATGACAAAGTGTTTTGGAAAGATATAAATGCAAATGTTTTTGTCCTTCTAACTTTGGGGTAACAGTTCTGTTGTTGTTGCTGGAGAAAATGACTGTAACATGCTTATGGAATACCAGCCATATGTTCCCGAAGGTACTTCATGCCTTTAACTTCATTTACAAGCATTTGACTGATGAAAGGTGACTCACATCGAAGACTTCTATTACACAGTAGCTTTCTCACTGTACGGTGGTATTTTCTTGGTTTGTGAAGGTCAGAGATATTCATATACTTCAGGAGTTCAAATTTGGAAGGGCACTGACGTCCCTGATATAATAATTTTTATTTGGTTGTCCAGATCAAGGATTCTTCAGCAATAAGAACTCTGAACAATAAATCAATGATAGCTTGCAATGAAATAGCTTTGGTTGCATTGAATACAAATGTTAAAGCTCATGCAACAGCATTATGCTTTCACTCTATACCCAAAATTTGTGCTCTTTGAGCCATTCATCAGAAGTCCAAGTATGCCAATTTGAAGTGACAATCAGAGGATGATGGGGAAAGTCACCACCATCCAATCTGACCACAGGGCTGCTAGCTCATTAGAGAGAGACAAAGGGTGGTGGTTGAACCTGAGGGTCACCATGCCTCAGGTGAGGTGAGAGTTTGAGAACATGGGGCCTTGGCTGGTGGAGATATTGAACCTATGTTGGTGGCTCTACTCTGTGTTGCAAACCAGCAATCCAGCCAGCTGAGTTAACCAACCCCCATAACCAGCCTTCACTGGGTGAGTAGACTACTTGAATCTTCAAAAGGCCCAGTTGACAGTCAACAGTAGGAAATGAGCACTAAAATAAAACAAGGAACTGTGGATGCTAGAGATGATAAACAGGGACATGAACAACTGGAGCAACTCAGCAGGTCTGACAGCATCTGTGGAGAGAGAGAGAGACAGAGAAACAGGACTAACATTTTGAGCTTAGTGAGCCTTCTTCAGAGTTTCTCAAGCTATTCCTGTGATTTTTGTTTGGCCTGTGATATTGATCCAGGTTGGTGGATCTTTGCCAGTGACAGCTGCCATGTGGGAAGAATGAAAATAGTGTTACACAAAATGGCTGCTCTAGTTCCTTCATGACAGAACTGGCTGAACACTTTGAGAGTAGTTCATTGGGTGTAAGGCTGGCCTCCTATTCCTCCGTGACTACCTGGTCAGGTCCACACCCCACAACAACCCACCGTCCCATCCTGGCACCCTCCCCTGCCACCGCAGGAATTGCAAAACCTGTGCCCACACCTCCTCCCTCACCTCCATCCAAAGCCCCAAAGGAGCCTTCCACATCCATCAAAGTTTCACCTGCACATCCACCAATATCATTTATTATATCCGTTGCTCCCGATGCGGTCTCCTCTACATTGGGGAGACTGGACGTCTCTTTGCAGAGTGCTTTAGGGAACATCTCCGGGACACCCGCACCAATCAACTCCACTGCTCTGTGGCCCAACATTTCAAATCCCCCTCCCACTCTGCTGAGGACATGCAGGTCCTGGGCCTCCTCACTACCCAACGCCTGGAGGAAGAACGCCTCATCTTCCACCTCGGAACACTTCAACCCCAGGGCATCAATGTGGACTTCAACAGTTTCCTCATTTCCCCTTCCCCCACCTCACCCTAGTTCCAAACTTCCAGCTCAGCACTGTCCCCATGACTTGTCCGGACTTGTCCTACCTGCCTATCTCCTTTTCCACCTGCTTTTCCAGCACCACTCTAATCTAGACTCTGGTTTCCAGCACCTGCAGTCCTTGTTTTTACCTCCTATTCCTCCCCTCTAATGAGAAAAATCTCAGCATCTCTGGCCTCTCCACACAACTCAACGCCCTCACCCCTCAATCCTTTGCAGTAAATCTCCGCTGCACCCTTGTCAAACCTTGACAGCATTGTGGTACAGAGAAATAAACACAATCCTCCAGTTGACGCCTAACCAGGAATTCCCCGAAAGCTTAGCATGACCTGCTTGTTTTTGTACTCAACAGCTTATTCCGTTGCCTTTCTTGACTTGTGTAAGTGAACTCCCTCAATCTCTCCATTCTCACCATTGTCCTCAAAATTACATTGTTTCACGCTTTTCCACAGTGAACTCTACTGGCCATGTTACCTGTCCATTTCATCAGTCCTCCTGACGGCTGCTGCTATCATTGTCATGGTGTATTCCATTTCTCAGGATTTTGTACAACCCAAGAGGCCCTTTAAGCCCAAGTGTTGGTCAGCAAAATAGATTAAGATCGACTGTTGGGCAGTACACTTTATTCCAGTCTGAGAAACGGCTGTTCTCTACAACCCATCGCCACCCCCCCCAACTGTTTCTCTCTTTGCTGATTTTCAATACAGTGCTGCCATTGCCCCTTTCATCTGCTTTTGGTTTTTGTTTTTTTGTTTGTTTTGTTTTTAAGCACAGAACAGACCCTTTGGCCCACGATGTTGTGCCGAGACTTAATCATAATGTAAAATATAGTAACTTTACCTATGCACCCCTCAACTCACTGCTATCTATGTGCATGTCCAGCAGTCGCTTAAATGTCCCCAATGACTCTGCCTCCAGACTCTCAAGGAGTTCAGTTTGAATCAGGATTTCACTGCGTACAGGGACAGCCCGAAAATAACCGATGGGAAGGTGGACTGTCTGACCAATGTGATATTCTTGAGAAAATGAAGAGATATTAACAGGCAACATTATTCTGAATGAATGAGAAAAATTGGAAGATAGGAGCTGGAATAGGCCATTTGATCCTTCGAGCCTGCTGTACCAGTCATAATGGTCATGACCAAGCTCAATGTCCTTACCCCACTCTCCCCCCATATCCCTTGATTCCTTTAGCCACCAGAGCTATATCTCCCTCCTTCTTGAAAACACAATAGTTTGGCCTCAAACATTTTGTGTGGTAATGAATCCTCGGGGCTTGTCACTCTCTGGGTGAAGAAATGTCTCCTCATCTCAAGTCCTAAAAGGTATCCCCTTTATTTTTAAACTATGATCCCCTGGTTCTGGATCCGTCCACGAATAGGAACGTCCTGCTGAGGCAGCACGGTGGCTCAGTGATTAGCACTGCTGCCTCACAGCATCTGGGTCCTGGGTTCAATTCCAGCCTTAGGCGTCTGTCTCTGTGGAGTTTGCACATTCTCCCCGTGTCTGCGTGGGTTTCCTCCCACAGTCCAAAGATGTGCAGGTCAGGTGAATTGGCCATGCTAAATTGCCCATAGTACTAGGTGCATTAGTCAGAGGGAAATGGGTCTGGATGAGTTACTCTTCGGAGGGTCGGTGTGGACTGGTTGAGCCAAAGGACCTGTTTCCACACTGTAGGGAATCTAACCTAATGAATCCTGCCTGCAGCAACCCTGTCTAATCCTTTTTGAATTTTATAGGTTGATTTCCCCCTCCACAGTTCAAAACTCCATTGAATGCAATCCTAATCTCTCCTCACACGTCAGTCCTACCGTCCCAGGAATCAAGTTGGTAAACCTTCACTGCTCTCCCTGAGTAGGAAGAACATCCTTCCTCAGATAAGGAGAACAAAGCTGCACACAATATTCCAGCTGTATTATTACAACAAGACATTCTCGTTCCTGTTCTTAAATCCCCTCACTATGAAGGCCAAAATGCAGTTCGCCTGAAAGTACTGCAAGTTTGGAAGTTCTACACATTTACATAAACGAGGCAGTGGCTCTGCAGTGAAGAGAAGTTAATCTATCATTTAAATATGCACAGTTACATCGACAGAAGGTTTTGAAATTTAATGCTGCCTAATGCAAAGTTTCTGTTCTGTGAAAATGTAACATGCAAATTTCAATCAGATTCTTCTCCCCCACCAGAAGTGCAAAGATAACCCTTGACAGTATCTGGAGACAAGTTGCTGCAGATAATGAGGTCAGTCTCTGTCTCCTCAGGCCCAGGGTGGAGTTTTACCCCTTGGGAAGTCACGCTGAAAATTCCAATCATTTTGGATACCGTAAGCCTGGGTCCCTTGTTGGTACTGCTCACAGAGGGCACAGTGTTGGGTAACTGAATGAAATGGTATCGTTAGGGGGTGAATTATAGGGGATGCATTAAAGCCACCTATCCAAGGAGCAGCTATGTGGGAAAGCGTGTCCGCACTGACTGTGGGCTGAAAATTGTGAACTTCAGAAACATAGCAACTGTTCTGTAAGCAGCTCAGTCTATGCAACATCCTGTGTTGTTCATATACACATAAAATAGGAACAAGAATAGGCCATTCAGCCCTTCAAGCCTGCTCCACCATTCAACCATGACTCCCATGTTTCTGCCTCCCCCCACACCCTTTGATCCCTTTAATCCTAGGAACTATATTTGGAACCTTCTTGAAAACATTGAATGTTTTGGCCTCAACTGCTTCTTGTGGCAAAATGTTTCACAAGGTCCCACTCTTTCCATATAGAATTGCTCACATTTTACACCACCTAGCCTGCACATCCCCAAGGACTATGGGCAATTCACCTGACCCTGCACATCTTTGGACTCTGGGAGGAAACCAGAGCACCCGGAGGAAACCCACACAGACACGGGGAGAATGTGCAAACTCCACACAGTCAGTTACCCGAGGCTGGAATTGAATCTGGGTCCCTGGCACTGTGAGGCAGCAGTGCTAACCACTGAGTGTCCATGCCACGCTCACAGAGAGAATGGGGAGTGGACAAAAAAAAATCCCCCCATCATTGCAGGACATCTAAGGCCTTATACCTTAGATATAGCTGAGAGAGCATTTGCACTGATAGAGGTAAGCTCCAATCCTTTGGACAATTGTAAAATACACAAAACAATCAAGACGTCGATTCCAGTGAATTTCCACTGATTCAAAATGTTCAAGTCAAAGAGAAAATGTCTTAGAAACAAATGCAATTGCTTTCAATGATTGTTAAAGATAGAAAAATGTTTTTCAGAAAGTTTTTGAAGGTGCATTTATCATTCCTGCATAGGTAACAATAAATCAAATGCCTTTCATGACCATTAATGCTGATTGAATCAGTAATGGCAGTGGGTCGTAATTGTACTGCTATTTCAGGATTAGACAAGATGCCCCAGGTAATTAGGAGCCCAGATACTCATTCATTTGCCTTTTTATGGTTGATCGACAGAGACATCATTCTTCAGCTACTTGGCTGTTTAGGTACTGAGCTCAATTACTTTGTTTTGTCAGGAATCTCTTATATAATAGCACTACTTATAAGACTATTAGGTAGTAGAAATGGTGTGCAGGGATATGGGATACACGCAAGAGATTTGCACCGGGTAATTGAATCAGTGCAACACAATGGGCCGAATGGCCTTCTTCTATAGTAATAAACTGGGAACTTTACCCCATTGAGCCTGTTCTGCCATTCAATAAAACTGTTGCTGATTTCCACCACAAGAATACCTTCCCATAATTTTCCATATTCCTTGCTTCCTTTAATGGCCAAAATTCTTATCAGCGTCAAACTTGGACAAGCTCACCATCTGAACATTCCCAGAGTTTAATTGCTACATCATCCCCAATACTTTAGATTAGATTAGATTAGTTTCCCTACAGTGTGGAAACTAGGCCCTTCAGCCCAACCAGACCACACCGACCCTCCAAAGAGTAACCAGCCCAGACCCATTTCCCTCTGACTAATGTACCAAACACTATGGGCAATTTAGCATGGCCAACTCACCTGACCTGCACATCTTTGGACTGTCAATATCCAAGTTAATGCAAATTTTCAGCAACCAAGTGCAAGGGAAGTCGGACTGAGATTGTGCTGAATCCATCATCATCAATATTCTGAAGATGACCATTGGACTGAATTTGACCAGCTCTATAGATGCAGTGACTACAAGGGCAAATTAGAGGTTAGAAACCCTGTCGCAAATAACTTTCCTCTTGTCTCCCTAACATCCTGCCCACCATCTACAAGGTGCAAGTGTTGGAATATTCTCCTCTCGCCTGGATGAGTGCAAGCCCAACACTCAAGAAGCTTGACACCATTGTCATCAGTACCTTCTCATCCGCCATTTTCAGTAATCAATCTTTCCACATGTGCGCAGCAGCAGCAGCAGCAGCGGTGTGTTCCATCCAAAGGTCTACAGCAGCAAGACTGTTCCACAGAGCCCCTTCGAAACCCGCAACCTCTCCTTCCCAAAAGGACAAGGGCAGCAGAAAGAACAGCACCACCTGTAAGTTCTGTTCTAAGTCACTCCTATGTGTGTGTCTCACACGCAGACTTACTCCACTGCCTTCCGATCTTTTACTCATTTCTAAGCTTGAAAATTCTCACGACCGCCTTGTCCAGATGGAGCTCTGCATTAGATATAGCTGCCACAAGCCTAACATCTCGACTTGCAACTCCATTTGGGTCCTGGCCCCTACCCTGGGATGCCCTGATAAGTCTGTACTTGATTCCAGACGCAGAAACCTAAGGTAAAGGTGGTTTTTCAGCCTTCAGCTTTTGCTCATTAGGTGGGTTTCTGCTTGAAGGACAGCTTCAACTCAAAGGATCCCCAAGTTGGAGAGGCCTAAGCTGATAATAAATTATTGCGGATGTCGAACGAACCAAGCCAGTCGTCTTTCGCTGATAAGTTCAGTTTTGCAAGAAAATCTTCCTTGCTCTGGCTTTAAAAAGACTTCCAATGGTCTGGAAAATTCAGGAATGCGGAAAGTACTGGGGAATGGCTTTCATTGAAAATAAAGTCCAGCAAATTGAATGAAAGTCACCCCTTAACTGGTCTCAAAAGGCAAATTAGTGGGGTGAAAATTCTTACCTGAGTCTAGATTAGAGTGGTGCTGGAAAAGCACAGCAGGTCAGGCAGCATCCGAGCAGCATTTTGATGAAGGGCTTTTGCCTGAAATGTCAATTTTCCTGCTCCTCGGATGCTGCCTGACCTGCTGTGCTTTTCCAGCACCACTCTAATCTAGACTCTGGTTTCCAGCATCTGCAGTCCTTGTTTTTAACTACCTTGAAAATTCCTACCAGCCATTCAGGAACCATGAACATTTTTTCAGAGTAACTAGGGATGGGCATTCTACTATGAAAATGAATGAAATGAAAAAAATGCATAATTTTCCAAGTCTTCATGAGAGACAGAGACTCTTGCCTGATGTTAGCCTGATGTCTCAATTCCTGACTGAGAGTTTATGCTCGAAATGTCGATTTTCCTGCTCCTTGGATGCTACCTTTTCCAGCTCAACACACTCGGCTCTGATCTGCAGCATCTGCAGTCCTTACTTTCTCCTTGTCGTCTCAATTATACAGCTCACAATCTTCTGAGACTTTTGGCAATGTGTGGCCCAGGACTGGCACACAAATTCACTAGAGTCCTGCATTGGTGCTGATACCTGTCAGTGAAAACAGATCAAGATGCTGTGTTACAGCAAATTATCATGCGGTCCTTCCAATGGTAAAGGGAGGGGGAAAGAAATTCTCAGAAACTACAATATGGTCAAAAACCAAAAAACATTGCCAAAAACAACTTGAGTTAAGTGGATGCAAAATGGGGCCAGTTTGTGTTAAATCTGTGTTTTTATTCTCATGTCCAATCCCAATTTGCTTATTCCACACCTTTGCACTGATGAGACTCGGCATTTCCGAAACAGGTCAGTTTCAGAATCTAATCTTAATTGGATCTAAATTCTGTCATTTGGATGTAACCACAACACTCTGATGTGACAGTGCACAGAAAAACGTGGCAAGCAAAGCCCACAAGAACACCAGCAGAATTCTGTGCTCAGATTTCCTCGTTAAAACACAAGTGTTGTTGCATCTGCAATTTAACACTTTCTAACTTATTCTGTGGAGGACATCATTTGGTAATTGTGGTGTTAAAGTGAGACCAGCAGGATGTGTCAGAAGTGGGCTAAATATATACATCTCATACATAAATAGATTAAACAACATGAAGCAGCATAAAGTGATATACTTTGGAAAGCGCCATGTATACAGTACAGTCACGCAATGTTTATATCACAGGCGAAGGCCAATCATTTTTCCCTGCTCTCTGTGAGAGTAATTCACTTTGTCCCAATCCCCGACTCTTCCTCTAGTATTGTAGAACTTTTATTTGGCACTGGACTTGATTATTTTGATTGGCGCCACATCCATAAATATTCACTCCCCCGACCACTGATGCTCAGTAGCAGCAGTGTGTATCTTCTATAAGATGCACTGCAGAAATTTACAAAAGATACTTAGACAGCACTTTCCAAACGCATGACCACTAACATCTCGAAGGACGAGGGAAGCAAATAAATGGGAACATTACCTTCCTCAAAGAATTCCGATAGATTAGTTAAACATGATTGTACTTTCACAAAACAATGTTGACTCTGCCTGATCACCATGACCTTCTCCAAATACCTTGCTATAATTCCTTACCTAATAACCTCTAACATTTTCCCTATGATGGACTGGCCTAGAATATTTCGCTTTCGATCTCGTTTGCTTTTCGAAGAAAGGAGTTATGTTCACTATTTTTCAATCTAATGGGACTTTAATTGAATCAGGGGAGCTTTGGAAAATTAAATCAATGGATTAACTCTCACTGGTGACTTCTTTTAAGATCCGAGGATGAAATCGATTAAGCCTCAGATACTGGTCAGCCAGAAGGTCCTCCAACAATTTACTCAGTACCACCTCATTGATGATGATAATTTTTCTAAGATTATTTCCTGATCTATCTCTGCTTCTGGAAAGGTACCTGGATCATCTATACTGTTGCTCAACTTACCTGCCATCTCTTGAATTTCCATAATCAAATCTCCAAACTCACTTTCTCTAGGACCAGTGCTCAGTTTTCAATTCTTTTCTTTTTTAAATTATTAAAGAAAATTTTTTTGTGTTTTTTTTTAAATATATTTCTGACTAACTTTCTTACAGAGTCACAGAGTCATAGAGCTTTACAGCATGGAAACAGACTCTTCTATCCAACTCATCCATACCAATCAGATATCCTAAATTAATCTCATCCCATTTGCCAGCATTTGGCCCATATTCCTCCAAACCCTTCCTATTCATATATCCATCCAGATGCCTTTTAAATCCTGTAATTGTACCAGCCTCCACCCTCTGGCAGCTCATTCCATACACGCACCACCCTGTGTGAAAAAGTTACTCCTTAGGTCTCTTTTAAATCTTTCCCCTCTCACCTTAAACCTATGCCCTCTATTTTCCTACTCGCCTACCTTGCAAAAAAGACCTTGTCCATTTACCTTATCCATGCCCGTCATGATTTTATAAGCCTTTATAAGTGACCCCTCAGCCTCCGACACTCCAGGGAAAACAGCCCCAGTCTATTCAGCCTCTCCCTAAAGCGCAAACCCTCTAATCCTGGCAACATCCTTGTAAATCTTTTCTGAACCTTTTCAAATTTCACAACATTTTTCCTATAGCAGGGAGACCAGAATTGAACAACCTACAGACCCAGAAAATAGCACAGTCTTACTGCACTAAAAAGACTGCTCCAGTCTAGCTTAGTGCCTATATTTTTTGTATTTTTAAAGTTTAATCAAAAGACAGATCTTAATAATAACATATAATAAAAAGAAAATCCCTACTGTACTCACTATTGTAGATTTACAAAAGAAAAACAGTAAGCTTATACTTTAGAAAGCCACTTAGCTGCTCCTCTGCTATGAGCTCCCAAACACAGATTTCTCCAAAGTTAGCTGCGAATTTCGCTGTTTGTTTAATTTTCTTAGAACAAACTCTGATGTCCAGAATTACTTGAAACCAGGCAACAAAAGCAGCAGCTGAGCAGATTATTACTGGGACAGATAGCAGTGTAGGTTTCTTTCTCAGTTTGAATCACTCCCCATGTGGTCACTGCCTTTGTCAGCCTTCCTCCTGTTTAAAGTGACATTGTTTTGATTATTTTTCCCCAAAGTTGCAAAACAGCTTATAAAACAGCAATTACTGCTCCTCGAATTCGAGGAAATTCACTCCAACATTGAAAATACCTCAAAAAAGGAACAGCTCCTACAGCCACAATTTTTTCTCATCCTCCATCTTATGTACTGTCATATTTTACCTTCTTAATTTTGTGCCTCCTTATTAATTTTTCAATAATTCTATTTTTTATATTCTGTCAAATCTTCAGACCTGCCACCTGTCCTCACACGGCTGTATGCTTTGATTTTAGTTGAATACTATCTTCAACATTTCTAGCTAAACACAAGTAGGAAAACTATCCCTTCGTTGTTTTATTTAACTTATTGACATTAAAGTATGCTGTGTGTTCTAAAATATATCCTCAAATGTCTGAATGTTGCATCTTCTATTGGCTTATCTTTTAACTCAACTTGTCAATTCACTTTAGCCAACTCTGTCTGTTTCATGCCTTCATAATTGCCCTCATTTAAGTTTATAAAAATAGTTCCAGATCCACTCCTCTCTCCCTCCAAACTGAAGGGTATAACTCAATCACGTTCTGGTTGCTGCTGTCTAGCGGTGCTCTCACCATGAGATCGTTAGTTAATCCAATTTCATTGCACATTGTGCAGTTCTCATATGCCATACATACTTGAGTAATAATTCAGCAGGGGGTTCGGAAATGAAATTGTAGTTTGAGTATACAGGAGGATGAGAGTAGTGAAGTCAGAACTAAGATTTCAAGATCGCAAAGTTAAAAATCACGCAACACCAGGTTATAGTCCAGCAGGTTTATTTGGAAACACTAGCTTTCGGAAAGCTAGTGCTTCCAAATAAACCTATTGGACTATAACTTGGTGTTGAATGACTCTCTTAAGTTTATAAAAATTGCAAATCAAAAATGTTACCACATGAGTCCTAATGGCTATCAAGGACAATTAGGGCTGAGCTGGTCTTGTTAGTGACTCACATATGCCACATATTAATAAAACAAAATTGTCTTGACCCTGGCATGTTCAACCCCAGCTCCAGTGACAACCCTTACTTGTCAGTGGTTCAGGGCGCACATCGGCACTTCACCTACAGTCTGCATGCTCGGCATTGCACTTCCAGCCAAACTAGTACAACCATCCCACAGAAGTAGATGACAACTGAGATGTTCATCAAAGGTTAATAACAGCTCTAAGGTTGAATTTGAATTAAAGTATACTGTGCAAATGCAGCTGCTCTGGATTAATTCACTGTCAGTAACAATTAATAAAACGCGGTTTGGCTTTTGAGTTTTTGTCCTGAAATTCTCTGAGGCTCACGAAATGATTCAGTCGTCACAGTGACAATAAAATTGCACCCCCTCATTAGCAGTCATAGCAGCTGATTATTGTTTTAAATTTTGAATTGAATGGTTGTCATGCACTCTGAGTAAAACTATTGCATGACTTTAAGCCTCGGATCTCAGGCTTCAGTTTAATTGCTTGGTTGATGTATCTGAGCTTGTAAGTATCAGGTTTTGGAATGAATTTATCTCTGTCATGATTCTTTCTGCCAAAGCTCTCAAATTTTGACTTCAAATTATAACCCCCAAATTACAATCTATAACTAGATTGGCAACTGCAAGGTCCTTAAGTCATTGTGAAATTCAATTCAGCAAATCTCTATAAATCAGTTTCAACTACTTACATAGGTGGGGGAATCGAAATGAACAGAGCAGCCATAATCTTAGTGGATGGCCAAGCAGGCTTGAAAAGGTTGAATGGCCTAACTCAGATCCAATTTTACACACTTTGCATTTTCCAGTTAGCACAGCCCTGAAATAATGCAACTAAAGAAGGAGCAAGACTCCGAAAGCGTGTGTTTTCAAATAAACCTGTTGGACTATAACCTGGTGTCGTGTGGTTTTTCACAACAACTCCCTGCGGTCAACCACTTCAACTCCCCCAAGAACATGCAAGTCCTGGGCCTGCTCCACTGCCACTCGACGTCTGGAGGAAGAACACCACATCTTCTGCCTAGGGACCGTCCAACCACACAGGATCAATATCGACTTCACCATTTTCCTCATCTCCTTTCTCCCCCCACACCCCCCACCTCATCTCAGATCCAACCCTCCAAATTGGCACCGCCCTCTTGAACTGTGCTACCTGAACATCTTCCTTCCCACTTATCCGCTCCAGCCTCCTCCCCGATCTATCACCATCACCACTCACCAATACCTACCTATCACCATCCTACATACATTCACCCCAGCCCCAGCACCCCCTCCTACTTACCTCTCAGACCCCGCACCCCACCACATGCCCGAAACATCAACTCTCCTGCTCCTCAGATACTGCCTGACCGGATGTGCTTTTCTAGCGCCAGACTCTCGGCTCTGATCTGCAATCCTCACGTTCTCCCTGTCCAACCCAGCCCAACACTGGTACCTCCACATCATTGCTAACAAAATGCAATAAGGTGTAAGGCTTGAGTCAAGGAGGCTTCCTGTTGGTAGTCATGGAGCTGGCACACCTTCACAGGAGCAAGTGCAGGCCATTCAGCCCTTTGAAGCTATTCCACTATTCTGTGAAATTATACTCGAATGCATCTTGATTCAAGCCCATATTTTGTTTCTCTGTCCCTTACACCTGTGACTTGGATAGAAACCTCTCAATCTCAGGTTTTAAATGATCCCCTGAGCTGCTTGTTTTTGTGGGAGTTGCAAACCTTTACATGAAAAATTGTTTCCTAACATCTCTCCTGAACAATGAAGCTCTGGCTTGAGTGTAGCAGTTGGGACATTATGTTACAGATGAATAAGCAGTTGGTGAGGCCGCACTTGGAGTATTGTGTCCAGTTTTGGTCACCCTGTGATAGGAAAGACATTGTTAAACTGGAAAGAGTGCAAAGAAGATTTACAAGAATGTTGCCAGGATGAGTAGGCCTGAGTTAAGGGAGAAGCTGTCCAAGATAGGGGTTTATTCTTTAGAATGTAGGAGAGTGAGGGGTTACCTAATTGAGGTGTATAAAATCATGAGGGGCACAGATAGGATGAATGCAGATAGTCTTTTTCCCAGGGATGGGGAATTAAAAACTAGAGGGCATAGGCTTAAGGTCAGAGGGGAACAATTTAGGAAGGACCTGAGGAACAACTTCTTCACACAGAGAGTGGTGCAAATATGGAATGAGCTGCAAGAGAGCGTGGTTGGAGCAGGCGCAATAGCAACATTTAAAAAAAAACATTTGGATAAGAACATGGATGAGAAAGATTTAGAGAAATATTTTCTAAATGTGGGCAATTGGAGCTAGCTGAGTGAACTCCATAGTCAGCATGAACCAGTTTGGATGGAAGGGTCTGTTTCCATGCTGTATTACTCCATGACGTTATAACTCTATGACTTAAGGATTATGTCTGCCTCACTTACATTACCCCCACAAGTGGACTTAATTTCTCTTCATCTAATTTACCAATTCCTCTCAAAATTCGAAGGATTCAATCAAATTGTCACTGAACTGTGCATATTCCCAGTGAATATGCACTGCACACCTTCCAAGGGCTCACTTTTTTTCCTGTTAAACTGCCCAGAATGAGTTCTTTGAAAGTTGTTGAGCAGGTCATTATAATGAGGCTGTTAGATTCCCACACCTGGCACAATTCCAAAATCTCAATTCCCGATCCCAATGTGAAACGTTCTGTGTTGCGAAGGAGGAAGGACAAAAGTTGATATCCTCATTATAGTATACCAACGGGCACAGAGATGGTAGACCTGCAAAACGACGCTAAAAAAGGTGGATTGTAGGGGCTGAGGACAGCAAGATCAATTGGTGAAACAAAAATTGAAGTTTAAGATCTTTTTGGGATATTTGACACATTGACTGGAAATGTGGTGGAATTGAGAAGCGTGATGCTGGAAAAGCACAGCAGGTCCCGCACCATCCGTGGAGCAGGAGAATCAACGTTTCGGGCATAAGCCCTTCATCAGGAACTTGGACGGGGAAGGGGGCTGAGAGATAAATAGGAGGATGGGGTGGGGTTAGGGGAAGGTAGGTAGGAAGGTGATAAGTAGATGCAGGTGGGGGAGGTAATTGTGATAGGTCGGTGGGGAGGATGGAGTGGATGCATGGAAAAGAAGATGGACATGTAGGACCGGTCAAGATGACAGTGCCAGGTTGGAAGGCATTCAAGAGGGGATTGGATGATTTTCTGAAAAGAAGTGGTGAGCAGGGAAAGGGAGAAAGTCAAGAAACTGGCAGTAGGTAATAATAATATTTTTCATTTCTAGTCTGGAAGTGGCCACACCTGAGGCTGGAGTGGTCCATCGATTGCTCTCCAGTCCCATAACACCACTGGTCCTAAATTTTACCCGATTGCTGTTACAGGCAATTAGATCAGTTTAGGGTTAGACACTATTCCTGCTGGTTTCTTCAGCTAATAATGGGCTGAATGGCCTCCTTCTGCATCACAATAACCCTGTGATTTTGTGATCTGGACAGTTAAATACAAATAGAAGAAAGCTAATCCCAAAGGAAATGCTCGAATTATTGAGCAGATCTCTCAGCTTGTGTAGAGAGAACAGCATGGTTAATGTTTAAAACAGTGTCAAATCTTCACAAATGAAAGGAGACATTTTTATAACCACTTTTAGAAGACATTGTACAATTCTGGCCACCTGTTATAGGAGGAATATTATTAAATTGGACAGTTTACAGAAAAAATTTATAAGGACGGTGACAGAACTGAGGAATTATAAGGAGAGGCTGGTTAGGCTAGGACTTTTTTTCTAGAGCATTGGAGGCTAAGGGGTGACCTTATAGAGGTTTGTAAAATCTTGGGGAGAATTGATAGAGCGAATAGCCAAGGTCTTTTCCCCAGGGCGGGGGAGTCCAAAGCTAGAGGGCATAGGTTTAAAGTGAGAGGGGAAAGATTTAAAAGAGACCTGAGGAGCAAGGTTTTTTGCACAGAGTGTGGTCCATATGTGGAATGAACTGCCAGAGGAAGTGGCAGAATTACAATAACTAAAAGACATTTGGACAGGTACATGAATAATAAACGTTTACAGGGGTATGGGCCAATATCAGGCAAATGGGAATAGATTAGTTGAGGTCACCTGGTCAGTATGGACAAGTTGGGCTGAAGGGTCTGTTTCTGCGCTCCATGGCTCTATAATAAGGATCTTCTTGGAATTGAGACAAAGGAAAGAAGGAAAATAACACTGCTCTGCAATTATAAGTGATGGCCATCACCTTGTCCAGCTATTTTTAATACTTTTCTCATTTCTAAGTTTGTCTGAAGGTTGCTACACCAGAGACTGGTGGATTGCCTCTTTAGTCCCACAACTCCACTAGTCAGATTTTAATGTTACCAAAGCAGACTGATGAATCTTCACATGTTTGCTTGAGCATGATTAATTAGTTGGATTTGCTTTGTTAACTAAATAAGCCTGTAGGAATGGTTTCTAACACTACCAGACACAGTCTAAAACCTATATAATTGCCCATTTGCATCAGACTGGAAAGAGGCCATTTGGTCCATCAGGTCTACACTGATCCTCTGAAGAACATCCCGCCCAGACTCAGCCCCTACCCTATCCCTGTAACCCTGTGTTTCCTACGGCTCTCCCACAGCCTGCATATCCCTGAGCACTGCTGACAATGTAACATGACCAACCCATCTAACCCACACATTTGGAAGGAAACCAGAGCACCCAGCAGAAACCCACACGGACATTGGAGAATGTGCAAGCTCCACACAGGCAGTCACCTGAGGCTGGAATTGAACCTGGGTCCGTGGTGCTGTGAGGCAGCAGTGCTGACCATTGAGCCACCACGCCACCCCATTATTGACAAATAAAAAGGTTAGGTCTGTTAAAGGATGGATATAATCAATTCTAACATCCTTAAGTAACTTGAGGCAAATATGGATATCAGGCAAACTACGGCCGAACCCACGACAGAACACATCCGACAGCGAATACAATTGAGACAGATCCCATGCACGACTCAGTAATCCCCATTCTTTGCCCCAAACATTTGTAATGGGGTGGGCCACCAAATCTCATCAAAATTTTGCAATGGATTCTAACTGCTCACTTTTGACCTTGAAGCTCACTCAGGAGCTGTTCTGTCAGGGACTACCTCGATGACTGCTCAGTCTGGTGGCTCACTTTCATTTCTGAAGAAGGCATTCCCTGCGATTCGGGAAACTGCACGACTTTGTTTACTCACAGGCACAACCTCAGCTTTTCACAATCAGCTGACTTCACCAAGCTACAACTGCCCTGAGATTTTTCCACTGCTTTACCTTGGCTCAGTTGCAGAAAGTAAATATTACTTGAAATCTCTGCTGCACTGAGCTATTCATAGCACATGGCTTCTCCTGACCCCCAACAGTTAGGGCCCACTGACTCCGAGAACTGGTTCCTGTGATCTGATTGCACAGAGTCAGTGTCCTTAAATTGTCCCCTCAACAGCACAGTACTGTTCTCCACGGGCCCTGCCTCTATCTCGATCTCTCTTGTTCTTCAGTTGACTGTGATCTTGAAGTTGCTTTTCACTGACCCCATTTGATCTGTCTGTTGCCTGAAAGTTATAATCTTTCCTGAGTCCTGGTATGTGCAACTCAAAAATACATTTTAAAAAGTTCATAATAAAGGTGAAGTCAAAACAACCTGACCACTTTAATTTGAAATGGATTTAGATCCTATATTAGGAAGGAGAGGAAGAAGGAAAGAATTTAAAATGTGCCCTTCATGACCTTAGTAATTTTATTTTTATTTATTCATTCTGTGGGATATGGGTGTTGCTAGCTGGGCCAGCATTTATTGCCCGTCACTGGTTACCCTTGAGAAGGTGGGGGTGAGCTGCCTTCTTGGCCCGCTGCAGTCCTCGTGCTGTGGGTTGGCCCAAAATGCTCTAAGGGAGGGAATTCCAGGATTTTGACCCAGTGATAGTGAAGGGACGGTGATATATTTCCAAGTCAGAATGGTCAGTGGCTTGGAGGGTAACTTGAACGTGGTGATATTCCCATTTATCTGCTGCCCTTGTCCTTCTAGATGGCAGTGGTCGTTCATTTGGAAGGTGCTGTCTGAGGATCTTTGGTGATTTTCTGCAGTGTATCTTGTTGATAGTGCACACTGCCACTACTGAGCATCGGTAGTGGAGGGAGTGGATGCCTGTGGCTATGGTGCCAATCAAGCAGGCTGCTTTATCCTGGATGGTTCCAAGCTTCTTGAGTGTTGTTGGGGCTGCACCCATCCAGGCAAGTGGGGAGTATTCCATCACACTCCTGACCTGTGGCATGTCGATGGTGGACAGGCTTCAGGAAGTCAGGAGTTGAGTTACTTGCCACAATATTCCTAGCCTCTGACCTGCTTTTGTAGCCACTGAGTTTATGTTGTGAATCCAGCTGAGTTTCTGATTAATGAAAACTCCAAAATGTTGATAGTGGGGGATTTTGTGTTGGTAACTCCATTGAATGTCAAGGGGTGGTGGTTGGATTATTATATCTCTTATTTGTGATGCTCATAGCCTGGCATCTGTGTGGCAAAGGTTACTTGCCACTTGTCAGTCCAAGCCTGGATATTGTTCAGATCTTGTGCATTTGGACACGGACTGCTTCAGTATCTGAGGAGTCACGAATGGTGCTGAACATTGTGCAATCATTGGCAAAAACCCCCAATTCTGACCTTATAACAGAGGCAAGGTTATTGATGAAGCAGCTGAAGATGGTTGAGTGTAGGACGCTACTCTGAGTAACTCCTGCAGAGATGTCCTGGAGCTGAGATGACTGACCTTCAACAACCATGACCACCTTCTGATGTGTTAGGCATGACTCTAACCGCTGGAGAGCTTACCCCTGACACCCATTGATTTCTGTTTTGCTAGGGCTCCTTGATGCCATACTCTTTCAAATGCAGCTTTGACATCACGGGCTGTCACGCTTACCTCCACTCTGGAATTCACCTCTTTTGTCCGTGTTTGAACCAAGGCTGTAATGAGGTCAGGAGCTGAGTGGCCCTGGCAGAACCCGAACTGAGCATCACTGAGCAGGTTATTGCTGAGCAGGTGCTGCTTGATAGCACTGTTGATGGCACCTTCCATCACGTTACTGATGATCGAGAGTAGACAGACGGGGCAGTCATTGGCCGGGTTGGGTTTGTCCTGCTTTTTATGTACAGGACATACCTGGGCAATTTTCCACATTGTCAGGTAGATGCTTTAATTGTACTGGAACAATTTGGCCAGGGGAGCACAAGTTCTGGAGAGCAAGCTTTCAGTACTGTTGCCTATATGTTGTCAGGATCCATAGCATTAGCAGTATCCAGTGCCTCCAATCATTTCTGAACATCTCATGGAGTGAATTGAATTGACTGAAGACTGGTATCTGTAATATTGGGGATCACTTGAGGAGGCCGAACTGGATCATCAACTTGGCATTTCTGTCTGAAAATTGCAGTTAAAGGTTCAGCCTTATTGTGTACACTGATGTACTGGGCTCCTCCATCATTGAAGAGGGGAATAGTTGTGGAGTTGTTTAATTGTCACCACCATTCAGATTGGATGTGACAGGACTGCAGAACTTAGATCTGATCCATTGGTTGTGGGATTAGCTACTTATGCTGTTTGGCATGCAAGTAGTCCTGTTTGGAAGCTTCACCAGGTTGGCACCTCATTGTCAGATGTGCCTGGTGCTGCTCCTGGCATGCCCTCCCACAATCTCCACCGACCCAGGCTTGATTCCCAGGCTTGATGGTAATGGTTGAGTGGGGGAATATGCCAGGCCATGAGGTTACAGATTGTGCTGGGGTACAATTCTGTTGCTGATGATGGCCCGCAGTGCATTGTGGATGCCCAGTCTGGAGTTGCTAGATCTGTGTGAAGTCAATCTCTATTTAGCACGGTGATAGTGCTGCACAACACGATGGAGGATATTCTCAACGTGAAAGCAGGACTTTGTCTCCACAAAGACTGTGCAGTGGTCGCTCTTACCGATACTGTCATGGACAGACGCATCTGCAGCTGGCAGATTGGTGAGGATGAGGTGAAGTATGTTTTTCACTCTTTGTTGGTTGCCTCACCACTTGCCACAGACCGAGTCTAGCAGCTATGTCCTTTAGGACCCGACCAGCTTGATCAGTAGTGCTACTGCTAAGCCACTCTTGGTGTTGGACACTGAAGCCCCCCATCCAGAGTACATTTTGTGTCCTTGCCCCCCACAGAGCTTCCTCCAAATGTTGGTCAACATGGAGGAATATTGATTCATGAGCCGAGGGAGGACAGTGTGTGGTAATCAGCAGTAGGTTTCCTTTTCATGTATAACCTGAAGTCATGAGATTTCATGGGGTACAGAGTCGATATTGACGATTCCCAGGGCAGCTGCCTCCTGACTGTATACTGCTGTGCTGAAGAGTGTGGTGCTGGAAAACCACAGCTGGTCAGGCAGCATCTAAGGAGCAGGACAGTCAATGTGTCGGGCATAAGCCCTTCATCAGGAATGAAATGCTTATGCCCGAAATGTCGATTCTCCTGGTCCTTGGATGCTGCCTGACCTGCTGTGCTTTTCCAGCACCACACTCTTCCACTCTGATCTCCAGCAGCTGCAGTGTCATTGTCTCTCTGTACACCACTGTGCCACCGCCTCTGCTGGGTCTGTCCTGCCGGTGAGACAGGACATACCCAGTGATGGTGATGGTGGTGTTTGGAGCATTGTCTGTTAGGTACAATTCTGTGAGCTTGATTATGTCAGGCTGTTGCTTGACAGATCTGTGAGGTAGCTCTCCCAATTTTGGCACTAGCCCTCAGATGTTAGTGAGGTGGACTTTGCAAGGTCGACAGCGCTCTTTCTGTTGTTGTCTTTTCCGGTGCCTGGGTAAATGCCAAGTCATAGAGTCATAGAGATGTACAGCATGGAAGCAGACCCTTCGGTCCAACCCGTCCATGCCGACCAGATATCCCAACCCAAACTAGTCCCACCTGCCAGCACCTGGCCCAAATCCCTTCAAACCCTTCCTATTCATATACCCATCCAAATGCCTCTTAAATGTTGCAAATGTACCAGCCTCCACCACTTCCTCTGGCAGCTCAGTTTCATTTCTTTCAGACTTTGTCACAATTGGTAAGACTAATTGGCTTGATGGGCCATCTCAGACTCACATTGCTGTGGGTCTGGGGTCACGTGTAGGCCAGACCAGCAGGGGAAGGCAGATTTCTTTCCCCGAAGGGAATTAGCAAACCAGTTGGGTTTTTCGGCAACTATGTCATCGTCATCAGTAGATTCTTAATTCCAGGATGTTTTTTAGGTGTTGAATTCAAACTTCACCATCTACCATGGTGGGATTTGAACCCAGGTCCCCAGAACGTTATCTGGGTCTCTGGATTAACAGTCCACCGATAAAACCACTTCCCTGATTCCCAACACTGTTTACAATACAAAAGGTCAAAGAACTGCAGATATTGGAAATCAGAAATAAAAATGGTTGGAAATCAACAAACTTTAATTCTGTTTCTCTTTCCACAGATGCTGTCAGATGTGTTGAGTTTTTTCAGTGTTTGCAATATGTTAAAAGTGAAGGTTCGGTGCCTACGTACAGTCAAAAAACAGAGCACAGCAAGGTCCCACAACCAGCACTAGATAAATGGAGGCTTTTTTAAAGCAGTTGTTGAACTCTGTCTCTCTTCTATCCATAAGTTGCCCTTTAAATTAGAAGCAGTACCTCCACCTTTAATAAGGACACCTGCACATTATTAGCTACGCAGTAAAGCATCTATTTTGTTACATTTCCCCAGCAACAGTCCTGAGAGCCAGCGTAACACATTATTTGCATGATTAACTATGCTGATTTTGTGAATGGCTCCAATTGTGCATGACTGACAGTTGCCTTTTTTTGAAAAGTCTGCTCGGTTGATTGTCAAGACATCCAATGGTATAATATGTTTTCTTCTGGTTGCTATGATTATTCTGACAAAGTCAAATGGCAGTTTATATACTCTGGAAAGGATGCAGTAATTAAGACTTCACAGGATAAAAACCATTCAAGGGCAAAAAGAAACACAGAATGTTTCAGGTTTTTTTGGGGGGGGGGAGGTTAGAGCTTCTACTTTGCAAAGGCAGGAATCCAGGCAATAAAACTCAGATACAAAGAACAAAGAACAGTACAGCACAGCCCTTCAGCCCACCAAGACTACACTGACGCATGACATCTTTCTAAACTAAAAGCCATTTGCCTCTATGTGGCCCGTATCCCTCTATTTCCTGCCAATCCATATACCTGTCAAGATGCCTCTTAAATATTGCTATTGTGCCTACTTTTATCATCTCCTCTGACAGTCCATTCCAGGCACCCTCTGTGTAAAAAAACTTGCGTCTCATATCTCCTTCAAACTTTTATCCTTTCACTTTAAACCCCTGTCTTCTAGTAATTGACATTTCTACTATGGGGAAAAGACTTCGACGATCTATTTTATTCAACTTCTCATAATTGTGTTAGCTTCTATCGGGTCATTCGCTCAGCCTCTGATGTTTAAGTGAAAACAAACCAAGTTTCTCCAATCTCGCCTCATAGCTAATACTGCCCCATCCAGCCAACATGATTTCTGTACCCTCTCCAAAGCCTCCATTTCCACCTGGCAGTATGGCAACCAGAACTGTACACCATACTCCAAATGTGGCCCTAACTAAAGTTCTAGACAGCTCCAACTTGATTTGCCAACTTACAAACTCCATGCCCTGACTGATGAAGGCAAGCATGCTATACTTCGTCTTAACCACCTTCTCCACATGTGTAACCACTTTCAGGGAACTGTGGACCGATACACAAGGCCTCTGGACCTTTCAACCCCAGGGCATCAATGTGGATTTCACCAGTTTCCTCATTTCCCCTCTCAACAATCTCACCCCAGTTCCAAACTTCCAGCTCAGCACCGTCTTCATGACCTGTCCCACCTGCCAATCTTCCTTCCCACCTATCCGCTCCACCCTCCTCTCTGACCTATCACCTTTACCCTCTCCTGTACCTCGGATACTGCCTGACGTCTGAGTAACACACTCTCGACTCTGAGCTCCAGCATCTGCAGACCTCACTTTCTCCCCAATACACTGACATGTCTCTGTATGTTAGTGCTTCTAAGCGTTTTGGAAGCATTTGACAAATGATCAAACTTATTTGCATGACAATGAATATAAAATGCTCCAGGAAGCAATGCAATCTGAATCCATTTAAAAGCATTTTTAAAAATATGCTTTAAAAGATATTCCTTGATACATTTCAGAGTGAGCTTTTGGAGTTTGATCAGCTATCACAAAGAGATGTGCTTTTATCAAAGCATTAAATCAACACAAAAGAGTCAAGGGGATTTAAATTTACTGAAGATGACATTTAAAAATTAAGCACACACTTTGATTTTTTTTATTTCAAAGATATACTTTATTCATAAAACAATGTCTTTATATACGTGCAGTCCCTCAAGCTGTTCGGTTTTTACAGGATCATATGAAAAAACAAACAAACATTAAGAGACCTACGGAGCAGCTTTTTTCACACAGAGAGTGGTACGTGTATGGAATGAGCTGCCAGAGGAAGTGGTGGAGGCTGGTATAATTGCAACATTTAAGAAGCATTTGGATAGGTATATGAATAGGAAGGCTTTGGAGAGATATGGGCCAGGTGCTGGCAGGTGGGACTAGATTGAGTTGGGATATCTGGTCGGCATAGATGGTTTGGACCTAGGGTCTGTTTCTATGCTGTACATCTCTATGTCTCTATGACTCTATGACACAATCCAGTGAACAAACCAAAGGCATTTCTTACTTGTAGAAGATAATGTTTACATACATTTGAGGCACTGGGGGCATCTGATGACTGAATAGACCCCCACTTAACTTTAGCTGAAAGACCTCATACAGCGATCTTGATAGTCATGTCAATCTGTATCCAGGCACCCTAACAATGAGTCTTAACTTTTAGAGCTACCTCATGCTCGAGAGAAGGTTTATATGGCTGGACCCAGGTATCGAGAGACTTTCTTATATGCCGACGTTGGATATCATTAAACTAGAGAGGGTTCAGAAAAGATTTACCAGGATGTCGCTGGGAATGGAGGGGTTGAGTTATAAAAATAGACGGGAAAGGTTGGGACTTATTTCACTGGAACATAGGAGGTTGAGGGAAGGCCATACAGAGGTTTATAAAATCATGAGGGGCATTGAGCCAAGGTTTATTCCCCAGTGTATGCAAGTTCAAAATTAAAGTTGGGGCCTATACTCATTGGAATGTAGAACAATAAGAGGTGACCTTATTGAAACCTGCAAGGTTCTTAGGAGACTCGACAGGATAGATATGGAAAGGCTATTTTCCCCTTGTGAGAGAGTAAAGGACAAGAGGGCACAATCTCAGAATAAGGGGCTGTCCATTTAAAACAGAGATGAGGAGGAATGTCATCTGTCAGAGTTTAGTGAATCTGTGGAATTCATTACCACTGAGAGCTGCTGAGGCTGGATCATTAAATATAATCAAGGCTGAGAGAGAGAGATAAAGTCATACAGATTGGAAACAGACCCTTCGGTCGACCTCATCCATGCTGAGCAGGTTCCCAAACTAAGCTCGTCCCATTTGCCTGCATTTGGTCCATTTCCTCTAAACCTTTCTATTCATGAACTTATCCAAATGGCTTTTAAATATTGTACGTGTACCTACATCCACCACTTCATCTGGCAATTCATTCCACACATGAACTGCTGTCTGTGAAAAAAGGTTGCCCTTCATGCCCCTTTGAAACCTTCCCTCTCTCACCTTAAACCTATGCCCTGTAGTTTTGAACTCCCTTACGCTGGGAAATAGACCTTGGCTCTACTCCCCCCATGATTTTATAAACCTCTGTAAGGTCTTCCCTCAATCTCTTATGTACCAGTGAAAAACGTCCCAGCCTATCCAACCAATTTTTATATCTCAAACCTTCCATTCCCTGCAACATCCTGATGAATCTTTTCCAAACCCTCTGCAGTTTAATAATATCCTTCTTATAGCAGGGTGACCAGAACTGCACACAGTTACTCTAGTAGAGACCTCAACAATGTCCTGTACAACCTCAACATGACATCCCAACTCCTATACTCAAAGACCTGCGCGGTGAAGACAAGCATGCTAAATGTCTTCTTCACCACCCTGTTTAGCTATGATGCAAATTTCAAAGGATTATGTACCTGAACCCTTAAGTCTCTCTATTCTACAACATTACCTAGAGTCCTACCATTAAATGTTTGTTTTGTCAAAATGCCATATTTTGCATTTATCCAAATTAAACTCTGTCGGCCACTACTGAGCCCATTGACCCAATTAATCAAGATCTCTTTTATCTCTTGGATAAATGTTTTCACAGTCCTCTGTAACATCGCCTATGGTGTCATCTGAAAACTTACTAATCATATCTCCTAAATTCTCATCCAAGTCATTCGTTTAAGTGACAAACAAAAGTGGACTCATTAAAAATCCCTGTGGCACACTGCTGGTCACAGGTCTCCAGTCCAAAAAACTATCCTCTATCACCTACCATCAAACCAATTTTGTATCTAATTGTCAAGCTCACCCTGAATCCCAGGTAATCTAACTTTAGATTAGATTAGATTACAGTGTGGAAACAGACCCTTTGGCCCAACAAGTCCACACCGACCCGCCGAAGCGCAACCCACCCATACCCCTACATTTACCCCTTACCTAACACTACAGGCAATTTAGCATGGCCAATTCACCTAACCTGCACATCTTTGGACTGTGGGAGGAAACCGGAGCACCCGGAGGAAACCCACGCAGACACGGGGAGAATGTGCAAACTCCACACAGACAGTCGTCTGAGGCGGGAATTGAACCCGGGTCTCCGGCGCTGTGAGGCAGCAGTGCTAACCACTGTGCCACCGTGCCGCCCACTAGTTAGTCTACCATGCAGAACTTTGTTAAAACTCACACAAAAGCTGGTTATAGTCCAAAAGATTTATTTGTAAGTAGAAGCTTCCAAATAAATGCATCGCATCTGTTATATGACACTTTGATTTTTTACTATAAATTCTGTGTCCTATGATCCTGTCCTACTGATGAAGGATTAGCGCTCCAAAAGCTTATATTTCCAAATAAACCTGTTGGACTATAACCTGCTGTTGTGTGATTTTTAACTTTGTCCACCCAGTCCAACACCAGCACCTTCACATCATGCTGAACCTTGTCAAAGGCTTTACTAAAGTCAAAGTAAACAATGTCAGCTGTTCTACTGTCATCAATTTCTTCATCATAAACCTCAATGAAGCTTGGGAGACATAATTTACCTTGTAGAAAACCATCCTGACTCTCCCCCATTGTTCCTTTCAGAATAACATCCAACAACTTGCCCACCACTGAGGTCAGGCTCAAAGGTCTAAAGTTCCCAGGCTTCTCTATTCAGCTTTTCTTAAATAAAGACACAACTTGAGCCTCCGTCCAGTCCTCCGGCACGTCACTGAGTGGTTATGGATGACAAAAATATATCAGGGGGCCCTGCATTTCCCTTCCCGACTTCCCACAATGTCCTGGGATACATTTGACTAGGGCCAGGAGATTTATATTTTCTAAGACCTTCGGCACTTCTTCTGTAATGTGAACTGTTTTCAAAACATCAGTATTTATTTCCCTGAGATCATTAGCCTCTATTTCCTTTTCCACAGTAAAAGCTGACACGAAATATTCATTTAATATTTCTCCCATTTTCTCAGGTTCAACACAAAGATGACCTCGTTGATCTTTAAGTGGCCCTACTCTCACAGTAGTTGCTCTCTTGCTCTTAATGTACTTATAAAATCTTTTTGAATTATCATTAACCTCATCTGCTAACTCTATATTATATCCCTTTTTTGGCCTCCTGTTTTCCCTCTTAAGAAAGCCCCTACTTTCTTAATATGTTTCAAGTGATTCATTTGATCCCAGTTGTCTATATATAATATATGATTCTTTTTTATTCTCATTTGTTTTAGAACTACAATATATTTTTTCATTCATTTGTTCCCTAATCTTACCAGTCTTACCTTTAAGGCCTTTGGGGTGGCATGTTGGCTCAGTGGTTCGCACTGCTGCCTCACAGCACCAGGATCCCAGGACTCGATTCCAGCCTTGGGCGACTGTCTGCGTGGAGATTGGGCATTATCCCCGTGTCTGTGTGGGTTTCATCCCACATCCAAAGATGTGCCGGTTAGGTGAATTGACCATGCTAAATTGCCCATAGTGTTAGATGCATTAGTCAGAAATGGGTCGGAGTGGGTTACTCGTCAAAGGATCGGTTTGGGCTGAAGGGCCCATTTCCACACTGGAGGGAATCTAATTTAATCTTAACTCTAACAGGAACAAAATGCCTCTGAGCTCTCATGATCACACTTTTCAAAGCCTCCCACTTGTCAGTCACCTGTAAACAGTCTGCTCCAATCAACTTCTGAAAGTTCTTGTCTCATACCATTAAAACTTTCTTTACAGAAGATGTATCCTTTTCCATAACTATTTTAAAATTAGGATCACTAGTCCAAAATTGCCCTTTACTCACACTTCAGTCACTTGCCCTGCCTGATTTCCCATGAGAAGTCTAGCTTTAATGAGTTTTGGTGAAAGAAATTAAACTTTTTCTGCTAAAAGGAGATGTTATCAAATATTGAATTTAGGTCCATCCAGTTGTAACTCAAAACAAAAACAGAAAGTGCAGGGGAAACTCAGCAGGTCTGGTAGTACCCTTGAAGAGGAAAGTGTTGAGAGTGTGGTACTGCAAAAGCACAACAAGTCAGCAGCATCCGAGGAGCAGGAGAGTCGACATTTCGAGCAAAAGCCCTTCATCTCCTTGAAGCATTGACTCGGTTTTCCCTCAACAGATGCTGCCAAGCCCACTGAGTTTCTGCAGAAATTCCTGTTCCTGTTTGCTTCAGATCTCCAGCATCTACAGATCTTTAGTCTCTAATTTACAAATTAGCATCCACTTCAGATTTCCAGAAAGTTTCTCTTGGAAACACCGGTCAGAAATGGTTGCAGTGTCTGGAATCTGTAATCGTCAGGGACTTTAACTTGACCAGTACAGAACAGAATGATGGTGACTCATCAAGTGGAGCTCAGTAGATAAATTAGCTGATACATTTGTGGATGCACTTAACTACATTTTGAACTCTACTTGTTTTTGAAATGAGTCATGGTTGTCAAATATGTTTTTAATGTGTCTCTAATGGTGTCTCTAATGTACTTGCAGCCAACTGCAACATTTCAGGGCTTCAGATTCCTGCTGTCTTATTGTGCTTCTATGAAATTAGTCTACTTACAAATAAATTTGTCCACTAATTTAGCCTGCATGGAGTTGGCCATCTGTTTTGCACAGTAAGAGAGTGGGATGAACAGTACATTAACTCTGCAGTGCAATTACAAGTGGAATTGTCGCACAATACCCACATTTCCAAACTTCAGTTCACAAGGGACTTGATTCACTCTTGCCTTCTTGCTGTGGGTGCAGACTTAAGTGTGGAGAGAAATCCTTCCAGAATATGTAACTGTTGTTCACAGTAAAGGTGGTATAAGTACTGCTTTCAGATTAAACATGCACATTAAAGGTCAAATTTGAATGCAGCAGCAAAGGCTTTGCAGATCCAAATAAATAAATAATTACAACTGGCCAATCTAGGAGCAACAGACAGGGGCAAGATTCAAATTCACACACAACACACTCATCTGTTACAATATTCAACAATATTCAACAATATTGGGGGGTGGGACAGGACAGAAAGGTAATTGGATAAGGCATATAAGTGTGTGGTTGAAAGATGATACAGGTGGGTGGGCATAAGATTCCTGGGACTGATTCTGGGGGATTTGGCACTTGTACCAGCCAGATGGGTTGTACCTGAACCGAGCTGGTGCCCCAAGTTCCTTGCAGGGTGTTGCTATGGAGCCTTTTGACTAACCCCGCCATGGTGAATATTGGAAAGACATACCAAGGTGCATGAAAGACTGGGAGAGACAGGTAGCCGGAGAATAGAGCTCAGTAAGTTTGTAACTGGAGTCAGAGTAAGGGGAGAGCTTGAAAACTTTCTCAATCAGAGCTACACAGTGTCTCTGTGAATGCACAGAGCACAGTCACGAGTTAGGCAGAAGTGGGTACTGCAGATGTTGGAGATTAGAGTCAAGATTAGAGTCGTGCTGGAAAAGCACAGCAGGTCAGGCGGCATCCAAGGAGCATTCCTAATGAAGGGCTTTTGCCCGAAATGTCGATTCTCCTGCTCCTCAGGGTGTTCAGAAACAGTCAGAAAAGCAGAAAAGGCAGGTGATGCTGGTATTGGGTAAGGCCAACGTTGCACTCCTGGAGGACGAGGATGACTTGTAGAATCATCGTGCAAATAGAAGGCATTTGGCCCATTGAGTCTGTACCAACCCTCCGAAGAGCATCCGATTCCCATAGTCCCACATTAACTATGGCTAACCCACTAAGCTGACACATCCTTGGATGCTATAGGCAATTTAGCATGGTCAGTCCAGCTAACCTGCACATCTTTATACTAACTCTGGAGTGGTCTCAGCAGGTTCAAGGACAGAATCAATTTAGCTGGAGGTGGGGAACATAAAGGATGCAATTACATTGCTCAGAATACACTACAGAGTATCAACTCATGAGAAGGATGTAGAGAGGAACATGCAAGCATTCATCCAAACACACAAATCAGGAACAGGAATAAGTGGTTTAGCCTGCAACACCATTCAATAATGTCATGGCTGATGCATTTGCTATCCCAAATGCACATTCCCACCTATCCCAATGCACCCTTTACACACACACACGTGCAGACCTTGCTTAACAAGAACTGATACACTTTACCTTAAAAATATTCAAGCCTCTGATTCCACCACCTTTTCCAGAAGAGCATTCCAAAGAGTCATGATCCTCCGAGAGTAAAGATTTAACCTTATCTCTGTTTTAAAAAGTTGACCTATGGTTTTTAAACTTTAACTCTATTGAACAAATCTGCAAGGGCATTACAGAGAGGTTCAAGAGTTAGAAACTAGTTATAATTTGGGATTTTAATTATCCAGTAATCCACTGGGACAGTGGTAGTATTAAAAGCAAAAAGGGCGAAGTGTTCCTTGATTATGTTCAAGAGAATTTCTTCTAACAATGAGAGTGGAGGCTGTTTCATGGGAATGCGGTGGACCAAGTACGTGGAGGAGAAAGTGAGGACTGCAGATGCTGGAGATCAGAGACAAAAAGTGTGGTGCTGGTAAAGCACAGCCAGTCAGGCAGCATCCGAGGAGCAGAAGAGTCAACGTTTCGAGCAGAAGCTGTGCCCGAAACATCGACTTTCTTGCTCCTCGGATGTTGCCTGACCAGCTGTGCTTATCCAGCACCACACGTTTTGGCCAAGTATATGGAGGACCAAGTAAATCAAATGAAAATGGGAGATCATTTAGGGCACAGTCATCATTATAATGTAAAACTTTTGGATGACAGTGGACAGCATAATGGACTATCCAAATTAAGAATAATTACCTGGGGAGATCCGACGTCTGTAGGACAAAAACAGATCTAGGCCGGACAGACAGGAACCCAAGGCTGATTGGAAAACTGTAGATGAACAATGTGCTATATTCAAACAGGAGGTGTTTGCTTACAGGCAAAGTATAATCTCCCTAAAGCTTAGGCTAGGGCAAACAAGTGTAGACGTTCCTGGCTGACAAAGGAGATGGAAATTAAGATAAAGAAGAGAAAGTGTGCTTGTTGATCTTTCTCTGCACCTTCTCTGTAACTGTAACACTATATCCTGCTTTCTGTTGTATGAACTCAGATTTCTCCAGTTTCCTCATTTCCACTCCCACCACCTTGTCTCAGTCAAATCCCTCGAACTCAGCACCGCCTTCCTAAACTGCTATCATCTTCCTGACCTCTCCGTCCCCACCCCACTCCGGCCTATCACCCTCACCTTGACCTCCCTCCACCTATCGCATTTCCAAAGCCCCTCCCCCAAGTCCCTCCTCCCTACCTTTTATCTTAGCCTGCTGGACAAACTTTCCTCATTCCTGAAGAAGGGCTTATGCCCGAAAAGTCGATTCTCCTGTTCCCTGGATGCTGCCTGACCTGCTGCGCTTTTCCAGCAACACATTTTCATTTCTATTACTATGACATGTTTACGTAAAGTATGGTTTGTCTCTTTAACACACAAAACAATACATCTCAGTACTTGTGACAATAATAAATCAAATCAAATGTCCAGTAACAGGAAGAAAATATAACTGAGAACCAAACTAAATACTAAATGTTTTGAAGAGAAAAAGCGGAAAAGAGGGATTATGATGATGTGATTCTCACCAGGCAATGATGAGTTGCCAATTGATGGCAAGTTTGGGCGGCACGGTGGCTCAGTGGTTAGCACTGCTGCCTTACAGCACCAGGGACCCAGGTTCAATTCCTGCCTTGGGCGACTGTCTGTATGGAGTTTGCACATTCTCCTCATGTCTGCGTGGGTTTCCTCCCACAATCCAAAGATGTGTTGGCCGGGTGAATTGGCCATGCTAAATTGCCTGCAGTGTTAGGTGCGTTAGTCGTGGGTAAATATAGGGTAGTGGAATGGGTCTGGGTGGGTTGCTCTTCAGAGGGTTGGTGTTGACTTGTTGGAACGAAGGGCCTGTTTCTGTATTGTAGGGTATCTAATCTAAAAAAAAGTATTGCTTGCGAAATGCCTTGTTAACAACCCAACTCACCTCATTAATATTCGCCCTCCAAACTACCAGACTCAGCAGCTTGTTGATAGTAGGGACTGCAGATGCTGGAAGTCAGAGTTGATAAAATGTGGAGCTAGGAAGGCAGAGCAGGTCAGACAGCATCGGAGAAGCAGGAAAGTTAATGTTTCAGGTCAGGACCCTTCATCAGGACTGGGGAGGGGGAAGGGGGAAATTCACCAAACAAGCTCAACATCAAGAAATGTAGAGCGAGCACTTGGCAGATTTGGCTCGCCTCTTGCTCTGAGTGACTTCCATGTTGGGCACTGGCCATTACACATGTGGCGTCCATGGGCACTGGCATCTGACATGTGTCGGCCTTTGACAACCCTCATCTCTGATCCACTTACAGATTAGTTCAGCACTTCAGTGCTGTACCTTGGGCTGCATCAGCAACGATAAATGTAAATGCAATGTTGCAACAAGGACACTGCACACTTATGGACACACAGAAAGCCAGCACACAGATGCAGCAAGTAATGAGGAAGGCTAATGGAATATCATAATGGGTTGGAGTACAAGAGGAGGGAACTGCAACTGTTCAAGGTACTGGTGGATACGATACCTTGGAGTAGTCTGAGCAAATTTGTTCTCCTTATTTAAGGAAAGGTATCATTTCATGAAGGCAGTTCAGAGAAAGTTCCCGAGGATGGTACCTGGTGTGGGTAGATTGCCTTATGAGCAAAGGCTAAACAGGTTGGGACTCTACTCACTGGAGTTTTCAAGAATGAGAGGTGATCTGATTGAAACATAGAGGATTCTTAATGGGCTTGACTTGGTAAGTGCTGAGGAAGATTCCCCTCACGGGAGAGTCTAGGACCAGAGGGTATTCTCTCAGAACATGATCCTATTGAATGTTGGAGCAGGCTCAAGGGCCCAAATGGCTTTCTCATATTGCGATTTCTTATGGTCTCCTCGATCCGGGCCTGTGCCAGGCTGTATCAGGGTGCCCTTGTCTTGTTCTCACTCATTCACTCAGAATCTCAGTGGATGCTCACTGCACCCTTGCCTTGCGATGCATTTTTGTGTTTTGCTCCTCAGTCAGTGATACCAGCCTCATATCACTGCAGAATTGCTGTTTGGCACTGACACCAAACCAGAAAGCTGCTCATATTTGTCAGTCGGCCTCAGGCACGTCAAGGAGAGAGACTCCCCTCTGAGATTCTGGCACAGGCAAACCTCCAATGCCTGACCATGCTCAGAGAGGTCAGAGTCAGGATCATCAACTGAGAGGCAACTTTTTCACAAAGAGGGTGGTTCGTATGTGGAATGAACTGCCTGAAGAAGTGGGTGAGTAGACAGGCAGGAGGCTGGAAGGACACAGCAAGCCAGGCAGCATCAGGAGGTTGAGATGTTGATGTTTCTTAAGGACTGGTAGATACAGGTATAGTTGAAACATTTAAAAGACATTTGGGTAGGTACATGAATAGGAAAGGTTTAAAAGGATGTGGGCCATATACAGGCAAGTGGAACGAGTTTAGTTTGGGAAACCTGGTCAGCATGGATGAATTAGACTGAAGGGTCTGTTTCTGTGCTGAATGACTCTACAACATTGGTTAGGCCACTGTTGGAATTTTGCGTGCAATTCTGGTCTCCTTCCTATCGGAAAGATGTTGTGAAACTTTAAAGGGATCAGAAAAGATTTTCAAGGGTGTTGCCAGGTTTGGAGGATTTGAGCTATTGGGAGAAGCTGAACAGGCTGGGGCTGTTTTCCCTGGAGCATCGGAGGCTGAGGGGTGACCTTATAGAGGTTTAAAAAATTATGAGGGGCATGGATAGGGTAAATAGGCAAAGTCTTTTCCCTGGGGTGGGAGAGTCCAGAACTAGAGGGCATAGGTTTAGGGTGAGAGGGGAAAGATATAAAAGAGACCTACGGGGTCGGCATGGACGGGTTGGACCGAAGGGTCTGTTTCCATGCTGTACATCTCTATGGCTGTATGACTATGACTCTATAATAAGGGGAGAGGAGCTGAATATCTGGCCATTTTGACTCTTTCTGCCCTAATGTGGGCTGTTTGTCCACTGGAATGAAGGAGAGAGAGAGAGAAAGAGAGAAAGAGAGTGACAGAAAGGCAGGTATTAAGAAGATGAAAGTGAGTGTGACTGCTATTGTTGTTGGTGTGGGTAGAGAGGCAGCCCAAGCAAGTGGGTTGGCAGAGCAGAGGGCATGTAGAATTAGTGGTGTTGGGAGTTTGGATGGGTGAGTATGATTTGGGAAGATGGTGCAGAAGTAGTAAGAATGATAGAATATGACCCTTCTTCAGAGGTGGGGCAAGTAGCAGAGCTAGACTGAGCGTAATGTATTGGAGAGAAAGTAGTGGTGCTTACCAGGCCGGCGTTGAGAACATCATTAGCCTTCTTCCTGAAAAGCTGGGTATTCCTCCAGCTGGCTGAGTTGCTTTAACACAGGCCTCATACCAGCCTGGCATGGTGGTCTCATTGCATCTACTGCTGGTCTTCGGTGGTGGTGGTGGTGGTGGTGGTGGGGAAGGTGGGGGGGTGGGGGGCAAGTTGATAAGTCTCACATCAGCAAAACTTTATTCAGCAGGATCTCCAGGATACTGACCAGTAAGTGTGGCCCCAATTTCCCACTCTCTGCCATGTCCAGAGTAAAGGCCAGGATCTGTACAGATAGTTCCAAACTGACAGTGTTTGTCCAGGTGCATTATGGGCTTTTAAGCAACAGCCTGACATAGTCATAATCATGGTATCATGCGTTACAGGCAATGTTCCAGATACCACTATCACTATCAGGGCGGCACAGTGGCAAAGTGGTTAGCACTGCTGCTTCACAGCGCCTGAGACTCAGGTTCAATTCCCGACTCAGGCGACTGACTGTGTGGAGTTTGCACATTCTCCCCGTGTCTGCGTGGGTTTCCTCTGGGTGCTCCGGTTTCCTCCCACAGTCCAAAGATGTGCAGGTCAGGTGAATTGGCCATGCTAAATTACCTGTAGTGTTAGGTAAGGGGTAAATGTAGGGGTATGGGTGGGTTGCGCTTCGGCGGGTCGGTGTGGACTTGTTGGGCCGAAGGGCCTGTTTCCTCACTGTAAGTAATCTAATCTAATCCCAGTGTATGACCTGTTCCACTGACAGGCCAGACCCAGCAGAGGTAGTGGTGCAGTGGTTTACAGCTGGGTGGAAGTTGCTTTGGGAGTCGTCAATATTGATTCTGGACCCATGACCTCTTGTGGTGTCAGGTTAAACATGAACAAGGAAACCTCCTGCTGATTACCATGCACTGTCCTCCCTCAGATGATGAATCAATACTCTTCCATGCTGAACATAGAAGAAGCTCTGAGGACGGCAAGGACGTATCACATACTTTGGGAGCTAATTTCAACTTCACTACTAAGACTAACGCAACAGTAGCT
Organism: Chiloscyllium plagiosum; assembly: GCF_004010195.1. NCBI lineage: Eukaryota > Metazoa > Chordata > Chondrichthyes > Orectolobiformes > Hemiscylliidae > Chiloscyllium > Chiloscyllium plagiosum. The sequence continues at coordinate 13,530,579 of NC_057710.1, forward strand.
CTATTGATCAAGCTGGTCGGGTGCTAAAGGAAATACCTGCTAGACTGGGTCTGTGGCAGGTGGTAAGGGAACCAACAAGAAAGAAAAACATACTTGATCTTATCCTTCCCAATCTGCCAGCTGAAGATGCATCTGTCCAGAACAGTATTGGGAAGAGTGACCATCTCACAGTCCTTGTGAAGACGAAGTCCCACCTTCACATTGAGAATACCCTCCATTGTGTTGTGTAGCATTACCACCATGCTAAATGGAATAGACTTCAAACAGATCTAACAACTCAAGACTGGGCATCCACGAGGTGCTGTGGGCCATCAACAGCAGCAGAATTGTACTCCAATGCAATCTGTAACCTCATGGCCTGACTCAGAGGAAGAAGCCAAGATAAATCATCCACTTGTTACTTCTAGCTGAAGATTGCTGTGAATGCTTCAGCCTTATCTTTTGTACTGATGTGGGCTCTTCCTTTACTGAGGATGGCGATGTTTGCGGAGCCTCCAACTCCAATTAGTTGTTTAATCGATTCCTACCATTCACGACTGGATGTGGCAGGACTGCAGAGCTCAGATCTGGTATCTTGGGTTGTGGGATCTATTATTTGCTGATTATGCTGTTTGGCATGAGATTAGTCCTGTTTGGTAGCTTCACCAGGTTGACACCTCATTTTCAGGTATGCCTGGTGCTGCTTCTGGCATGTCCTGCTGTATTCTTCATTGAACCAGGGTTAATCACCCTGGCTTGATGGTAATGGCCGAGTGGGGGATAGGCCAGGGAACAAAGTTGCAGCCATATCATTCTACTGCTGCTGTTATTCTACAGCACCTGATAGATGCCCAGTCTTGAGTTGGTCGATCTGTTCAAAATGTATCCCAGTTAGCACAAAGTGCCACACAAAACAATGGAGGATATTCTCAATGTAAATTCTCCACAAGGAGTGTGCTCTGGTGATTCTTACTGATACTGTCAATTAGCATGGACAGAGACATTTGCTTCCAGCTGATTGGTGAGGATGAGGTCAAATATATTTTTCCCTCTTGTTGGTTCCCTCATGACCTGCCACAGACCCAGTCTAGCAGCTATGTCATAGAACATAGAACATCACAGCGCAGTACAGGCCCTTTGGCCCTCAATGTTGCGCCGACCTGTCATACCAATCTGAAGTGTTCCCTCATGACCTGCCACAGACCCAGTCTAGCAGCTATGTCATAGAACATAGAACATTACAGCGCAGTACAGGCCCTTTGCCCTCAATGTTGCGCCGACCTGTCATACCAATCTGAAGTCCATCTAACCTACACTATTCCATGTACGTCCATATGCTTGTCCAATGACGACTTAAATGTACTTAAAGTTGGCGAATCTACTACCGTTGCAGGCAAAGCATTCCATACCCTTACTACTCTCTGCATAACCTCATGGCTCCGGAACTCGATCCCTCTATTAATAAAAGCTAAAACACTGTATGCCTTCGTAACAACCCTGTCAACCTGGGTGGCAACTTTCAAGGATCTGTGTACCTGGACACCGAGATCTCTCTGCTCATCTACACTACTTTTAGGACCAGACCAACTTGATCAGTAGTGTTGCTGCTAAGCCAGTCTTGGTGTTGGACATTGAAGCCCACTCACTCCTACATCTTTGCGACACTGAGTGCTTCCTCCAAGTGTTGTTCAACATAGCGGAGTATTGATTCATCAGCCGAGGGGAGATGGTATGTGGTAATCAGCAGGAGGTATCCTTGCTACCAAATCCTATTATTATGGAAGTTGTCATTTGACATCATTGAAGATAATGCATATTCTGGTGAAGCCTTTGCATCAGCTGTTGTAGTACCTTTATTTTCTGAACATGTTTTATCAGTCACAACCCATTCAGCTGCTGAAGAATCGTGCTTGAAAGTTCAGTTCATTGAAAAAATTAAGGACAAGTGTTACATTAAGTTCCATTTGTCTTTCTCCATGGAGATGTAATGAGAGATGATAAACAATGCCAGCAGGCTGAAGGCAAGGACAGGTGGCTGCTCACTGTGATGTGTGGCGTCTGAACAACCTGACTACGTCCTCAATACAACCAAGTACGTCACAAAGTGCGTTCATTTCTCTAGCATCTGGCATTGAGAAATGGCTGAAATCGGCATCAGTCCACTTTACCCATATTTTTGTCACAGTATCTCATCAAAATCACATCGTCTCTGGTTGATGCATTAAGTACAGATACTAAAAGCAGCGACGCTTGTAAACCAGCATTGTGAACAAAAGCAACAAGGGTTGTTATAATAAGCACTGTGATTCAGTCCTCCGGTGTTAAAATTGGATAGCTCAGAAGTTATTGTATAGCACCTTAGAATCCATACAGCATGGAAGCAGGCCATTCAGCCCATCGAGTCCACACTGACCATCCGAAGAGCATCCTACCCAGACCAACCCTCCCTGCCCTACCTCCATAACCCCACATTTTCCATGGCCAATCCACCTGACCTGCACATCTTTAGATTGTGGGAGAAAACTCACGCAGACACGGGGAGAATGTGCAGACTTCACACAGATAGGCACTGCCTTATTATAGTGCTGTGAAGCTGTCCTGGTCTCTGTGACAGAGAAAAGGTGCAAAAAATTATTATCAATGATGATGCGAGAATGGAAAGTTCTGTTTATTAGGAAAGTTTGAACAAGTTGGAGCTCATTTATTGAGAAAGTATAAAACATCTACAGTAAGTGTTTGAAGTTCAACCAGTTTTGCCTCAAAGTTTACCTTTTTGAATTAGAATCCCTACAGTGTGAAAACAGGCTCTTCGGCCCAACAAGTCCCCACCAACACTCAGAAGAATAATGCACCCAGACCCATTCCCCGACATTTACCCCAGACTAATGCACCCAAACTACACATCCCTGAATACTACGGGTAATTTAGCATGGCCAATCCACCTAACCTGCACATCCCTGGATTGTGGGAGGAAACCGGAGCAAACGCATGCAGGCACAGGGAAAATGTGAAAACTCCACACAGACAGTCACCTGAGACTGGAATCAAACCTGGGTCCCTGGCTCTGTGAGGCAGCAGTGCTAACCACTGAGCCACTGGGCTACCCCACCACTTCACGCTCCCCCCACAACATATTTTTGATTTTCAAACTATTTCATCATGCTTCTGACTTGAGCCTTGTAGATGGTGGACACTCAAACCCCACCCCTCCAACCGTAACAAGGATAGAACACCCCTGGCCCTCACCTTCCACCCTACCAACTTTCACATTAACCGCATCACTCGCTTACATTTCTGCCACCTCCAAACAGACCCCACCACCAGGGATATATTTCCCTCCCCACCCCTTTCCGCTTTCCACAAAGACCGTTCCCTCCGTGACTACCTGGTCAGGTCCATGCTCCCCAACAACCCACCCTCCCGTACTGGCACCCTCCTCTGCCACCATGGGAATTGCAAATCCTGCGCCCACACCTCCTCCCTCACCTCCATCCAAGGCCCCAAATAAGCCTTCCACACCCATCAAAGTTTCACCTGCACATCCACCAATGTCATTTATTGTATCCGTTTCTCCCGATGCGGTCTCCTCTACATTTGAGAGACTGGACGCCTCCTAGCAGAGCGCTTTAGGGAACATCTCCGGGACACCCGCACCAATCAACCACACCGCCCCGTGGCCCAACATTTCAACTCCCCCTCCCACTCTGCCGAGGACGTGCAGGTCCTGGGCCTCCTCAATCGCCACTCCCTCACCACCCGACACCTGGAGGAAGAACACCTCATCTTCCACCTTGGAGCACTTCACCCCAGGGCATCAATGTGGACTTCACCAGTTTCCTCATTTCCCCTCCACCCACCTTACCCCAGTTCCAACCTTCCAGCTCAGCACCATGCTCATGACCTGTCCTACCTGCCTATCTTCCTTCCCACCAATCCGGTCCACCCTCCCCTCTGACCTATCACCTTCATCCCCACTCCATCCACCTATTGTACTCTTGGCCACCTTCTCCCCAACCCCACTCCCCCTCCCATTTATCTCTCCACCCCAGAGGCTCCCCGCCTTCATTCCTGATGAAAGGCTTTTGCCCGAAACGTTAATTTTCCTGCTCCTTGGATGCTGCCTGACCTGCTGTGCTTTCCCAGCACCACTCTAATCTAGATGCTTTGGGGAGTCAAGAGGTGAGTTACTCACCGCAGTATTCCTAGTCTCTGACCAGCTCTTGTAGCTATTGTGTTTATGTGGTGAGTCCAGTTGAGCTTCTGTAATGTCACTGAATTAGTGATCCAAAGCTCCAGGCTAATGTTTAGGGACATGGGTTTGAATCCTTCATAGTTGGTCCTTTTAATAACTTTAGAAAATATTTCTAACCTACTCCATTGATTTATTTGATTTATTGTCACGTGTACCGAAGTACAGTGAAAAGCTTTGTTTATGAGCAGTAAAGACAGATCACAGGAAGCAAGGATGTACAGGCCGGAGGTTGTAAAAAGACATGGACAGAGGCACACAGATTACATTGCACAGGGTGTGCACTAGGCGAGATCAGCATTATTAGAGGCTAGAGAGTCCATTCATCGGTCTAATAATGGCCGGGAAGAAGCTGTTCCTGAACTTGCTGCATCTTCTGCCTGATGGAAGAGGTTCTAGAAGATCAGTACCGTGGTGGAAGGGGTCTTTGATGATGTCAGCAGCCTTTCCGTAGCAGCGAGCTGTGTAAATGGAGTCCATGGATGGAAGGTTGGCTTCTGTGATGGTCGGGCTATGCTCACCACCTTCTGTAGCTTCTTACGGTCCTGGGCAGAGCAGTACCAGGCCATTGTGCACCCAGACAATATGGTCTCAATGGTGCATCTGTAAAAGTTGGTGAAGGTCCTTATGGACGTGCCAAATTTCCTGAGCCAACTGAAGAAGGAGAGGCATTGTTGTGCCTTCTTGACCGTCACATCTATATGGGGGGTCCAGAACAGATTATCAGTTATCATCACTTCGAGGAATTTGATGCTCTCCACCCTCTCACCCTCAGTTCTGTTGATGTAGATGGGGGTGTATTTGCCTCCTTTCTCTCTGAACTCAATGATCAATTGTTTTATTTTGCTGACATTGAGCGAGAGATTGTTATCATTGTACCATGTCACCAAACCCTCAAACTTGCTTCTGTATTCTGACTCATCATTGTTAGATATCCATCCTACCATGGTGATGATGTCAACAAACCTGTAGATGGCATTCATTTGGAATTTGGCTTCACAGTCATGGGTGTACAGGGAGTACAGTAGAGGGCTGAGGACACATCCTTAAGGGATTCCAGTGTTGAGTGTTATTGTGGAGGGGGTGCAGTTACCTATCCTCACTGATTGCAGTCTGTGGTCAGGAACCTGAGGATCCAGCTGCAGAGGGTGGAGTCGAGACCAAGGTCACAGAGTTTTGAGGTCAGTCTGGAGGGGATAATGGTGTTGAAGGTGGAGCTGTAGTCAATGAGCAGGAGTCTGTTATAGGTGTCCTTGTTGTCCAGATGTTCCAGGGATGAGTGCCGGGCTAGGGATATGGTGTCCACTGTGGACCTGTTACATCTGGAGGCAAATTGTAGGAGATCGAAGCATTTCATGATTATAGAGGTGAGAGCCACTGGGCTGTAGTCACTAAGGCACATTGCATGTGCTTTCTCAGGTGCGGGGATGATGGTAGTCTTCTTGAAGCAGTTGGGGACTTCGGCCTGTAGAAGGGAAAGGTTGAAGGTGTCAGTGAATACCTCCACCAGTTGGCCTGTGCAGGATCTGAGTACTCGGCCAGGGACACCTTCCAGGCCCATCACTTTCCTTGGATTGACTCCCAATAAGACCGATCTGACGTCTGTAGCGATGACCGAGGGAACAGGTGTGTCCAGGGCTGTTGGGACAGGTGACACTGTGCCGTTGGCATTCTGCATTGAGAAAGCATTGAGCACGTCAGGGAGGGATGTGTCTTTGTCTGCTATCTTGCTTGGATTCATTTTGCATTCCATAACGTTGTTTAGGCCTCGCCACAGGCTGCGGGAGTTTTGTATTTTTGGGCCTTTAACCTGGTCTTGGCATCCCTGATGGCTTTGTGGAGATCATATCCGGATCTCCTGTATTGTTCTGGGTTGTCCAACTTGAATGCTACCCATCTGGTCTTCAGTAAGGAGTGGATTTCCTGGTTCATCCAAGGTTTCCAACACTCGGATTGGCTTCTTTGGTACACAGTCCTTCACAAGTTTGCTAATGAAGCCTGTGATGGTGGTGGCGTACACATCTCTGTTTTCTGCTGAGTACTTGAACATGGTCCACTCCACTGATTCCAGGCAGTCCCAGAGACACTCTTCCTCAGCCTCCGACCAGCACTGTATTACTTTCTGTGAAGATTTCTTCCTGTTTGAGCTTCTGTTTGTAAGCTGAGAGGAGGAACACCGGGCTGTGATCTGGTTTTCCGAAGGGCGGAGGATGGAGCAGTAGGCATCTTTGATGGTTGTGTAGCAGCAGTACAGGATGTTCAGTCCTCTAGTGCGGCAGGAGATATGTTGGTGGGACTTTGGCAGCACCCTCTCGAGGTTGGCCTGGTTAAAGTTGCTGATCAGAATGAATAGGGCCGCAGAGAATTTCATCTCTAGAGCGTCTGTGGTAGTGTAAATCACTCTAGGGCCTCAGAGAATTTAGTCTCTGGCAAGTCTGTGGAGGTGTAGATCACTCTAGGGCCTCAGGGAATTTTGTCTCTGGAGTGTCTGTGGAGGTGTAGATCACTCCAGAGACTCAGGGAATTTAGACTCTGGCATGTCTGTGGAGGTGTAGTTCACTCTAGGGCCTCAGGGAATTTAGTCTCTGGAGTGTATGTGGAGGTGCAGATCACTCTAGGGCCTCAGGGAATTTAGACTCTGGCATGTCTGTGGAGGTGTAGATCACTCTAGGGCCTCAGGGAATTTAGTCTCTGGAGTGTATGTGGAGGTGCAGATCACTCTAGGGCCTCAGGGAATTTAGTCTCTGGAGTGTCTGTGGAGGTGCAGTTCACTCTAGGGCCTCAGGGAACTTAGTCTCTGGAGTGTATGTGGAGGTGCAGATCACTCTAGGGCCTCAGGGAATTTAGTCTCTGGAGTGTCTGTGGAGGTGCAGATCACTCTAGGGCATTCTTCACCTCCATAGGCAGTGGCATGTAGACTGCTGTCGCAATCGGTAGCAGGGATGGCATCTTACTGTAAGGTATCTGAGGTCTGGGGAGCAATGGCTTGCCAGGGTCGCTATGTCCAAGCATCAGGAAGTGTTCATCGGGAAGCAGACCCCACCACCCTTCACCTCACCCCAGGATCCCTTGCAGTCTCTGAGATGTATGGGAGAACCCACCAGCTTGTAGGGTGCAGTCAAGAATAGCAGGGATGAGCCAAGTCTCCGTGAAACAGAGCACACAACAGTCTCTAGTTCCCTGTGGTCAGTAAATCTGGATTGAAGTTCATCCATTTTGTTTTTGATAGTCTGGACATTTGCGAGGAATATGCTGGGGAGGGGAGAATCTGAAACAGTGTTGTTTCAACCTCACCTTCAGGCCTGCACATTTTCCCTCTTTTCATATTATGGTCTCTGCTGCGTGAGGGTGCCTTCAGTATGATATAATAAATTAATGTTGCTCAATGTGAGCCTATATTTTTATACATACAATTGCCAAACTATCTGTTCATTGGTGTTATCACACACCTCTGAAGCTGGTGGGGCTTGGACTTGGGTCTCCTGGTTCAGAGGTAGGGATACTACCACTGCATCACAAAAGCCCTTTCCCTATGTTTGTATTCAATTCCACAGCAACCGTTTAGAAAAATCGATTAACTTTCCGAACCAATTGCTAAACTTGCTTCTAAGCCTTTTGCAAATCATGAAGATCCGTCAGCATCACAGAGCTCTGCAATCTCTCTGAGCCTAAAGATCAGACTCCCAGTTTCCCATTGGAAGATTTAACTGGATGCAGATTAAGGGAGCTGAGCTGCACAGCAAATCTACCAATTGCCTCAAAGCCCACAGTATCACAGGGTGGGCCTTTTTACTCAGTTTCACAATTACCTCAGCAACCAGGTGCCTCAGGGGATGGGAAGTTATACTGAAACATCAAGTACGAAAAGCTAAGATTGCAAACTCAAAGGGATCACGAGGGAGATTTTGTTTGGAATGCAGGCACACAGTGTTACAAAAGTCAGCATAAAGGGGAAAACTGCTTACCTTTCCATTCTGAGAAAGACCCGTAACTGATCAATTCCTTGGTTAATTGGGCATTATAAATTCACAATGATGGGCTTTTCATTTTTGTGTTTCTGTTGTTTTTTTGTTCTCAATTGTTTCTTTACCACTTTAAAGTTGAGTTTCAGTTTAAGCCAACCTTGTATTGATTTAAGACCATAAGAGTTCGGATCAGACGTAGGCCATTCGGCCCATCGATTCTGCTCCAGCAGTAAGATAACATTTTACAAACACTCTTATTTTTACCCAACACCTCCAACATTCTTATTTTGTTAAGTACCCTAACATACGTTAACCAGGATAAATTCCAAAGACATTACATCCAAGGCTTCCCCTTTATCCAAAACAGAAATAGAACTTATTGGAGAAACGCAGCAGTTCTGGCAGCATCTGTGGAAAGAAATCAGGTCCAGTGACCCTTCATCAGAACTCTGTCCCCTTTAGGTATCCATCTTGGTACCTCCTCAAGAATGTCTAATAAATTAGTCAGCCATGATTTCCCCTTTGTGAAGACACGCCGACTCTGTTTGATCAGAGTATGCGTTTCTTCGAAACCTGGGCCACAGAAGTGGCTGGGGGTCAGGACTGGTACCAGAGTGAGACCATAACACACTGCGGCAAGGCAACTGCTGAGCCTGGATGGTGGGCTGTGCTGAGACAGCACTGTGGAGAGAGAGATTGAGCCCAGGGTGAGGGGAGAGAGGGATCGCGTCCAGGGCTGGGGGAGAGGGATCGCATCCAGGGCTGGGGGAGAGGGATCGCGTCCAGGGCTGGGGGAGAGGGATCGCGTCCAGGGCTGGGGGAGAGGGATCGCAACCAGGGCTGGGGGAGAGGGATCGAGTCCAGAGCTTGGGGAGAGGGATCGAGTCCAGGGCTGGGGGAGAGGGATCGAGTCCAGGGCTGGGGGAGACGAATATCGTCCAGGGCTGGGGGAGACAGATCGCGTCCAGAGCTGGGGGAGACGGATCACGTCCAGGGCTGGGGGAGAGGGATCACGTCCAGGGCTGGGGGAGAGGGATCGAGTCCAGGGTGGGGAGAGAGATCAAGCCCATGGCGGGGGGGAGGGAGGGATCGAGTCCAGTGCAAGGAAGCGATCGATCCCTTGTGGGGAATACGAGCCCGCGTGGGGACCTCCGAGCGCAGAGTGACTGCAGGCTTACAGCTAAAGAAGGACTGTAATTTTGAAACTTTAAACTTTATTTCTTTATTTCCTACTTAATACTGAGAAGAACTGTAATGTTGGCCTTTAACTTATTTCTTTCTTTTTCTACTTTGTAGCTATGATTTAACACCTCGGTACCTTGCACCTTAGATGGCACCGTGTATGGTGACAAAATTCTAATGCTGAATGCTCTGTTATTACATTTTTATATTTGATGTTAAGCTAACTGACCTGTAGTTCCCTGTTTTTCATGCCTTTCCCTTCTTTAATTAAAAGAAGTTACGAGATTCATCCCGCGAACCCTCCAAAACCTTCAGCAGTGCCTGACTGTCTTAAGTGTCCGACATGACATTGAATCATACCACAAACGAGGAGCACTCCTCCAGTTCCCTGCGTTGTAACTCCTCAAGAAAAGGTCAATGCTAATCAAAAGAGAACTTGTTCACACAAAGAGCAATTGCTTCCTGAAAGGGGATGGAATAATATTGCAGTCTGAAAGAGAAACAGCAAATGTTAGAAGTTTGCAAGAGGGACATCAGATTCTTCAAAACCAAAATAAAATTGTGAAACTAAAGTAGGATGGGTTGATTCTATACTTAGTAGGATAGATATCATTCTTTGCAATTATGAATGACAGAGCGAAAAGTTATATTGCCTCCCCAATGCCAAGATTACAGAAGCACAAAATCATAGAGATCTACAGTACAGTTTCAGTCCAATTTATCCAAGTTGACCAGATATTCTAAATTAATCTAGTCCCATTTGCCAGCACTTGGCCCAAGTCCCTCTAAGCCCTTCCTATTCATGTATCTATCCAGATGCCTTTTAAATGGTGTAGTCGTGCTAGCCTCCATCATTTCCTCTGGCAGCTCATTCCATATACTCACCACCCTCTGTGAAAAAAAGTTACTACTCCTTACGTCCCTTTTATGTCTTTCCTTCTCACCCTAAACCTATGCCCTCTAGTCTGACTCCCCCACTCCTGGAAAAAGAACTTGGCTATTCACCCTATCCATGCCCCCCATGATTTTATAAACCTCTATCAGATCACCCTCAACCTTTGACACTCCATGGAAAATAGCCCCAACCTCTCCCTGTAGATCAAACCCTCCAACCCTGGCAACATCCTCGTAAACCTTTTCTGAACCTTTTCGAGTTTCGCAACATCCTTCAGATGCAGGGAGACCAGAATTGCACGCAGTATTCCAAATGTGGCCTAACCGCAACATGACCTCCCAACTGCTATACTCAATGCTGTGACCAATAAAGGCAAGCATTCCATATGCCTCCTTTACTACCTGTAACTCCACTTTCAAGAAACTATGAACCTGTGCTCCAAAGTCTCTTTGTTTAGCAATGCTCCCCAGGATTTTACCATTAAGTGTATAAGTCCTGTCTAACCAAAATGCAATACCTGACATTTAAACAGTAACTGGAAAGGAATTTGGATAGGGAGCGAGAGAGGTCAGTTGTAGTCCACATGACAACAAACTGCACAGGTAGGGATAGGGAGGAGACCCTACTGAGGCAGTGTTAGGAACTGAATTAAAAAGGGAGACAGCGTGAGAGTTATTACCGGAGCTACGTTGGCATTCAGACAACTAAGTCGGGACGATTGTGGCTTATGTGTGGGAAACAAAATGGTTCCTTCTCCTGGCAACTACACTGGGACAAAGCAGAGCTATACTGGTCTGAACCAGATTGAAACCAGCATCAGAATGGAAAGGGGAAAGTAGCAGGTGAAAAGAAGTATGGCCAGCAGCCAGGAAGAGTATGGGCTTTACAAGAATTGAAACAATCTTAACACAAACTAAATAGGAAAGGAGGACAGTGGGATAAAACAAAGAGGACATAACTGGTGGAATAAAGAGTCAAAGCTCTAGAGTTTAAGAAGATGATTTCAAATAAAGTGTGAAATAATGCTGTGTAAAACTGTCTGTACGTGAAAGCACATGGCGGCTACAATAAAATAGGAAAACTGGAGGCAACAGGACATGGCAAGGAGCCAGATATAGTCTGGATTACTGAGAGTGGTTGCAAACATGTCAGGATTTGGAACAGACAACATATTCATTTTTTAAAAAAATCATTCATAGCTACGTGCTAACTCGGCCAACAATTAATGTCCATCTGTAACTGCCCATGAGAAAGCACCTTCTTGAACCTTTTTAGTCCAATGTTGTAAGGACACCCACAATGTTGTTAGGAAAAGAGGTGAGATTTTGTCCCAGTGATAGTGAAGAAACTGTGATATAGTCCCACAGTTATGGGTGGCACAGTGGTTAGCACTGCTGTCTCACAGCGCTAGAGACCTGGGTTCAATTCCCGCCTCAGGCGACTCTGTGTGGAGTTTGCACATTCTCCCCGTGCCTGCGTGGGTTTCCTCCGGATGCTCCGGTTTCCTCCCACAATCCAAAAAAAAATGTGTAGGCCAGGTGAATTGGCCATGTTAAATTGCACCTAGTGTTAGGTGCAGAGGTAAACAGAGAGGAATAAGTCTGGCTAGGTGCACTTTGGCGGGTCGGTGTGGACTTGTTGGGCCGAAGGGCCTGTTTCCACACTATAAGCAATCTAATCTAATAACATCAGGATGGTGTGAGACTTGGAGATGATATTATAGATAGGCTTAGAGAAGTGAAACAAATGAAGGGGTATTGTAGCTGGATTTATGTGGAATTAACTTAATGGCAACAATGAAAAGTCATATAACCATCAGTAAGTTTGAAATAAAATCCCTGTGGCCAGAAATGAAAGATAAATAAAGACTAATCACGCTGATAGTCCACTGTCCAGAGAGGCAGAGAGTCGGGTTCTTCTTTTAGAATGGCAGCCTGTGGAGAGTAGAGCTCCACAAGGGTCAATGTTGGAACCACAACTATTCAATCCACATATTGACAATCTGAACAAAGGAAATGAGAGCATTGTTTGTAGATGACACAAAGATAGGTGGAGGGACATATGGTGTTGAGGAAGTGGGGAGGCTGCAGAAGGACTTGGACAGGTAAGGAGAGTAAAGAAAAAATGGCAGATGGGATACAACGTGGGAAAGTGTGAGATTATACACTTTGATAGGAAGAATAGAGGTATTGATTATTTTCTGAATGGGGAAAGGCTTCAGAAATCTGAATTTGAGAGTCCTACTTCAGGATTCTGTTAAGATTAACGCATAGGTTCAGTTGGCAGTTGGGGAGGCAAATACAATGTCAGCATTTGTTTTGAGAGGTATGGAAAATAAGAGCAGGGATGTACCGCTGCAGCTGTATAAGGCTCTGGTCAGACTACATTGGGTACATAGTGAGTGGTTTTGGACCGATCATCTAAGGAAGGCCGTATTAGCCTTGGAGGGGATCCAGAGGAGATCGATAGGAATAATGGCAGAGATATCATATGAGAAGTGATTGAGGACTCTGGATGTGTACTCAATGGAGTTTAGAAGGATGACGGGGGATCTGATAGAATACTGAAGGGCCTGGATAGGGTGGGCATGGAGAAGATGTTTCCACCAGTAGGAGAGCCACTGAGTGAAGAAATGGCCCTTTAGGACTGAGATGAGGAGGCTTTTGGCTATCACAAAGGGGCATAATTGTAAGGTGGTTGGAGGAAGGTTTGGGGAGATGTCAGAGATAGGTTCTTTACACAGAGAGTGGTGGGTGTGTGAATGCACTGCCAGCAGTGGTAGTAGAGTCAGATACATTAGGGACATTTAAGTGACTCTTGGATAGGCACGTGGATGATAGTAAAATGAAGGTTATGTAGTTTGGTCTGATCTTAGAGTAGAATAAAAGGTCGGCACAACATCGAGGGCTGAAGGGCCTGTACTGTGCTGTACTGTTCTATGTTCTATGAATTTCTTCAGCCAGAGGTTGGTGAATCTGTGGAATTTAAAGCCACAGAGGGCTGTGGAGTCCAAGTCATTGAATGTATTTAAGACAGACATAGATAGGTTTTGATTAGTAAGGGGATCAAGGGATCCAGGGAGAAGGCAGGAGAATGGGGTTGAGAAATATATTAGTCACTATCAATAGCAGAGCAGACACGATGGGCCAAATGACCTCATTCTGCATCTCATTCTTCTGGTCTTATGGACTATCCAATAGTTGAAAAGGAAGGGAAAGAGGAATCCTAAACGGAATTTGGGGAAATGAATAAAAACATGGAATAATAATTTCCAGGGCATTTCAATTCCTTCAAAATCGATTGAACAGAATGCAAATAAACTTACAAGGGAGGGTTTACCTCAAGATCAACAACTGTGGTATGAACTGAAACAGTGCTGAGAAGGAAAAGTCAGGGAATATCGAGAAAACAGAAATTTAAGACAATTTAAGATAATTTTGTCATTTGATCAGGGAAAGTGAGTATCACTGTCCCTTTGTTTCCTCCCCCTAATTGCCCATGAAAAGGTGGTGATGAGCTGCCTTCTTGAACTGCTGCAGTCAATGGGGTGTAGGGACGTGCTGTTAGGGACAGAGTCACAGGATATTGAACCTGAAGGAATGAAGGTATGTTTTCAAGGCAGGATGGTGAATGACTTGGAGTGGAACTTGCAGGGCTTGCCAAATATCCACTGTCCTTGACCATTCAGTCGGTAATGCTGTCCAATAGGCCTTGGTAAGTTGCTGCAGTGGATTTCATTGGTGGCACACACTATTGTCACTCTGTGCCAAAGCACCACACTCCTCCCTGACCTGCCCCTTGTAAGTGCTGGACTGGCTTGGTGGAATAAGGAGATGAGTGACTTGCTGTAGACAGCACAACCACTGATGTGATGAATGAGCACAGTATTTGTGATGAATGATGCCCTAACTCAAATCCCAAGTCCTGGATACCCTCAGCCACCCACCGACAATGTGAAAGGTTTCAATGTTGACAATACATGACAATACTATGGCTTTAAGAGGTGTAAAGACAGACGAGCTGAGCTATCTATTTGGAAGGCTAGTAAAGTAAATGGCTTGTCAAATTTTGGGTTTTTAAAAAAAAATTACAATTGAAGCAGCCAGAATTGGTGCGGTCAAGCTCCCACAGAATCAAGATATTTAGTTTCTTAAGTTTCAGTAGCAGTTGATGCTGGGTGTGTTGCTGCAGTACATCTCTCCCTGCTACACTCTCTCTGAATTTTCTCTCACTGCTTTCCCCCTGGGCGGCTGGAGTTGCATGTGCGGCAATCAGTTTCCTGCCCAGGATGTGTTTCTGGGTTGTTACTATATTGGAACAGTTACTGGTTAGTAGCTAACTAAGCTATTATTGTGTTAAGTTTTCCAGTAGAGTTAGAGCTAAGCCAATTCTTTTCTTTATTTTTTCTTTTGTTGTATTTTAACTACAGTGTATGAATAAAGTAAGTTTAGCTTCAGATCTTGTTGGACCAATCAAATTGGCATTGGAATAGCACCGTATAGTTTCCGTTAAAAAAGAAATGGTAGAGTCAGACTATCTTCTTAATCTATTGTGAGGGTATCTGGTCTGACCCATAACAAATACTAAAGGGAGTTGTTATATTTTTATGACTTAGATGTCGTCACACCTAGGTACTGTGACTGTTACTTTCCATCAAGCCTTAGAGGTGCCAGTGTTTGACTGGGATGGACAAAGTTAAAAATCACGCAACACCAGGTTATAGTCCAACAGGTTTATTTGGAAGCACACTAGCGTTCGGAGCGCCACTCCTTCATCAGGTGGTTGTCCAAAAGCTAGTGCTTCTAAGTAAACCTGTTGGACTATAACTGGTGTTGTGTGATTTGTAACTTGTTCCACCAAGCCTCACTGTTGTCAAGATCTTGCTCACAGACTGCTTCATTAGCTGAAATATTACACATAAACCTGAACACCATGAAATCATCAGCAAACCTTACCATTTCTGACCTCACGGATGGAGGAATGGAAAATGGTTGGAATTAAACTCCTGTATGAAGGGACACAATTCTTTGAGAATACTTGTTGGCAAAAGGAAATACAGAAAAGGAACAGAGAAAGGGAAGTCAATGATCTCAGGACCAAGTACCAATTCCACCTCCCGGAAACACAAGTGTACGGTTGGCGATGTAGCTTTAGGATCAGACTCATTAGTCACATGAGGACTCATGGAACCCATGATGAGTGAAACAGAATTTCTTCAGCACTCGTTAGCAAGTAATTGCTGATGACTAACTAAAGCAACATTGCCAGAAATAACTTGAGGCTGATAATTAGTCTTCATTAACTTCCTCGTGCTTGGTGTGATTCTATTGGAATGTTTTCGCTCTGAGTCCATTAACTTCAATCTGACTGAAGCTGCTTAATATTATATCCTGTCAAATGCTACTCTGATGTCAAAGTCAATCATTCTCATCTCATTGTGAAGAGTATAGGAATGATAAGGACTAGATAATAGTGGAAGAAAAGATAATTTTGAATTACTGAAAGTAGAACTTGGAAAAATAGAATGGACAATAATATTGACAGATGTCACAACTCACTGAGAAAGCTCACTGGAAATCAAACCCCCTATTCCCAGAGCCATCATAAAATTTGTGAAAGACTCTTGTAAAATCTCCAAACAAGAAAACATTATACATTCCATTCTTCCTACCAAAGTGTATAACCTCACTTTCTCATTATATTAGGAAAGATGTTGTGAAACTTTAAAGGATTCAGATCCTATCCATGCCCCTCATAATTTTATAAACCTATATAAGGTCACCCCGCAGCCTCCGTTGCTCCAGGGAAAACAGTCCCAGCCTGTTCAACCTCTCCCTATAGCTCAAATCCTCCAACCCTGGCAACATCCTTGTAAATCTTTTCTGGACCCTTTCAAGTTTCACAACATTTTTCCTAATATAATGAGAAAGTGAGGTTATACACTTTGGCATAGGCTTAGGGTGAGAAGGGAACGATATAAAAGAGACCTACGGGACAACATTTTCACGCAGAGGGTGGTACAGGTATGGAATGAGCTGCCAGAGGAAGTGGTGGAGGTTAGTACAATTCCAACATTTAAAAGGCATCTGGATGGGTATATGAATAGGAAGGGTTTGGAGGGATATGGGCCGGGTGCTGGCAGGTGGGACTAGATTGGGTTGGGATATCTGGTTGGCATGGACGGGTTGGACCGAAGGGTCTGTTTCCATGCTGTACCCCATCTCTATGACTCTATGACTCTACTGGGCTTTGTTAGCAGAAGGAATGCAGTAGGTTCCTGTACTTAACAAGAAATCACTATTTATTACAATTCATTAGATTCTAGCTTCAGGTAAACAAAAATATAAAATCTACAAATTGAAACTCTACATTCTGGATAAACTGTCTCATAACTTGAAAGAAAAAGAGGGATAACCTGGAAAGAATCAGTTCTTTACCTTTTATTCAGAAGATCTGTTGGATTGGTTCCTGCAGATGTGAAGAATCCCGTCTCCATCTCCTGAGGTATCTGTCACCTACGGTTTCTCACTTTGGCACATCCAAGTGGTCTATTGATTTGTAAGTTAAAAATCACACAAAACCAGGCTATGGTCCAACAGATGTATTTGGAAGAACAAGCTTTCGGAGCACTGCTCCTTTGTCTGGTAACTAGTGGGGCAGGATCATAGGACACAAAATTTATAGTAAAAGATCAAAGTGTCATAGAGCTGATGCGATGTATTGAACAAACCTAGATTGCTGTTAAATCTTTAATCACTTAGAATGAGGATGCAGATTTCGAGTTATTAATATGTAAATCCCAGAACTTTTTTCAAGTCATATTCTCGAGACAGCTTAAGGTTTTATGGAAAGAAAGGTGACATCTCAGCTCAGACAATGCATTAAAGGTGTGATGTTAGAGTCTGTCTGTATCCAATCTTGAGTCAGACTGGTTCTAGTTCCAAAGTGGGAAATGAAAAAATTTCACATGGACTGACTGCCTACAGATTTTGTGCTTTTTGAACAAAATAGAATGTATCTGCAAATGGCAAAATCACCCCATAGACTTATATTTCATGCACAAGTTCGGACAAGACTTCTTTATGCACAGGACCTCCAATCAACACTATGCACCAGATATATTGGTAACATTTTCTTTCTCTGAACCCATGGCAAGGAGTCACTAAAACAACTACACAGTGATATCGACAAGTTGCTGCCACCATCAGACTTACCATGGACTACTCTTTAGAATCAGTCACATTCTTGGACACATGCATTTCCACCAAGGACGGGTACCTCGGTACCTCACTTTACCCCACGCCCACAGATAACCTCATGATGCTGCACTTCTCTAGCTTCCACGCTAAGCATATTAAAACAGCCACTCTCTACATACAAGCACTACACACACGTAGCATCTGTTCAGATGAGGAGGAATGTGACAGACACCTGAAGGGGCTGAAGGACACCCTCATAAGAATGGAATACGATGCTCAACTCATCGACTGCCAGTTCCAATGTGCCACGGTGAGAAACCATAACAACCTCCTCAGGAGAGTGACACAGACACGGGATAGGACCAATAGGGTACCCTTCATTGTCCAATTTGTCCTGGGAGTGGAGAAACTACGCCATGTTCTTCGTAGTCTGCAACACATTATTGGTGAGGATGAGCACCTCACCAAGACCTTCCCTACGCCTCCAATTCTCACCTTTAAACAAACCTTAAACAGACCCTTGTTCACAGCAAACTGTCCAGCCTTCAGGACAACATCGACCACAAGGCCATATAATTCCCCTATCATGGCAAACATTGCAAGACGTGTCAGAGTGTCGAAATGGATACCACCATTACACGTGGGGACATCACCCACCGTGTATGTGGCAGGTGCTCATGTGACTCAGCCAACGTTGTATATCTCAAACGCTGCAGGCAAGGAAGTCCTGAGGCATGGTACATTAGTGAGACCAAGCTGCTGCTATGACAACAGATGAATGGACACTGCGCAACAATCGCCAGACAAGGGTGTTCCCTCCCAGTCGGGCAACACTTCAGCAGACAGGGACATTCGGCCTCAGATCTTCGGGTGACCATCCTCCAAGTTGGACTTCGGGATATGCAACAACACAGAGTTGCCAAGTAAAGGCTGATAGCTATGTTCGGTACCCAAGGGTATGGCCTCAACCTGACCTTGGGTTCATATCACACTACAGGTGGCCCCACTGCAGTGTCCACTCTCTTCCACGCACATGATCACACAATCACACGATCACACTCACGCACTCACGCAGACCCTCTCTCAAATACGCTCTCTCAGATAAGCACACACACCCCACACTCACACTCATGCACACACCCTCCCACAGGCTTATATTCCATCATACTTGCACACATGCTCAATCATACACACATGCCCACATGCACATACACACACACTCACATATTCTCTCACTCTCCCACACACAACCAAGCGTGTACACACACATATAAGTCTAAGGAGTGATTTTGCATTTGCAGATTTGTATTTGCAGACACATTTTATTTTGTTCAAAAAGCACAAACTCTGGAGGCAGTCAGTCCATGTGACTTTTTATCCGTTCTTATTTTGGAACTAGAACCAGTCTGACTCAAGGTTGGGATACAGATAGATTCTAACCTTACACCTTTAATGCATTGTCTGAGCTGAGATGTCAACCTTTTTTTACATAAAACCTTAAGTTATGCCAGGAATGTGACTTGAAAGAAGTTCTGGGATTTACATATTAATGAAACGAAATGATTAAAGACTTAACAGTAATCTAGGTTTGTTGAATGCATCGCATCAGCTGTATGAAACTTTGATCTTTTACCATAAATTCTGTGTCCCATGGTCCTGCCCCACAAGCCACCTGATGAAGTAGCAGCACTCTGATAGGTAGTACTTCCAAATAAACCTGTTGGACTATTCGCTAGTGTTGTGTGATTTTTAACTTTGTCCACCTCAGTCCAACACCATCTCCTCCACATCATGGTTTGCAAGTGGCATAGGGGTGGCTGGTTCACTTGGAAAAGGTTTCTGACTTATCCATTTTAAAATGACAACTTACAGTGTCTGCTGAAGGAGAGATAAACTGTTTTTCCTTACATTCAAAGTGGCTTACTGCAGAGATCTGGGACAGACAGAACTTTCTGTGTTGTTCAAAACTCAGCAACATGACAACCAATCAGAGAGTTGTTGGCAGGCAGAGGATCTTTGTCATTGGTAACTTGATCCTGGCCCACAAACCAATTAGGTTCACTTATAAGTAACCACTTATCTCCAGTTCATCTGAATATTGCAGGAACCCACAACTACACAAACAGAATTTGTATAGGTAACTCATTCCTTGCTTTTAAAACATGCAAATCCTCAGTTTCTTTTCATCTCAGTTCACAGCTTCGTTTTCAAACAAAACACAAAAATAATAAACGCAGTCTTGACCCAAAGAGAGGTATCAAGCACAAACATAAACAGAAATCGCTGGAAAAATTCAACAGGTCTGGCAGCTTTTGTGGGCAGAAAGCAGAGTTAATGTTCAGAGTTGGCAGACCAAAACAGTGGTTAGCACTGTTGCCTCACAGCGCCAGAGACCCGGGTTCAATTCCCTCCTCAGGCGACTGACTGTGTGGAGTTTGCACATTCTCCCCGTGTCTGCGTGGGTTTCCTCCGGGTGCTCCGGTTTCCTCCCACAGTCCAAAAAATGTGCAGGTTAGGCAAATTGGCCATGCTAAATTGCTTGTAGTGTTAGGTGTAGGGGTAACGGGTCTGGGTGGGTTATGCTTCGGCGGGTCGGTGTGGACTTGTTGGGCCGAAGGGCCTGTTTCCACACTGTAAGTATTCTAATCTAATCTAAAAATATTAACTCTGCTTTGCCTCCACAGATACTGCCAGATCTGCTGAGTTTTGCCAGCAATTTCCGTGTTTGTTTTTCATTTCCAATCATCTGCAGTTCCTTGAGATTTTTTTTGTTTAAAGGTATCATGCAGCCTCGGGATATACTTCAAATAGAGCTGGGTAGAATCCAGGGAAAATATATTCTGTAATTAAACAAGGGTAAGCTGAACGTTAATTAGCCACTGATGATAAATAAAGTCATAAAGAAAATACAGCCACAACTTTGACTGCCTTTAAAAAGGGTGTTATACAGCAGCTCCAATGAAATTGAGCATCCCGCTCATTTCCTGCTGAGTCAAGAAGGCCCTGTCTGTGTGGCTCACAGTCTCAGCCATACCTGGCCTTCCAGGCCTGAGGAAGGAGGCAGCATGTGTCCCCTGTGCAGATAAGTCAGGCCTTTTTCAGTAGAGATAGCCCTGTTACCCAAAGGAAGGGCACACAGCAACACCTCTCCCCTTCCTCATGAAGCGAAGGAAATATCACCAACAATAACTCCTGGTCCATCCACATTGATGTTACAGTCAAGAAGGCACAACAATGCCTCTTCCTCCTCAGGAGGCTAACAAAACTCAGCATGCCCGCTATGACTCTTTCCAATTTTTATAGATGCAGCATAGAAAGTATCCTATCCAGCTGGATACATCACAGCTTGGCATGACAACTGCTCTGCCCAAGACCGCCAGCAGAGACTTTATAAAATGCTTCTGAGACTTTATAAAGCTCTCATTAGGCCCCATTTAGAATACTGTGTCCTATTTTGGACCCCACACCTCAGGAAGGACATATTGGCATTGGAGCGTGTCCAGCGGAGATTCACATGGATGATCCCTGGAATGGTAGGCCTAACATACGATGAAAGGCTGAGGATCCTGGGATTGTATTCATTAGAGTTTAGAAGGTTGAGAGGAGAGCTAATAGAAACTTACAAGAAACTGCATAACTTAGAAAGTGTAGACGCTGGGAAGTTGTTTTCGTCAGGCGGGGATACCAGGACTCGTGGGCACAGCCTTAGAATTAGAGAGGGTCAATTTAGAACAGAAATGAGGAGACATTTCTTCAGCCAGAGCATGGTGGGCCTGTGGAATTCATTGCCACAGAGTGCAGTGGAGGCCGGGACGTTAAATGTCTTCAAGGCAGAGATTGGTAAATTCTTGATCTCACAAGGAATAGAGGGCTACGGGGAGAGGGTGGGTAGGTGAGGTTGAAATGCCCATCAGCCATGATTAAATGGCGGAGTGGAGGGCCAAATGGCCTTACTTCCACTCCTATATCTTATGGTCTTATAAGCTACAGAGAGTTGTGAATACAGCCCAAACCATCACGCAAGCCAATCTCCCATCCATTAACTCCATTTATGTTTTTAGGTGCCTCGGAAAGGTAGCCCACATCATCAAAGACTTCGTCCACCCTGGTTATAATCTCTTCCACCCTCTTCCATCAGGCAGAAGATACTAAAGCTTAATTACACATACCCAGATGTTCAAGAACAGCTTCAGCCCCACTATTATTTGACTTCTGAATGGACCTCTTGAGTTTCAAATCTAATGTTGATGTTGCACCATCTTTGTAGCTGTTATTGTGCATTCCTCACTCTATTCTATCACTCTATGAACTTTGTATGGTATAATCTGCCTGTATGGCACACTAAACAAAACGTCTCACTATACACGTGACAATAATAGATCAAGTCAAATCAAGTTATGGGGTGGGATTTGGGGATCAGGCAGGGAGGCGCAAAGAGGTGGAGAGCCATCAATGCATGAAGGGCAATTCCTAAAAGGGTAAACTCTCCCAATTTCTGCCATTTCACCAGACAAAACATGCTAGCATGAGTAGGAAATGTGAGAGACTAAGGGTCTTATTGAATTGGCAGAGCAGTCCTGAGGAGCCAAGGGATGTAGTACTGCTCCCAATTCATATGTTCATCCTCTCCTCCTTCCACCATCCAGGAGATATAAACCCTCTGAAGAGCATCCCAAACTCACACTGTACCCTATCCCTGCAATCCTGCAGTTACTCTAGCTAAGCCCTGAATTGGACTATTAAGGATCTCAACAGGCCTTAGATGAGCTGGCTAGTACGTTTCTCATTCAGTGTATTATCAGGGAATGTGTTGGGCTAAGTGAGGCAGTTGGCTAGCCAGTTTTCCTATTTCAATGGTTCTGAAAGAGTTGGTCAATCATCATCGAATTCCTCTAATGCGGAAGCAGCCCATTCAGCCCATTGAGTCCACACCAACCCTCTGAAGAGCATCCCAAACTCACACTGTACCCTATCCCTGCAATCCTGCAGTTACTCTAGCTAAGCCGCCTAGCCTGCATGTCCCTGGACACTGTGGTCAATTTAGCATGGCCAAACCACCTAACAGTTTAGACTGTGGAAAGAAACCAGAGCACCTGGAGGAAACACACACAGACATGGTGAGAATGTGCAAACACCATACAGAAAGTCACCCAAGGGTGGAATTGAACATGGGTCCCTGTTGCTGTGAGGCAGCAATGCTAACCACTGAGCCTGTTGGTGAGCACATTAAGTTCGACCCAATTTGATGACATCCTTAGAATGTTGGTTGGAAAAGGTAGAACACCTTAGAGCAGACAACTATAGATTGAAGACTTATATCTTAGGTCTCCCAATAGTCCTAGTAACAATGTGTATCTTACTAAAATTAATCATACACTTGGTCATTTCAAAATAGCGAAGAAAGGATTGCATTTTCTCAGGTTATTAAAGACTCAGTGAAGGCTGTCAAAACGTGGGAGAAAATGCTTAACCTTGTGCAATGCTGTTTATATGTTAATGAAGTAATTGAAAAATGTTAAATTTCACTCAATCTGAGCTTGGGTGGGAGAGGGAGAACTACAAGACCTTGTAGAGTGAAGACCAAACCCACAGGTCTGCCAATATTTCTAGTAACAACGTCTAACTTGACATAACTGATCACTGTTGTGCAATAACTAATGCTGTTTCAGACAAGAGCCACCTCAGACTGACTAAGACTTCATTAAGACCCACTGCTCCTCTGCCACTACAAACAAAAAGGTAGTTAGACTCAGTCAGGGAAAGAGGATGGGGCAGCAAATGACTTCTAACTACGAGATAGTAATAGTTGGTGTCAAAGCACATCGAACACATTCTCCCTCAGAAATGCTCACTGGGGTGGGTTTGTTGGTGGAGCAGAGGACTCTCAACCCCAAAAATGTGAGAAGTCAAAAAGTCATTTCACTTGGAAAACCACAAGGGTAAATTATCACAGAGCAGGAAACAAAATGGAAATGTAGAAGTTAAGAGCATGAGCAGGGAGCCTGCTCTGCCGTTCAGCACAGTCATGGCTATTCTCTACCTCAATGTCATATTCTCACTTTCACTCCATACCACCTGATGCATTTTGAACATTTATCTATCTGCTTTTTCAATGTATTCAGTGTCTTGGCCTCTGCAGCCTTCTGTGGTAGAGAATTCCACAGGTTCACTACTTTCTGAGAGAAGACTGTTTTCCTCATCTCAGTCCAAATGGCCTAACCAAATTATCAACGCCATATTCTGACAGTGTGACCCATTGGTTCTGGTTCCCTTACCAGGGAAAACATTCTCCCTGAGTCTGATCTGTCTAGTCCTGTTCGAATTGTCAATATTTCAATCAAATGCTTCCTGAACTTCCTAAACTCTAATGAATACAGACCCTACCAAATCAATCTCTCATCACAGGGCAGCCCTGGCCATCCTGCTATCAGATTAATGAACCTCCGCTGCACTCCCTCTATGGCAACGGTGATGATGTTGTCACTTTAAAAGGTTATTTTTGTCCTTATTTTAGAGAGAGGTTGTCATGCAGAAGTGCTAAACTGACTAGTTAAGACCACTTCTGTGAACTTGGGATGTCTTGGATTTTTTTTCAACACCCTGAATGGGAGTGGCCAGCTCTCATAGATCAGGATTTCTGAGTAACATCAGAAGCTATTGGGGATCTCAAAAGAGTTGGAAGCTTCAGTGAATGTCTCTTGGCTGCTATTCTCTCTGTATTTTCTCTTGATGTTTTATCCTCCTAAATTGGAGAACCGCATGTGAGAATCTGTGTCTGAATTCACCCTTTTGCCAAGGAGTGTGTTGGTGGGATGTTACCTTACTGGAACAGTTAATTAGTAATAGGTTCTGTATCTATTACTCTGTTAAGTTTTCAATATAGTTAGATTACGCTAAATTCCACTTTCTTTGGTTGTGTTTTACGACAGCATTTAAATAAATTACGTTTTGCTTAACATTGAATAGTTAACCAGTCACATTGCATCTGGAGCAAATACTTTATGTTGCCTTTAAAATAAGAAAAGGTCTAGACTACCTTCTTAAAATATTTGAGGGGGTCTGGTCTGGTTCATAACACAAGTACTCCATTCTTAAGTAAGGAAAACAAAACTGCACACATAACTCTCAGTGTGATCTCATAAATAGGCGAAAGTGAGGACTGCAGATGCTGGAGATTAGACTAAAAAGAGTGGTGCTGGAAAAGCACAGCAGGTCAGGCAGCATCTGAGGAGCAGGAAAATCAGTGTTTTGGGCAAAAGCCCTTCATCAGGTGTTCTTACAAATGCCCTATAGAACTGCAACAAGACATCCTTACTTCTGAACACAAATCATCTTGCAATGATCAACATTTGTCTTCTGAATAGCAGGAAAGACTAGGACCCAAGGGCACAGCCTTCGAGTAAAGGGAAGACCTTTTCGAACAGAGATGAAGAGACACTTCTTCAGCCAGAGGGTAGTGAATCTATAGAATTCATTGCCACAAAAGGCTGTGGAGGCCAGGTAATTTAAGATAGAGGTAGTTAGGTTCTTGAGTATAAGGGGGATCAAAGATTACGGGGAGAAAGCAGGAGAATGGTGTTGAGAAACTTATGATTGAACTGCGGAGCAGACTCGATGGGCTTAATGGCCTAATTTCTGCTCCTCTATCTTATGGTCTTATGGTTTTAACATTTTCTGCAGACACTTTAAAGAGAAAAGGAAGGTTTATATTGGAGCTGGCAGAATAAACAAACAATCAGCGAAAATAAATGGCATAAATATTAAATGATTAATTTTGTTTTACTCTTACAAGAAAGACAGATCATGTGGATCCAACCACAGAGGATGTGATTAAGAATGCTATATTGGCATTTAAAATACAAAGAGGAGAATTATTAAATAAATGAATCAAATTCAAATCGTAGGAAACCTATGATTCAGATGGATTACATTTGTGCATTTTAAAAGAATCTAGGGAAGAGATGGTAAAGGCACAATACACCCATTTAATAATTCTTTCGAAAAATGTGGATTGCCAGAGGACTGGTATATAGCTAAAATACTGCTAATAATTAAGAAGGGAGATAGACCGCTTCCAGGGAACTGCAGACCAGTTGCCTTAATGTCGGTGATAGGAAAGTTAATTGAATTCCTATTAATGGAGAAAATAGGAAAGCACTTGGCAACTAAAATGTCATCATTAATATTCAGCATGGATGTCTAAGGGGAATGTCTTGCTTGGTTGCTCTCATTGTATTTTCAAAAGTGATGATAGAGGCACAGACAAGGGTAATGCAGTAGAATTCCAAATCACCCTCGATAAGACGCCATATAAGAGATTAATGAACGAGGTCAAAAAAGGCAGTAACAACAGCCAATTCACAGAAGTGCTAACTATCTGACTTCAAACTATAAAATAAAGAGTGGAGGTATAAAGGGTAGCTATTCAAAGTGGCAGATGTTAGGATCCAAGATGATCAGGGCCGGGTCCAATGTTGTTCCCAATTTATGTAAATAATTTAGACTTCAGAACCACAGACGCAATTTCAAAATTTGTAGATGATTGGTGCTGAATACCAGTAAGGATTTGAGGAAAGTCAGTATAGTGCTACTCAAATCAGTAATACATAAGTCACGTTGACCAAGCTTTTGGATCAGTTGTCCAAATATCCCTTTTAGGTCAGATTCTGCAAATGTTGTTTGTCAAAGAGACATGACTGCACTTGTACAAGGAGAGAAGGAGGCTAAGAGGGGATTTGATAGTGACATACAAGATATCAGAGGATTAGATAGGGTAGGCAGTGAAAGTCTTTTTCCTAGGATGATGACGTCAGCTTGTACGAGGGGGCATAACTACAAATCGAGGGGTGATAGATTTAAGACAGATGTCAGAGGCAATTTCTTTACTCAGAGAATGGTAAGGGCGTGGAATGCCTTACCTACCAATGTAGTCAACTCAGCCACATCAGGGAGATTTAGACAATCCTTAGATAAGCACATGGATTATGATGGAGTAGTGTAGGGGGACGAGCTGAGAATAGTTCACAGGTCGGCGCAACATCGAGAGCCGAAGGGCCTGTTTTGCACTGTATTATTCTATGTTCTATGTTCTAATACAGAAAGTTAGCATGCAGTGGCTGCAAGCAAATCAAATAGCACATTGATCTTTACTGCAAGAGGTTTATAGTGCAAGAATACAGAAGTTTTACTGCAATTCTCCATGCCCAAATGGAGAAAGATCCAGACAAAATTCAGGCTTGGGCTGGTGAGTAACAAGTAACATTCGTGACAGACAAAGGACAGGCAATGACCATCTCCAGAAAGAAAACAATCTAAATATCATCCCCTGACATTCAATGGAATTATCATCACTGAATCCTCCACTATTGGTTTCCTGGTGGTAATCATTGACTAGGAACTGAATTGGACTATCCATAACAGAACTGTGGCTACCAGACCAGCTCAGAGACTAGAAATCTCACAGCAAGTAACTCACCTCCTGACTCACTAAGAACTGCCCACCATCAACAGGGCACAAATTAGGATTGTGATGGAATCCTCTCCATGTGCCTGGATGAGTGCAGCTCCAACAATACTCAAGAAGCTTGACACCATCCAGAATAAAGCAGCTATTTTGATTGGCATCACATTGACAAGCTCCTTTCATCATCGTGCTTCAGTAGCAGCAAGTGTATGGAATCTGTAAGACCACTGTAGAAATTCACCAAAACTCCTTCATCAGTTCCTTCCAAAATTGTTGAGAAGGACAAGGGCACCATGTACAAGGGAACACCACTACTTGAAAGTTTCTCTCCAAGCCATTTTGACTTGAAAATGTATTGCCGTTCCTTCAGTGTCACTGGGACAAACTGCTGGAACTACTTTCCTAGTGTCATTGTAGGTGTACCTACACCAAATGGACTGCAGTGGTTCAAGAATGCAATTCACCCCCAGTTTCTTTAGGGCAGCTAGCGACAAACAATAAATACTGGCCCAGCCAATGACACCACATCCTCTGAATGAATGAAAATGAATTGTGTAGGCTTTGGTGATTCCACACCTGGTTTAAGGCTGAGATGGATCAACGTTTGATCAACAAGGGAAACAAAGGTTATCCGGAATGTTGCCAGATCAGGTAGCAGTCAGCTTTTCAATGTCAACAATTTAATGATAAAAGTTGAATGGAGGTAAGAGTTGAAATGAATTGTGCCTGCAGATCATTCACTGAACACTAGATGGCCCTCCGCTGGGAGTAGGCACACATCAAACATTTTACTTCTTGACAGACAAAGATCTGGGGACTGAGATTTGTGGGGTAGGAGCAGACATTAACAAATCTATCTATCTCAACCTTAAATATAATGTTGGATCGCATTCCTGTGTCGCCCCTTGTGATGTGTTGCTGCATTAAAGAAGCTATACAAATGCAGGGTATTGAATGTTTAGTATGAAAGAATATTTTGAACTTTTATTTCACCATTTCCTGCTCTGAGCATGTCATTCTCTAAGCAGGAAAATCAAAATGCTAGGAAAGGAATTCCATCTTCACTATTGTGAATATATTTCTGTCAGGAGACAGATCGAACAACTTGCTTCTTTTGTTGTTTAGCCCATGTAATAAGATCTCTGTAGCCCACCTCCAGATGTCAACATGCTCTCAACTCCATTGGCCGCTTTCTAAAGCCTGTAACTACAAGCAATATTTTCCTGTGACAGCCTGGATTAACAAGAAGAAGGTTGAAGTTGGTCTAAACTCATCAGCCCGTCTTTAAATGAGGAGAACGAGGGGTTTGGGGTTCAGAGGGTGGAAGTGGCTAAAGCTTTTTATTTTAACCACTTCATGTCTGAACTCGGAAATCCTTCACATTTCCAACTCAGAGCTGCATTCTGCATAACTTGCTATTCCAACTCCCAGTGCTTGTAACAAGCTCTATCCCTTGCTTGTTGGGACCCAACTTGGAGTTAGAATGATTGCCAGCAATGAAGAACCTTGGCACTTCTTGCCTGCGATATCAAATGGTGGTGAGGTTTCTTTTCTATTCAAGTAATCAAGTGCTTTGATTTAAATGCAGTTCCTTTGTTTCAACTACCTGTATGTTCATGACTCGAGGGGAAATCTGGCATAAATGATCATGACAATTTCCAATTCCCACGTTTGTACCCCTGCAGGTTATGTAAGAAGATGCAGCACAGTTTGATGTTGAGGGGCAATGATGAGCATTACAGATGACAGATGTCAGATGTGGGCATTATTTGCCCTTCTTTAGCAATGACAACTATGCACTGAGGAGAAAGTGAGGTCTGCAGATGCTGGAGATCAGAGATGGAAATGTGTTGCTGGAAAAGCGCAGCAGGTCAGGCAGCATCTAGGGAACAGGAGAATCGACGTTTCGGGCATTAGCCCTTCTTCAGGAATGCACTGAGGCACCACTGGGCGTTGCATGGTGGCTCAGTGCTTGGCACTGCTGCCTCACAGAGGCAGGGACTCGGGATCATTTCCAACCTCGGGCAACTGTCGGTGCGGAGTTTGCACGTTCTCCCTGTGTTGGTGGCTGGGGGGGTCTCCGTTGTCAGCCTTCTGCAGGGAATGCTCCCTCCAGGACACCCTGATGCACTCGTTCTTCACTCTCAATAACCCCACCCCCCCCACCCCCCTCAGCCTCATGGCAGCTTCCATTGCAACACCTGTCCGTTTACCTCCTCCTTCCTCAGTATCCAAGGGCCCGAACACACCTTCCAGATGAAGCAGCACTTTGTCTTTGCTTCACTGATTCTAGTCGACTGCATTCGCTGCTCACAATGTGGTCTCCTGTACTTCAGGGAAACAAAGCACAGAACGGGTGACCGTTTCACAGAACACTTATGTCCCACCCACAAATATGACCCTGAGCTTCCAGTTGCCTGCCACTTTAACAGCCCATAACTCTAGCCAACATCTCTGTCTCAGGCTTGCTGCAGTGCTCCAGCAAATCTCAGAGCAAGCTGGAAGAACAGCACTTTATTTCCTGCTTGAGAACCTTGCAGCGTTCCGAACTCAATATCAAGTTCAATAACTTAGGGCTTGAGCTCTCCCATGTCCTTACCCCAATCCCCACACACCAGGCCTTATTAACACAGTCAGTTATTATACACAACCCATTGTGAGCCACTAACAGTGCCCATTAACAACTATAAAATCTCCTAGCCAGTTTTTTATACATTCCTTTATCTGTCCAACTGTTCTCCTAAGTCTTTGAGCGCTATCCCCACCTTTGTTTAAGACCAGAAGACCAGAAGACATAGGAGCGGAAGTAAGGCCATTCGGCCCATCTAGTCCACTCCGCCATTCAATCATGGCTGATGGGCATTTCAACTCCACTTACCCGCATTCTCCCCGTAGCCCTTAATTCCTTGTGACATCAAGAATTTATCAATTTCTGCCTTGAAGACATTTAGCGTCCCAGCCTCCACTGCACTCTGTGGCAATGAATTCCACAGGCCCACCACTCTCTGGATGAAGAAATGTCTCCGCATTTCTGTTCTGAATTTACCCCCTCTAATTCTAAGGCAGTGTCCATGGGTCCTAGTCTC
>NC_057710.1:13564174-13571705 GCF_004010195.1 Chiloscyllium plagiosum
TGGTGCCTTGGTCAGCTGGCTCATCCTGTCCAGAGCCCTTTTCCTCATCCGTATAGTGAGCAAGAATCTCATACCTGTTGGACAAGGTCAAAGGCTGAGGCTCCTGCACTCCTGAACTCAGGTTCCCCCTACCTGCCTCACTTACAGTCACACTCTGATGTCCCTGATCACTAACTGGATGTGAATTACTTAATCTCCCAGGTGTGACTGCCGCCTTCCTGGTTTATATACTCACTGCTTTCCTTCCCGGCTGCCCCTCTGGTCGTCGTCACTTCCCCCTGCTGCTCCCACTCTTTCTGTGTAGAGATAAAAAAACACCGCTGCCCGCTACCGGTAAGTAATTTTAAAACAAACTGTCTCACCTTAGCTGTAGCCTTCCGGTTTCGTTTAAACTCAGCTGCTGCTCGCACTCCTTAGCGTCCCCCCCCACCCTACCTTCTGCATATAAATAGACATTTTCCCAGCGACCATCAGTTCTGAGGAAGGGTCACTCAACCCGAAACATTAACTCTGGTTTCTCTTCACAGATGCTGCCAGACCTGTGAGATTTTCCAGCAATTTCTGCTTTTGTATCTAAAAGTAAGATGTCAACCTGGTGAAGATACCAAACAGGATTGCTTGCATGCTAAACATAACCAACAAGTGACAAACTGAGCTAAGCGATCTCACAACTCACGGATCAGATCTGAGCTCTGCAGCCCTACTACAGTTGTGAATAGTGGTGGACAAGTAAACAACTCGCGGTAGTGGGAGGCTCCATAAGTAGCCCCATCCTCAACGATGGATGGGCCCAGCACATCACTGCAAACAATAAAGCTGAAGTCTTCACAGCAATCTTCATCCAGAAATGCCGAGTGAATGATCCATCTCGGCCTCCTCCAGTGGTCTCCAGCGTTATAAATACCAGTCTTCAGCCAATTCGATGCACTCCACATGATACCAAGAAATCGTTGAAGGTACTGGATACTGTAAAGGCTACGGACCATGATAAGATTCCGGGAATACTACTGAAGATTAAATCTCCAGAACTTGTTGTTTCCCTAGCCAAGCTATTCCAGTACAGTTACAACACTGGCATCTATCTAACAATGTACAAAATTGCCCAGATGTGCCCTGTACATAAAAAGCAGGACAAATCCAACCCAGCCAATTACGCCCCATCAGTCTACTCTTGATCATCAGTAAAGTGATGGAAGGTGTCATCAACAGTGCTATCAAGCAGCACCTGCTCAGCAATAAGTGACACCCAGTTTAGGTTGTGCCAGGGCCACTCAGCTCCTGACTCCATTACAGCCTTGTTCAAGCATGGACAAAAGAGCTAAATTCAAAAGGGAAGGCGAGAGTGACAGCCCTTGAAATCAAGGCTGCATTCGATCGAGTGTGGCATCAAGGAGCCCTAGCAAAATTGAAATCAATGGGTATTAGGAGACAAACTCTCCAATGGTTTCGAGTCATATATGACACATTGGAAGATGGTTGTGGTTGTTGGATTTCAATCATCTCAGCTCCAGGAATTCTCTGCAGGAGTCCCTCAAAGTAGTGCCCTAGGCCCAACCATCTTCAGCTGCTTCATCAATGACCTTGTCTCCATCATAAGGTCAGAAGTGGGATGGTCACACAATGCTCAGCACTATTCACAGCTCCTCAGATTTCATCCATGATGAAATCCAACAAGATCTGGACAATATCCAGGCTTAGGCTGACAAGTATTATTTGTGCCACACAAATGCCAGACTATGACCATCACCAATAAGAGATAAGCTAACCACCACCTCCTGTCATTCAATGATGTTACCATTATCAAATCTCCCACTATCAACATCATGGGGGTTAGTATTGACCAGGATGGCACAGTGGCTCATGGTTAACACTGCTGCCTCACAGCACCATGGACGTGGGTTTGATTCCAGCTTTGGGTGTCTATATGGAGTTTGCATGTCCTCCCTGTGTCTGCGTGGGTTTCCTTTGGATGCTCAGGTTTCCTTCCATAGTCTAAAGATGTGCAGATCAGGTGAATTGGCCATGCTAAATTGCCCATAGTGTTCAGGGATGTGTAGGTTAGGGGCATTAGTTAGGGGTAAATGTAGGAGAATAGGTCTGTGTGGGTGACTCTTTTGAGGGGTCGGAGTGGACTTGTTGGGCCAAAGGGCCTGTTTCTACTCTGTAGGGATTCTAATTCTAAGAAGCTAAATTGGACTCACCAAATCAACACAATGGGTACAAAAGCAGGTCAGAGACAACGAATGCCGTGGCAACTAGCTCACCTCCAGATGCCCCAGAATCTGTCCACCATCTACAAGACACAAGTCATGTTTGTGAATGAATACTCCCCACTTGCCTGGATGAGTACGCCTCCAACAAACTGGAGAAGTTTGACGCCATCCAGGACAAAGCAGCCCGCTTGATTGGCACCACATCCTCAAGCATCTTCTCTTTCTACTGCTGACACTCAGTAGCGGCAGTGCATATTCTTTAAATGATGTACTACGAAATGTCACTAAAACTCCTTGGACAGCATCTTCCAAACCAAAGACCACCTCTATCTAGAAGGACAAGAGCAGCAGATACATGGGAACACCATCCCCTGCATGTTCACCTCCAAGCCACTCACCATCCTGACATGGAAATATATCGCTGTACCTTCAGTGTTGCTGGGACAACATCCTGGAATTCTCTCCCCAAGAGCATTGTGGGCCAACTCAAAGCAGGTGGACTGTAGTGGCTCAAGAAGGAAGCTCTGCACCACCTTCTCAAGGGCAAATAAGGATGGACAGTAAATGCTGGTCCAGCCAGTGATGCCCAATCCCATGAATATCTCAATAAAGGAAAAGCTTTCGACACATGAGTTGAGGCAAGTGCAGAGTTGGAGGAGTTTACAGAAGCTGAAGTGATTGAGGAAAGCCTGATACGGTTAGATCAAGGCGGTTCAATGGAGACTCAGGAAGCATAAACACTTTTGTAAACTTCAAAGTTCTATAATCCTACTCTAAAATGGTGCAGTCATTCCAGTTCAATTCCAGCCTTGGGTGAATGTGTGGAGTTTGCACATTCTCCCCGTGTCTGCGTGGGTTTCCTCCGGGTGCTCCGGCTTCCTCCCAAAGTCCAAAAATGTGCAGGTCAGGTGAATTGGCCATGCTAAATTGCCCATAGTGTTAGATGCATTAGTCAGAGGGAAATGCATCTGGGTGGATCATTCTCTGGAGAGTCAATGTGGACTTGTTGGGCTGAAGGGCCTGTTTCTACACTGTAGGGAATCTAAAAATCTAAAAATAAGAACTAGGAGTAGGAGTAGGCCATCTGACCCATCGAGCCTTCTCACCATAACCCTTAATTCCTTTACTGTTCAAAAAATTGTCTATCTTGGCTTTAAAACCATTCAGTGAGGAAGTGTCAACCACTCCATTGGGCAGGGAATTCCATACATTCACAACCCTCTGGGTGAAGAAGTTCCTTCTCAATGTAGTTCTAAATCTGCTCCCTCTAATTTTAAGGCTCTGCCCCCTTGTCCTAGTTTTATCCACCAATGGAAGCATCCTCTCTATATCTATCTTATCTATTCCCTTCATAATTTTAAACATTTCTATAAGATCCCCTCTCATTCTTTTAAATTCAAATTAATCCAATCCTAGTCTACTCAGTCTCTCCTCATAAACCAATCCCACCAACCCCAGAATCAAACTAGTGAACATCTTCTGCAACCATTCTAGTGCCAGTACATCCTTTCTTAAGTGGGGTAGCATGGTGGCTCAGTGGTTAGCACTGCTGCCTCACAGCACCAGGGGCGTGGGTTTGATTCAAGCCTTGGGTGGCTGTCTGTGTGGAGTTTATGGATTCTCCCTGTGTCTGCGTGGGTTTCCTCCAGTTTCCTCCCACAGTCCAAAGATGTGCAGGTCAGGTAAATTAGCTGTGTTAAATTGCCCATAGTGTCAGGGGTAAATATAGGGTAGGGGAATGGGTCTGGGTGGGCTATTCTTTGGAGGGTTGATGTGGACTTGTTGGGCCGAAGGGCCTGTTTCCATACTGTAGGAATTCTAATCTAAGGAGAGCAAACTGTCCACAGTACTCCAGGTGTAGCCTCACCTGTACCCTATACAGCTGCAACATAAGCTCTCTGCTTTTAAACTCAATCCCTACAGCAATGAATGACAAAATTCCATTTGCTTTCTTAATTATCTGTTGCACTTACAGACCAACCCTCCGTGATTCATGCACAAGGGACACCCAGGTCTCTCTGCACAGCAGTGGGCTGCAATTCTTTTACCATTCAATTAATAGTCCTTTTTACTGTTATTCCTACCAAAATGGATGACTTCACATTTGCTAACATTGTACCCCATCTGCCAGACCTTTGCCCACTCATTTAAACTATCTATGTCCCACTGCAAAGTTTCACACCGCTCAACCACTCATCTTAGTGTCATCTGCAAACTTTGGCACACTTCACGTGGTCCCCAACTCCAAGGCATCTATGCAAATTGGGAATAATTGCTGAGGCACACCACTAGTCACTGATTGCCAGCCAGAATAGCACTCATTTGTCCCCACTCTTTGCTTCCTGTCAGTCAACCAATCCTCTATCCATGCTAATACTTTACCCGTAACGTCATGCATCCTTATCTTATGCAGCAGCATCTTGTGCGGCACCTTGTCGAAGGTCTTTTGTAAATCTAGGTACACCACTGGGTCCCCATTGTCCACCTTGCTCATAATATCTTTATAGAATTACAAAAGATTTGTTAAGCATGACCTGCCCTTCATGAACCCATGCTGCATCTTCCCATTGGGACAATTTCTATTGAGGTGTCTTGCTATTTCTGCCTTGAAAATAGTTTCAAGCATTCAAGCAAATCTATCATTTGCATAGTTAATCATCTAAGTAATTTATTAGATATATTCTTAAAGTAATCCACTGTATAAATTAGATGCTTTATTTATTTAGAGGTGCCTGACACCATAATAAGATCATTGGAAATTAGAGCATGAATAAGCATTCAGTCAGAAAGCTGTTGATCACCAGTGGGAGGTGGTTAGATTCCTTCCTTTGGAAATGCTGGTTGCCTGGCACTTGTGTGACATGACCATTATTTGCCACTGAGCAACTCGGGCCTGAATATTGTCCAGAGTTTCACCACATAAACTGTAGTGATTCAAGACGGCTTCCCGCCACCAGCACTCGGGGAATTGAGGGACAATAAATGTTTGCCTTATTACCACATCCTGTGAATACTTTTGTTAAGATGTTAATTGTCTCCAACTTGTCAAATTTCTCGAACTGCTATGTCACTCCATTCTTAATTATATATTCCAATAACATCCTCACAGCAGATGTTAAAGTAACAAGTCTTCAGTTTCCTGTTTTCTTTCTCACACCTTTCATAAATAATAAGTTAACAATCAGTGAACTGATATTCCTAGAATGATTATTTAAAAGTAAAACAACACTCGTCTTTGGTAGAATTTACTGCAGTCACTTAAAAAGTTTCGCAAACAGCCAGAAATATTTATTTCAAGTTTGACATTTTTACATTTTGCATGATAAAGGTTCTGACCCTCTAACTTTCAGAAGAAATCAAAACAAATTTCAGTCAATGTTATTTTAAGATTATCACTAAGAGAAGATTAAGTTAATGAGATTTATTCTTGCTTATGACTTGGAGGAAGAAAGTGAATGTACTATTGCCAAATTTGCAGATGACACTAAAATAGGTGGAAAGGAAGGTTGTGAGAGAGATACAAACAGTTTACAGAGAAAGATTGATAAGTTAAGAAGGCAAACTGAGTATAACAAAAGGTAGAACAAAAGAATAGAGTATTATTTAAATTGACAAAAGATGCAGAAAGCTGCAGCACAAAGGGACATGGGGCTACTTATGTACAAAATACAGAAAGCTAGCACACAGGAACAGTAGGTAATCAGGAAATGTAATGGAATGTTGCCCTTATTTCAAGGGGATTGGAGTATCAGAGTAGGGAAGTCTTACTGCACCTGTACAAGGAGGTGGTGAGACCACATCGAGAGTACTGTGAGCAGTTATCGTTAACTTATTTCAGGAAAGAAATCATTTCATTGGAGGCAGTTCAGAGGAGGTTCACTTGCATGATCCCGGGTCTGGAGGGATTGTCTTATGAGCAAAGGCGAAACAGTTTGGGACTCTGCTCAATAGTTTAGAAGAATGAGAGGTGACCTCATTGAAACATGAAGGATTCTTAAGGGGCTTGTCAGCTTAAATGCTGAGAGGATGTCCCCTCCATGGGAGAGTCATAGAGTCATAGAGATGTGCAGTATGGAAACAGACCCTTCGGTCTAACCCGTCCATGCCGACTAGATATCCCAACCCAATCTAGTCCCACCTGCCAGCACCCGGCCCATATCCCTCCAAACCCTTCTTATTCGTATACCCATTCAAATGCCTCTTAAATGTTGCAATTGTACCAGCCTCCACCACATCCTCTGGCAGCTCATTCCATACATGTACCACCCTCTGTGTGAAAAAGTTGTGCCTTAGGTCTCTTTTATATCTTTCCCCTCTCACCCTAAACCTATGCCCTCTAGTTCTGGATTCCCTGACCTCAGGGAAAAGACTTTGTCTATTTATCTTATCCATGCCCCTCATAATTTTGTAAACCTCAATAAGGTCAATCCTCAGCCTCTGACACTCCAGAGAAAACAGCCCCAACCTGTTCAGCCTCTCCCCATAGCTCAAATCCTCCAACCATGGAAACATCCTTGTAAATCCTTTCTGAACACTTTCAAGTTTCACAATGTCTTTCTGTTAGGAAGAAGACTAGAATATTGATATTGATTGATTAAGAAGAAAAATAAAAAAGGCATAATGAATGGACAGAACCGAAAACGAAGTAAATGAAAGGAACAAAAAATCCCAAACAGCCAGGTTTCTGGCATTGCGACTGGCTCTATGAAACGAGAGATACATCTGGTTCCAAGAGATCAATTGTGTTAGGGGATTCACTAGTACGAGGTACACACAGACGTTTCTGTGGCCAGCAGTGAAAAATCAGAATGGTGTATTGTTTCCCTGGTGCCAGGATCAAGGATGTCTCAGAGAGAGTGCAGAGCGTTCTCAAGGGGGAGAGGGGCCAGCAAGATGTCATTGTCCACATTAGAACCAACAACATAGGAAAGGAAAAGGTTGAGATTCTGAAGGGAGATTACAGAGAGTTAGGCAGAAATTTAAAAAGGAGGTCCTTAAAAATAGTAATATCTGAATTACTCCCAGTGCTACGAGCTAGTGAGGGCAGGAATAGAAGGATAGAGCAGATGAATGCATGGCTGAGGAGCTGGTGTATGGGAGAAAGATTCACATTTTTGGATCATTGGAATCTCTTTTGGGGTAGAAGTGACCTGTACAAGAAGTACGGATTGCACTTAAATTGGAAGGGGACTAATGTACTGGCAGGGAGCTTTGCTAGAACTGCTCAGGAGGATTTAAACTAGTAAGGTGGGGGGGGATGGGACCCAGGGAGATAGTGAGGAAAGAGATCAATCTGAGACTGGTACAGTTGAGAACAG
>NC_057710.1:13573729-13645743 GCF_004010195.1 Chiloscyllium plagiosum
ATGTGATCTATATGGACTTCAGTAAGGCGTTCGACAAGGTTCCCCATGGGAGACTGATTAGCTTAGATCTCATGGAATACAGGGAGAACTAGCCATTTGGATGCAGAACTGGCTCAAAGGTAGAAGACAGAGGGTGGTGGTGGAGGGTTGTTTTTCAGACTGGAGGCCTGTGACCAGTGGAGTGCCACAAGGATCAATGCTGGGTCCTCTACTTTTTGTCATTTATATAAATGATTTGAATGCGAGCATAAGAGGTATAGTTCGTAAGTTTGTAGATGATACCAAAATTGGAGGTGCAGTGGACAGCGAAGAGGGTTACCTCAGATTACAACAGGATCTTGACTAGATGGGCCAATGGGCTGACAAGTGGCAGATGGAATTTAATTCAGATAAATGCGAGTTGCTGCATTTTGAGAAGCAAATCTTAGCAGGACTTATACACTTAATGGTAAGGTCCTAGGGAGTGTTGCTGAACAAAGAGACCTGGGAGTGTAGGTTCATAACTCCTTGAAAGGGGAGTCGCAGGTAGATAGGATAGTGAAGAAGGCGTTTGGTATGCTTTCCTTTATTGGTCAGAGTGTTGAGTACAGGAGTTGGGAGGCCACTGTACAGGACATTGGTTAGGCCACTGTTGATTGTCACTTATACTCCATTGTAGGAGTACAGTGAAAAGCTTATACAACATTTGCCTTCTAATGGTGACATCTTAGGTACAACTTTATTTTCCATGGTGTAGCTTCTTAGCAAAATGTATATCTGTTTCTTTAGGAAATGAAGGTGTATAGTGACATGATCGATACTGTGCATGTATGCACAGTAGCTCTGGCATTGAATTGAAGGAAACAAAATAGCAGAACCAACCATGCATTGCACACAGGTAAGCCGCTCTAAGTTAAAAAATCAACTTATCATGCTTAAAACACCATTTTGTTTCAAATCAGGAGGACAGTGTTGTTAAACTGAAAACACCCTTTAACCTGGAGATAACTTGCTGGTTTTGCAGTTGAGGCTAAAGCCTGTTGATGA
This sequence comes from Chiloscyllium plagiosum, assembly GCF_004010195.1. Lineage (NCBI taxonomy): Eukaryota > Metazoa > Chordata > Chondrichthyes > Orectolobiformes > Hemiscylliidae > Chiloscyllium > Chiloscyllium plagiosum. Next base: position 13,574,756 of record NC_057710.1, read on the forward strand.
AAGTTTCTCAGCTTACCTTTCGCTTGCTTCTGAAACACCCTCGTTGTGTGTCCAATGTGAAACATGATTGTTCATGTGAAGAGCATTTGGAAGATAGCTCAAAACTGTATTTCTGAGCAAGTTGAATCTGACAAAACCCTGAAGAAAACCTCATGTGTCTAGCGGCGTCAATATGCACGCCAGGACACCAAATCAACAGCAATCTGAACATTCCAGACCTTATGTCTCTCCCCCTCTATCCAACAACTAACCAGTATTGGTCACTGTTTATCCATAAAGGAAACCTGCTGGAAAAATGAGTCTGTTTTTGGTGCTTGTAAGTCTGCATGTATGCACGTGTTAGTATTAATATGTTTGGGTTATTTGGAGCGATAAACGTTTAAATTTTCAGCTTAAAAATTCATGTGTCAACCAATTTTGCATCATTTGTACCAGTTTTTGTTTTACAGTAGGTCAATAGTGATCTGTTATTAAAGAAATCTGGTTGATGGATCATTTTAGTCTAAATCTAAAATAGAGAATGGCATATGAGTGGTCATATTGGGAATGGTTGAACAATTGCATTTACATTGTGAGCTGTAGAGAGTGGGACTAGAGACAATGCACTGTTCCCATCAGAATCATAACACTATCAATAATGTGCTCAAGGTAACAAACATGCAACTTCCAGATTTGACACTTTTCATTAAACGGCATGTCTTGTTAATGATTGAAAGCTGTTCCAACCATCAGATTATGTTCTCCAATGGATTCCCCATGAACTAAGATGTAATCCATGTTGTATTTCATTCTTTTGTTCATCTGTGTGTAAAGAACTAGGTAGTTATTAGAAGTTTCCTGAAACAAAATTTCACTTCACATTTCAGAATTTCGCTGTTCTGCTTTCGGATCTCTGCTTGCCTCATCGGCTATATTGCTTTCCCGAAAGTGAGCTGTTCCTTAGGCTGCAATAGTCGTGGCAGTGGTTCATCAGCAATGCCTACTACTGTGTGCCAATTCTGTATAAATTCTGCTTTTGGATCTCCATAGTCACATCCTTCAACAATCTTGTAAAGGTTATTAATTAAAGCACTCGGTGTCACATTTAGTGTGCTGCTAAATTAGCTTTTTTTTAAACACTGGTTAGGTTTTGCTCACCAGATCCTCAAATATAGTCTAGTTGTCGGACACAAAGCCTGTGTGACGGTGTGATCAGGTTCTGGTACACATGCACAATTGTTGTACAACCTGAAAGCCTTTATAAGTTGACTTTTTGACAATGTCGCCTCTTAGTTGTCATAGCAGCCTGGACTCCTTCAGTGCCTCATTCCGAGTTCTGCTAATATTTGCTGCCACTTTTTCAGATCTGACTTTTCAGTCTTTAATGGAGCTTTTTACCTGTGCCTATCACAACAGCTTCCCCACTGTTCTATGATCAGTGAGTCTAGGAAAGATTACCAATGTTTAAAACGATAATTGCTTGATTTCATTAAGAGGAACTAGATACATTTTTACAAAATTATGACTAACTTTGTTGAAGCCACAAATGATGTTAGTCAGTCATTTTCATAATTTATCTGTGGGGTGTGGACATGTCCATCTAGACCAGGATTTATTGTTCATCCCTATTTGTCCACGGGGGTAGTTAAGAGTCAACCACATTGCCATAGGTCTGGAGTCACATGTAGAGCAGATCAGATAAGGATGAGAGATTCCCTTCCCTAAAGGGATGAATGATCCAGATGGATTTTTATGACAATCAACTGCGGTCGCAATTAAGCTAGCTTTGTATTGAATTCAAGTTTCACCAGTTGCCATAGTGGAACTTGAACCCATGTTCTTCAGACCACTGGTATGGAGTTGTTGCTTAATCCAGCAACTTAATCACAATGCCACAGCTGATGATCACTCACATCATGACAGTGGGAGGTGTTACTTGTATTGCTCTCAACAGTGGGGAGGTGGTGGCATGATCACTAGACCAATAATCCAGGGATTTAGATGAAGCCCTGGGGACCCAGGTTCAAATCTCACTACAGCAGATGGTGGAATTTCAATTGAATGAAAGTCTGAAATTAAGAATCTAATGACAACCATGAATCCATTGCTGACTGTTGAGAAAAAAACCATCTGTTTCCTTAATGCCTTTTCAGGAAGGAAACAGTCATCCTTACCTGGTCTGGCCTTCACATGACTCCAGACCCACAGCAATGTGGTTGACTCTTAAAAAGGTTAGGGATGGGCTTAGACAACAATGCCCTCATCCCAGGAATGTATTTTTTTTTAAAAACTCTTTCAATCTCTTACACTGTATACAAAGTGTGATGGAAAATAGACATAAAAAGTTTAACTTCAATAATAATAATTAGCTTTTTAAATAAGCTTTCACACTTTTGCAGATTATTCGAGTTTCACAGTGAATGAAAAGAAACACAAGAAATTGGAGTGTTTGTACTCCCCCCAGCCCTTGTGCCTGTTCCGTTGTGTAATACTTGGGCTTCAACTCCACTTTCCAGCCCATTCCCATATCTCTTGATTCTCTGAGAGACAAACAAAAATATTTCAATCCTGGAATGATAGTGTTATAGAGTAATATAGCATAGGAACAAGCTCTTCGGCCGACTGTATCTATGCCAACCAACACCAAACTATACCAATCCCATTTAACTGCTTTTGGTCCATATTCTGTCTAACAATACTGAAAATGGACTTCCCCTAATTTAGACTCTTAACTTATGCATTATCCTTATCTCTCTCCATAACGACTTTGAAACTTACTGAGTTATGGTCACTATCCCCAAAATACTCACCCACTGAAATTTGACCAGATTCACTCTCTTTGATTAGATCCAGCACTGTCCTCTCCCTGGTAGGACTACCTATGTACTGGCACAAAAACCTCTTTTAAAATTCCACCCTGTGTAATCCTTTCACACTCAGCCAACTTAGCAAAAGATAAAATCCCCTAAAACGATAGCCCTGTTTCTCTCACATGTTTCTGTGATTTGACTACATATCTGCTCATCAATCACCCTCTGACTGTTCAGTCTGTAGTTTAATCCCAGCAAGGTAATTATCTCTTTTTTATTTCTAAGCTCTATCCAGATGACCTCATTTGAAGACCCTTGAAGGACATCCTCCCTCATTGCTTCAGCAATACCCCCATTTCTCCTACTTCCCCCTCCTATTGCACCTAAAACTTCTGGACCCTGGAACATTGAGCTGTCAACCTTGGTTTTCCTTCAAACAATTCAGTGACCTACATTCTGGGTTTCTGCTCGAACATCTTCACTACTATTTACAAAAAAATCAGTGTGAGTTTCAGGTGTCATCATTCTTGCTTTTGGATTCCTTTTCTTTGGCTTATGAGGAATCTTAAGTGCAGCAAAGTCTTTAGGTGAAAATTGTCTTTTGCAAATGCTGATGGCTGGTTTCAATGATCAGTGATCGTAGATCAGGACCCCATCATGTAATGCTTACAAATCCTCCACATTACATACAGAAAGTGATTAGACAGATCATGTCTTTGCACCACTCATAAATGACATCAACCGTGTTTCACTTCTGAAGTCAATCATATAGGAGTGAGGGGCTGGTCCAGAGAGATTATGTCTTCCTGAAAATAAGGGCATCTTTCAATAGATCCTTGGTAGGGAGATGTGATGGAGTTCTCTTTACCTCACGAGCAGCCCTATAATTAGACGGTGTTCTGCTGAAGCAGACTTTGGGAAGACTGATAAGGGTTTGCAGCTTTGATACTTTGCCCTTGCTTCTGGAAAATTACCATCATTAGTCCAGCAATAACGAGGAAGAACAACGATACTGAGATCACCGCACCTATTATTGGAAACAAGAAAGATGGATGTCAACAAGACCTTCAGTAACTGTTTTGCAAAACAAAACCTACCATTACCATGGGTGATGGTAGCTAGCTAGGCTGGAAATGTGTTGCTGGAAAAGCGCAGCAGGTCAGGCAGCATTCAGGGAACAGGAGAATCGACGTTTCGGGCATAAGCCCTTCTTCAGGAATGAGGAATGGTAGCTAGCTAGCTCAGTGGTATGCCAGCGCCAGGGACCTGGGCTTGATTGGGTGGAGTTTACACATTCTCTCTGTGTCTGCGCAAGTTTTCTCCGGGGCTCCCATTTCCTCCCACAGTCCAAAGATGTGCAGGTCAGGAGGGATGGTTATGTTAAATTCCTGGGATATACAGGCCATGTGGATTAGCCATGAGAAATGCAGGGTTATAGGGTAAAGGTATGAGTCTGGGTTGTATGTGTTTTGGAGCATTGGTGAGGACTGAATAGCCTGCTTCTATGCTGTAAGGATTCTATGATTTCCATGTTTTGCTAAAATAAACAAAAAAAAGTTATATTTTCCATCTCAGACACTTTATTTTCTGCCAGCTTTATACTTACCCTTCCTCCAACCTAAGGGATACCTCCTGCAATGGCTATAAGGACCACTAGCTTTCTCCTAGTGATAACTAGGTTGTGGGTGCGGACAATTGAAAAACATCACAAGGAAGCTCAACCCTGTCTTCATTCCCCATTTGCGTAATGGTAAATGCTAAGGTCTCCATAGTCCCAGAGGGCTGCTCTCTCATTAGAAAGCGATGTGTTTAACCCAAGGGTCAATATAGGTTAAGAAGCCAAGACTTTTTCCGATGCCTCAGCTGATATAGGAATTGTACCCATGCTGTTGACATCACTCTGTGTCATCTGAGCTGACCAACCCATGTGACGCATTCCAGAATCTAAAATCATTTTTTCAATATTTTTTTTTACATTAAGGTGAACATTAGTGCTCTTATTGGAAACTCCAACTGGCAACAGCCACAGAAACCAGGGCAGACATTAAACTTCCCATCCTATAGCCCTTGTTTACTCAATAATCTCTTTACACATCAGACCAAGGCAGTGTGAGTTTCTGTGAGTGTAACAGTTTTTATTCACTATGTTTTCAAGTGACTACCCCATGCTTCTAGCTCTACTTTCCAGCTCTTTCTACAGCTCTATCAAAAGAAAATTCAACATCTTTGAATATTCCTTAATTTTGTTGGCCTCTTTTTTTGTGTGTCTGAGCTTCCAAAGAATTATGGGCCTTTTTTTGAGAATGCCATAGCTCCATTTCAGTGCTGTATCTTCCCCTGTTTGTCTCTGGATAACCAGCTAGCTCCCTGGTCCATGTCTCTCTGCTGATATTTTTAATTGGCACCACCAACTCCAAGTCCATTTCATTACCCTTTCTCTCTCCCTACTCTCACCCTTTATGTTTGATTCAAAGTTAATCCACTTCCACATGGAATTATGTTACAATCACTGCACAATTGTGTATTAAATAATTTGTATTCTTAGAATAGGCAAGGAAGGCTTCAACCTTCCACATTTATGTCTTATAAAATCATACAGCATTGGAGACCATTAAACCCATCGTACCTATAATGGCATTGCATAATTCCCCTACCTTTTCCTGATAAACCTTTTTGCACTTCAAGTATGCTTCTGATTTTATTTTACTAACAAATCTCCTTCAGCAATGTATTTCTGACTTCAAAAAGTTGCTTCCTAAAAACAAATGCTTGTCCCCTGTCAGTTGTTTTTTTGCCAAATTCTTTCAATCGGTGTCCTCTGGTAACCAGTTCTTATGGCAATGCAAGTATTTTCTTTTCATTTATCCTGTCTTATCAGGCTTATTCTCTGCCTATCCTCTTAATACTTGGATCTTATACATGTACTTTAGGATGGCACGGTGGTTCAGTGGTTAGCACTGCTGTCTCACAGTGCCAAGAACCCAGTTTACTTCCACACTTGAGTGACTGGCTGTATGGAGTTTGCACATTCGCCCCGTGTCTGCATGGGTTTCCTCCGGGTACTCCGGTTTCCTCCCACAGTCAAAAGATGAGCAGGTCAGGTGAATTGGCCATGGGAAATTGCTCTATTGTGATCAGGGATGTGCAAGCTAGGTGGGTTAGCCTTGGTACATGTGGGGTTACAAGGATAGAAGGTAAATCAGGATGGGATGTTCTTCCAAAGGTTGGTGTGGGCTTGATGGACTGAATGACCTGTTTCCACACTGATGGGATTCTATGATACTTACTGATTTTGTAGTGTCTTCTAATGTTGTCATTAAACAATGCGACTGTGATATTCTGAGAAAAGAAAGCAATGAAACTCATTACTCTTGATGTTCAGTCACTGTTTTAGAGAAGATAGAGATCCAGGGATGTAGCCTTTAGGTTGATGAGGGCTAATGCAAACAGACTACCAACAGCAGATCAGTGGGGGAGAAATTGTAACCTGAATTTGCCCATATCTCTCTAAATCTTTCATGTACTGGTCCAAATGTCTTTTAAATGTTGTAACTGTACCCATATCTACCACTTCCTCTGGCAATTCATTAACCTGTGAACCACCCTCTGTGTGAAAAAGTTGCCAATCAGATCCCTTTTAAATCTTTCTCCTCTCACCTTAAAAATATGCCCCCTAGTTTTGAAGTCCCCCACACTTGGGAAAAGACCTTTGCTATTCACTTTATCTATGCCCCCATGACTTTATAAACCTCTACCCTTCAATCTCCCATGCTTCAGTGAACAAATGTCCCAGCCTATCCAGCCTATTTTTATAACTCAAACCTTCCATTCCTTCAAGAATCCTTCCTGAACCCTATATTTCTTATTACAGGACGAACAGAACTGTACGCTGTACTCCAAAAGTATTCTCACCAACCTCAATACAATGTCCCAACTCCTATACTTAATAGTCTGAGCAATGAAGACAAGCATGCTAAATGCCTTCTTAACCACCCTGAATACCTGTGATGCAACTTTCAAAGAACTATGTACCTGAACGCATAGGTCTCTGTTCAACAATGCTATCCAAGAACCTACCATTAACTGTATAAGTTCTGCCCTTGTTTGTTTTACCAAAATGCAATACTTCATATTTATTCCAATTAACCTCTACCTGCCACTCCTCAGCCCATTGGCCTAAATGATCAAGGTCCCTTTGTAATCCTGTAAGTTCATAACAGCTTCCATAACTACTCAAGAAGCAAATGGTTTTGGTCAATTAGCAATGCAAAGATTATTTTTCCAGTTGGATTCTGTTGGACTCAGTATTTGATCACTTGCTGCTCATGGTTGCTAATAATGATTTCGATTTAAACATTAGTGCCAAGATAAAGATTTTATTGAGTACTCACTAAATGGCCAAGCAGCAAATAGTTAAGAGAAAGGTGTAGACTGCTAGAAGATATTGGAGGGTCACTGCTGATTTGATGGATGAGGAAGTGGAAGGGTGGGTTAGTGAGTTTGCCGATGACACGAAGGTTGTGGGTAATGTGGAGAGCTGTTGTAGTTTGCAACAGGACCTTGACAGGATGCAGAACTGAGCTGAAAAGTAGCAGATGGAGTTCAACCCGGAGAAATGTGAAATAATTCATTTTGTAAGGCTGAATTTGAATGCAGATTACAGGGCTAAACGCAGGATTCTTGGCAGTGTGAGGAAAAAAGGAAACTTCAGGTCCATGTCCATAGATCTCTCAAAATTGCCACCTGAGTGAAGAAGGCTTTCATTGGCAGCAGGATTGAGTTTAAGAGCCACAATGTTATGCTGCAGCTCTATAAAGCCGTGCTTAGGCCACACTTTGAATATGTGTTCAGTTCTGGTCGCCTCATTATATGAAGCATTTGGAAACTTTAGAGCACATTCAGAGGAAATTTACCAGGATGCTGCTTGGACTGGAGTGCATGTCTTATGAAGAAAGGTTGAGGGAGCTAGGGCTTTTCTCATTGGAGCAAAGAAAGATGAGAGGTGACTTGATAGAGGTGTACAAGATAAGAGGCATAGATAGAGTGGATAACCAGAGATGTTACCCAGGATGGAAATGTCTGTCACGAGGGGACATAATTTTAAGGTGATTGGGGAAGGTTTACGGGAGATGTCAGAGGTAGGTTCTTTACACAAAAAGTGGTGGGTGCATGGAATGCACTGCCAGCAGTGGTAGTAGAGTCAGAAGCATTAGGAGAAAATGAGGACTGCAGATGCTGGAGATCAGAGTCAAGAGTGTGGTGCTGGAAAAGCACAGCAGGTCAGGCAGCATCCGAGGAGCAGGAGAATCGATGTTTCAGATGTAAGTCTTTCATCAGGAATGAGACTTGTGAGCCAAGGACGCTGAGATGTAAATGGCAGGGGGTGGGGGTGGGGTGGGGGGAAGGTAGCTGGGAATGCGAGAGGTAGATGAAGGTGGCATGGGATATGGGTGTCACTGACTAGGCCATAATCTCTATCCCTAATTTCTCAGAGAGCAGTTAAGAGTCAACCACATTTCAGTGGGTCCAGAGTGACATGTAGGCCAGACTAGAGATTTCCTTCCTTAAAGGACATTAATCTCTGGATTCATAGTCTAGCAACAATACAACGAGGCCATTACCTCCCCTTTCTTGTTGGGGGAGGTGGTGGCATAGTGGCAACCTTACTGCCTTGGACATGCAGAGCCTCAGGATAATGTTCAGGATAATGACAGATCGTGCAATTGGAATTCAATTTTTTGTTAAGAAGTCTAGTAAACAGCAGACCCATTAGAGCTGAGAGAGAACAAATTATTCTCATCTTACTGATCCAATTAGATGCAGCAGTGGGAGTTGTTTTATTCAGGTCATGGTGATAGGCGATCAGGGGATAAAATGGACAGTTTTCTCTAGAGTAGAAAACCAACTGGAATACAGAGGAACCTCAATTATCCAACATTCAATTATCTGGATTTCGGATCACCCAAACAAGACTGCAAGGTCCCGATGCATGGTTAACGATGTTATCTGACATCGATTATCCAGCATTCCATTAAACAAATAAAATAATCCCTGCCCACGTCCTTCAGATAATCGAGGCTCCTCTGTATTAAGATAGAAAAGACAGTAAAAGTTCAACACTTTTGGGGACTGGTGGAACAAAAGGATCATTTGCTGCCTAGCAGAGGCACACCTTTTGATGATTCAGTCCAATAATAATTTGAAAAGGGGTCTATTCAGTCCAGTATGCCATGCTTTAAAACTTGCAGGATGACAGACAGGACTGGGCCAAAATCAGGTCTGAAGAACGGAGCGATGGAGTTGGAAAATGTTCCATGTTCATGCGAATAACATTATCTGCTTCAATGGCAGAGGTAGAGGAGTCAGATGTTTGGAGAGTGAAATCTTTTGGCTGAATTTTTGATCTAGGTTCAAACCTAGACATTTCCCAATCATCCTCAAAATGACGAAAAGTCTAAAAACAACCTTCCAGCTCAGCAAGCAAATATACATCCATTACCTAATATCTGTCATAGCTGAGATCGCTAGGATTTTTTATTAAGAAAGTTGTAGCATTACAAAATTAGGCAGAGGCAATATGGTTTTGTGAAAGGGAAATCATGTTTGATAAATTTATCGAGTGCTTTGACGCTGTAATGAAAAGGATGGATACTGGATCATGTATTTGGATTTTCAAAAGGCAGCTGATAATGTGCCACATAAATATCTACCATGTAAGATATGGTGTTGGGATGATATATTAACATAGATGGAGAATTTGTTACCCAACAGGAAACAGAGAGTCAGAATAAATGAAATAGAGCCATTGAGTCATAAAGATGTACTGCACAGAAACAGACCCTTCGGTCCAATTCATCCATGCTGACTAAGATATCCTAGTCCCATTTGCCAGCATTTGCCCCCTAAACTCTTCCTATTCATGTGCCCATCCAGATGCTTTTTAAATGTTGTAACTATACCTCCACCACTTCCTCTGGCAGCTCATTCCATACACATACCATTCCTTGCCTGAAAATGTTGCCCCTCAAGTCCCTTTCAAATCTTCCCCCTTGCACCTTAAACCTATCTCCTTTAGTTTTGGACTCCCCTACCCTGGGAAAGAGACCTCGACTATTCACATTATCTATGTTCCTCACGATTTTATAAACCTCTATAAGGTCACTCCTCAGCCTCTGATGCTCAAGAGAAAACAGCCCCAGCCTATTGAGCTTCTTGTCAGTTTGGAAAATTGTTACTAAGTAAGTGTCCCTTTAGAACATAGAACATAGAACATAGAAGAATACAGAGCAGTACAGGCCCTTCGGCCCTCGATGTTGCGCCGATCCAAGCTCACCTAACCTACACTAGCCCACTATCCTCCATATGCCTATCCAATGCCCGCTTAAATGCCCATAATGAGGGAGAGTCCACCACTGCTACTGGCAGGGCATTCCATGAACTCACGACTCGCTGAGTAAAGAACCTACCCCTAACATCTGTCCTATACCTACCCCCCTCTTAATTTAAAGCTATAAATTCCTTCAGGTTTTGACTATGCAGCCCTGAAGAACAATTTACCAGTTACCTGTCTTGCCAAATGAGGTGAAATTGGTAATCTAAGTGGGACGTTTATTAATGCTGGACAACTTGAGAAATTGTCACTTACCATCGAGAAATTTGGCCGGTCCATTAAACAGCTAATGTTTTGGTGATTCAAGAACTGTTTGAGGGACACTATACTGCAGTTACTGAATACTGGATTCATCATCCACCTGTACAAAGAAAAACACACTTTTGAGCAAAGACAATTACTTTGGGAAAACTGAAGGCAATCAACAAATGAGGTTCCTTTGTTTGTTTTTAATATCCAGGTGCGAGTATAGAGGAGATTTATTTGAATGGCATCAGGGATTTGACTTATATAGAGACCACAATAGCACAGATGGTTCTTTTTCAAAGATTGAAAGTTCAATAGAGTCATAGAGCTCTTCATGCCCATATCCCTCAGGATCCTACTCATGTACTTATCCAACTATCTTTTAAGCATTATAATTGTGCCCACATCCACTATTTCTCAGCAAGTTCATTCCACACACAAACCACACTCTGTATCAAAAAATTACCCTTTCATGTCTTCTTAAAATCTCTCTCCTCTCACCTTAAAAATGTGCCCCCAGTCTTGAAATCCCCCACCCGAGAGAAAAAAAACATCTATCATTAACCCAATCTGTACCACTAATGATCTTATAAACTAGAATTTAATAGAAGTGGTTCAAGTTATGAACCATTTTGACAGAGTAGAAATTCCAGTGAGACACTTGACAGGGTGGTTACTAAATAGAGGACACAGATTTAAGAAAACTGCAAAAATGGGTAAATGTAGGAGTTCTTTATTTTGTTGGTGTGCACTCCACCATGCAATCAGGTCATAGCTGACCTACACCTCAACTCCATTTACTATTGTTCCAGAACCCCTTAGTAAGGGTAACCCTAGTGAGGTTATCCTTACTTCGCAAATATGAATCAATCTCCTTCAGCATCCAAATATCCTAATATCCATTGCCTTCTGGATAAGGAACTAACAGATTCCCACTTCCATTTCTAAATGGTGCAGCTCTGATTTAACGTAATTTCAACTATTCCCCAGGTTAGGGGCGATCACAACTAGAGGGCAAAATTTTTAGGGTGAGAGGAGAAAGATTTGTAACGGACCCCAGGGGCAACTTTTTCATGCAGAGGGTGGTGCATGAAGGGAATGAACTACCAGAGCAAGTGATAGATGCTTGTCGAGTTGCAACATTTAAAAGGCATTTGGACAGGTAGGTGAATAAGAAAGGTTTAGAGGGATATGGAGAAAGTGAGGACTGCAGATGCTGGAGATCAGAGCTGAAAAATGTGTTGCTGGAAAAGCGCAGCAGGTCAGGCAGCATCCAAGGAGCAGGAGAATCGACGTTTCGGGCATAAGCCCTTCTTCAGCCCTCCTTAGAGGGATAGGGGCCAAATGTAGACAAATGGGATTAATTTAGTTTGAGAACATACAGCCATAGAGATGTACAGCATGGAAACAGACCCTTCGGTCCAACCCGTCCATGCCGACCAGATATCCCAACCCAATCTAGTCCCACCTGCCAGCACCCGGCCCATATCCTTCCAAACTCTTCCTATTCATATATCCATCCAGATTCCTTTTAAATGTTGTAATTGTACCAGCCTCCACCACTTCCTCTGGCAGCTCATTCCATACATGTACCACCCTCTGCGTGAAAATATTGCCCCTTAGGTCTCTTTTATATCTTTCCCCGCTCACCCTAAACCTATGCCCTCTAGTTCTGGGCTCTCCCACCCCAGGGAAAAGACTTTATCTATTTATCCTATCTATGCTCTTCATAGTTTTATAAACCACTATAAGGTCACCCCTCAGCCTCCGACACTCCAGGGAAAACAGCCACAGCCTGTTCAGCCTCTCCCTATAGCTCAAATCCTCCAACCCTGGCAACATCCTTGTAAATCTTTTCTGAACCCTTTCAAGTTTCACAACATCTTTCCGATAGGAAGGAACGCCTTCTTCACTATCCTATCTACCTGCGACTTCACTTTCAAGGGGCTATGAACCTGCACTCCAGGGTCTCTTCGTTCAGCAACAATCCCTAAGACCTGACCATTAAGTGTATAAGTCCTGCTTAGATTTGCTTTCCCAAAATGCAGCACCTCGCATTTATCTAAAATAAACTCCATCTGTCACTCCTCAGCCCTTGGCCCATCTGATGATTGATGTGGACGAGTTGAACCGAAGGATTTGTTTTCATGCTGTATGATTCTATGACTCATTGACTTTATCTATGACTCTGTAACAGTACAGCACAGGAGCAGGCTCTTCAGCCAATCATGTCTGTGCTGTCCATGATATCATTCCAAACTAATTGAATCTGCCTGAACATGGTCTGTATCTTTCTATTCTCTGCCTGTTCATATGTCTGTCTAAATGCTTCTTAAACTTTGCTATTATATCTGCTTCTACTAAATCACCTGGCAGTGCCTTCCAGGCACCTACCACCCTCTGTGTAAAATAGATTTGCCTCACACATCTCCTTTAAACAATCCCCTACTCACCTTAAACCTATGCCCCCCCCGTATTTGAGATTTCCACACTGGGAAAAAGACTCTGACTGTCCACCTATCGATGTCTCCTATAATTTTATATACTTCTATCAGGTCGCCCCTCAGCCACTGATACCCTAGCAAAAACAATCCAAATTTGTCCAAAATCTCCTTGTAGCTAATGCACTCCATACCAGGGAACATCTGGGTAAATCTCTTTTGTACCTTATCCACAGACTCCACATCCTTCCTATAGTGCAGCGATCAGAGCTGCACACAATACTCAAATTGTGCAGGGGCAACCTGAAAATGCACTGCATCTGGAACTAGGGAGAACATCGTTGAAAAGTGTGGTGCTGGAAAAGCACAGCAGGCCAGACAGCATCCGAGGAGCAGGGGAATCAACGTTTCAGGCATAAGCCCTTCTTCAGGAATGTGGGCTTATGCCCGAAACATTGATTCTCCTGCTCCTCGGATGCTGCCTGGCCTGCTGCGCTTTTCCAGCACCAAACTTTTCAACTCTGGTCTCCAGCATCTGCAGTCCTCACTTTCTCCTAGAGAGAACATAGAACAGTACAGCACAGGAATGGGCCCTTCAGCCCACGATGCTGTGCCAAACATGACGCCAAATGAAACTAATCCCTTCTGCCTGCCCTTGGTCCATATCCCTCCATTCCTTGTGTATTCATGTGCTTATCTAAAAGTCTCATAAGCGACCCTATCGTATCTGCCTCCACCACCCTGGCAGCACATTCCACACTCCTACCACTCTCTGTGTAAAAACCTCACATCTCCTTTGAACTTTCCCCCTCTCACCTAAAATGCATGCCCCCTAGTTTTACATACTTCAACTCTGGGAAAAAGATTCTGACCGTCAACTGTACGTATGTCATCTCATAATTTTATAAACTTCTATCAAGTCACCCCTCAGCCTCCACTGCTCCAGAATTTTTTTTCTCTCTCTAGCCTCTCCTTGTAGCTCATACTCTTTAATCCAGGTAGCATCCTGGTAAACCTCTTCTGCACCCTCTCCAAAGCCTCCACATGTAATGTAGCAACCAGAATTCAATGCAATACTCCAAGTGTGGCTAACTAAAGTCTTAAAAAGCCACCTTCCATAGTGATCTTCGATAACCATGCCCCATTGATATGGCACAGGCATTGATCATGTAATAAACTGTGCAGACAATAGTGATAAACTTCACAAAGATTTAGGCTAATGGAAAGGGTAGAAGGTGGCAGGTGTGGTCTAGTGCACAGTAGTGTGAGGTGGTACACAATGGTAGCAAGAACACAGAGAGGCAATATAAAATGAAGGGTTCGGTTCTAATAAGGATCAGGAATTCCTAAGCTGGGTATTTGTGTCCCAGAAAGGCAGAATGAGAAAGTGGTTAAAAGGCCATCCAGGTTCCTGAGTAATACAAAAAGAGACATAGACCAGAAAAGCAAGGAAGTTATACGAAGTTTTATGCAACTTTGGTTTGACTTCAACTGGACCATTGTATCTAATTCTGGGCACCCCTCTACAGAACGCATGTCAAGAGTTTAAAGAGGCTCAAGAAAAGATTCACAAGAACAGTTTGAGTGATAAGGGATTCCAGTTACATGGACAGATTGGTGAAGCTGGCATTGTTCTCTTTGGGAAAGTAAAGCTGGCAAGATGATATTATAGACAAATCTATAATCATGTAGGATTATGTAGGGACAGAGTACATGGAGGGAAACTGAGCAGAAGGGTCAAAATCAAGGAGATTTGACTTTAACGTAGGGACCAACATTGACACAAATAAAAAAACAGTAGCATGTGGTTAGGTCCAGCTACCTGAGAGTGTGGTGGAGGCAGAATCAATATTCATTTTCAACAGGGATTTGCAACAGGGAAGAGAATACACTTTGCAGGGAGAGCAAGGGACATGGGATTAGGTCATCAGGAACATGACAGGAGAATTTGTCTGCCTCTATGCTGTCACAATGGAAAGTTCCTTCCCATTGACAGACCAAGTCTGAAAGCAGGAATGACCGGAGGAGGTAAACCTATCAGGGTGTGAAAGCCTGCAGGATCATCCCACAATGAGGTATCTGACTGGCTGGCTTTGGACCAGTCATGGAATGAGGAGGTCCAATCAGAGGTCGACAGTTCCAGGGGCTGGAGATACAATGGAGCAAGCTGTAGCTGTTGCTGGTACAGCGCCCTCCCCAGACAAGGTGGAGAATTGCCTGCAGAAACAACATGCTCTTTGTGGATGTATTAAGGGTGGTTTTGGTGCCTCATTTGATGGGTGTCACAGGGAGCAGGAGTTGGGGGGTGAGGGGTGTGACTCTCTGTGACCCTCTCCTTGGTGCGCATATGCAGACCCTTCATCCATACATTCATCCACAACTGATAGTCTGCCCACATGAGTTAACCAATTGATTGTTTTCACAAAGGGAAGGTAGTGGCCTAGTGGTATTTCTGCTGGACTGTTAATCTAGATGCTGAGGTAACATTTTGGGGATCTGAGTTCAAGTCCTGCCACAGCAGATCATGGAATTTGAATTTAATGGGAAAAAGAAATCTGATATTAAGAGTCAATAAATGACCATGAATTCATTGCCAACTGTTGGGAAAACCCATCTGGTTCTCTAATGTCCTTTAGGGAAGAACACTGCCATTATTACCTGGTCTGGCCTACATGTGACCCCCAAACCCAGAGCAGTATGGTTGACTCTTCACTGCCCTCTGGACAAATTAGGAATGATTAACAATACTGGCCAAGCCAGTGACGCAATCATCCTATGAATGAATTTTTAAAAAAACTTGAGCTCTTTACAATTTTGCACAAGTTTTTTTTCCCTGTTTGCTTGAAAAGGAGATAAGCCAACTTTCCCAGGCATCACATTCATCCTACTGTGCCGCTGGTCTGGGTGTTAGAGCTATTGCTGCCTGGAGTCCTGGTCATTCACATAAACAACAACCATTGCACTTGATAGGACCACCAGCACAAACTGCTTTGAGCGTAGCCAACTCAAAGACAAGGTTTTCTGTGATGCCACACCATGGGTTCAGCTTAACCTCGGTCAATGGTCAATGGCACACAATGAAGCCACTGGAAATAAATATCCAGAGATGTTTATGCATACCTTTGGTCCAACTCATCCATGCCAACCAAGTTTCCCAAACTCAATTTGTGCAATTTGCATGCATTTGGCCCATATCCCTCTGAACCATTTCTATTCATACGCCTGTCCAAAATACGGTAAAACTGGTCATACTGATTTAGCTAGGAGAAAGTGAGGACTGCAGATGCTAGAGGTTAGAGTCGAGAGCGTGGTACTGGAAAAGCACAGCAGGTCAGGCAGCATCCGAGGAGCAGGAGAGTCGACATTTCGGGCATAAGCCCCGATGTCGATTCTCTGCTCCTCGGATGCTGCCTGACGTGCTGTGCTTTTCCAGCACCACACTCTCAATACTGATTTACTGCCTATCTGCAAATGATCCTGTAGGTTGACATATAAATGTTGCAAAGGAAACAATTGTTAAGTCTTTCTTTTAAGGAGTAGAATGACCTTTACAAGCTCATTAAGCAGAATGAAGGATTTGTTGATTGTCCTTACACAGCTGATTCCGCCAGTAAGCACTTCCCAGAGGTGACAGGGCATTGACAGCTGGGTTCATCGTGATACATGCCCAGATTGTGACCTATCTCATGAGCGATATATTTAGCCACTTCTCGGGTGCTGGCCCATGTGTCCTGCAAATGGAACAGGGGTGAAAAAGAAACAACATGGCATGTATTAACATGATACATCTTGTCACATAAAGCAACTTCCACAATTTGGTATAAGTTCACAATTTTTTATCTACATCTTTGAGTTTTTATAACACAAGCAAATTTTCTAACTCATCCAACCCTCAAAGTAGTGCAAAACCAATTAATTCTTTGTGGCTGGGGAGGGTTTAAACTAAATTGACAAGGTGAGGGACATCAGCGCATAGAATTCCAAAAATGAAGTAATGTGCATAAATTAAGATTATTGAAGATTGTTGAGAAGTAAATGGTACCTCATTAAATAGGAACTGACGCAGATGGATTCTGAGGAATATGAAAACAAGATGAGGTCACACTTTAGCAAGAGTGCCCAGGACTTTGAGAGGGTACAGGGGAGATTTATTAAAATGGTTCCTGAGAATCTTTGAGGGTAGTTTAGATACAAGGTTCAGTTGGAAAGGCTGGGGTCATTCTTCTTGAAGTAAAAGCGATTTCTGGAAGATACAATCGAGGTTGCAGATTACATCAGGCTAGATAAGGTAATCAAGAAAATATTCTTTCTGTTAGCTGATGGCACAAAGACTAGAGGATGCTGACTTAAGGTTTTGGGTAAGCAATACAGGGAAACATGAGAAAGGACTGCTTCAAGCTATGAGTGGAAATGGCCTGGAGCTCATTACCCAAATAAGGGTGATGGAATCATAGATGAGGAGGTGATTTCAAAAGGAATGTGATGGACACTCAAAGGAAATAATGTTATCAATTTTCATAGATACACTATAGAAAGGATCCTATCTGGATGTATCACAGTTTGGAACAGCAAATGCTCTTCTCAAGACCACAAAAAACTACAGAGAGTTGTGAACACAGCCCAGTGCATCACACAAACCAACCTTGCATCCATTGACTCCATTGAGACATCCCACTGCCTTGGTAAAAGCAGCCAATACAATCAAAGACCCCTCCCATCCCAGTTATACTCTCTTCCACCCTCTTCCATCAGGTAGAAGATATAAAAGTTTGTATAAGAGACAGTGAGGACTGCAGATGCTAGAAGTCAGAGTCAATAGATGTGAAGCTGGAAGACTACAGCTTCAGAGAGCATCTGAGGACAGGAAAGTCAATGTTCCAGGCCAAAACCTTTCAGGACGAATAAAAGTACAAGTACAAACAGATTCAAGAACAGCTTCTTCCCTACTGTTACCAGCTTTTGAACAGACCTCTCTCAAGTGTTAATTCTGATCTCTGTCTGTGCACTTTCTCTGCAGCTATGATACCGTATTCTGCATTCTGTTCTGTTACCTGGATGCACTTTGTATGGTACAAGCTGCCTGTATAGCATGCAAAACAACACTTTTCACTGTATCTCGGTACATGTGACAACAATAAATCAATAGGGCAGTGGCACTGAAATTATTGCTCTGCAGGTTAGTGTCATGGTCTCGATCGGCCAAATGAGTGCTTCTGTACTGGAAAAGCCTTCATTCTCTTTACCTCCCTCTATTGTAAACATCTCTTCAAAG
Organism: Chiloscyllium plagiosum; assembly: GCF_004010195.1. NCBI lineage: Eukaryota > Metazoa > Chordata > Chondrichthyes > Orectolobiformes > Hemiscylliidae > Chiloscyllium > Chiloscyllium plagiosum. The sequence goes on from NC_057710.1 coordinate 13,592,894, forward strand.
TTGCAATGATCTGTGCCTCATTATCTCCCTTTTCCTTCAACAGCTCTCTATACAAATAAATTTCCTGTAACCCATCTCAAGATCATTCTTACTGATAATTTTAAACTGTCCTTGTCACTAACTTGTCCAAACAGAGGAACAGCCCAACCCTTCATTGGTGAAGTGAATTTCATTTTAGCTTTCCGTGATCCAATGAAGTAATTATTCTGGACCTGTCATTTACACAAGATTAAGACTAATGGGTATCTATTTCCCTGCTCCCTGTTAAAATGTTGTTAAATGAAAAGAGTTTCAAGGTCTTAATCCAACTTTAAGTGTGAATACACAGACAGCAGAAAACTGCCTTTAATTCTGCTCTGTTTGGCAAAAATCCTCAGAAAGAAGTCACGAGATGAGCAGGTGTGAGATCTGGAGTGTCACATTCTCTTATTGTCGGTGTGAGAACAGATTGCAAAGGGGGGGAGCTAAATGAGATACAGCTGCATCAAACCCATGCTTAATCCCATCCTTCATGAGCGGAGTAATCATGGAACTGTGCTATTTCTGACCCTGCTCTCATTAACTTGTGATATAACTGACTTGTGATTCTGTTCATGGGGATGTGCCTGAGCCAGCTTTTTTTGACCATCCCTAAATGCCCGAGACGGGGTCAGCTGCCTGCTGGAAATCATTGGTATGTAGGTGTACCAATAGTGGAAGGTGAGTGGTGGGTTCTAGGATTTCGATCCAACAAAACTGCAGGAAAGTTGACAATGTTCCAAGTTAGGATGGTAAATGGCTTACATGGGATCTTTCAGGAGGTGCACTTAGCTGCCTTTTTGTTCTTTGGTGGTAAAGTTCATGGATTTAGGAAGTCCTGCTGAAGGAAACTTGATCCAATGCATCTTGTATATTGTAGCTAGTGACACCAATGTAAAGTCACCATAGCCTTACAGACTACATCTCTTCCTTTTCATTAAGGAAAGAGAGAAAGAGAGAGAAAGAGAAAGAGAGAGAGAAAGAGAGAATTGGTGGTGAGTTTATTCTGAAGTCATCACGCAGGGGAGCAATTGAGAAGGAGAGTCCTTCATGGTAACCTCAGCCAGGGAGGGAATTGAACCCCCACTGTTGGTATCACTCTGCATTGCAAAACTAGCCAACGAAGTGACCCAACCCCCTAATGCCATTGTACGTTGGTGATGGAGGCAGAGAATGTTCACGGTGGTGGATGGAGTCTTGATCAGGCAGGCTGCTCTGTGTTGAGCTTCTTGAGTGTGATTAGAACTTCACTCTTGGCCAGTGGAGAATGTTCTATCAGGGTCTTGACTTCTTTCTTTCAGGTAATGAATGTTTTGGGGAGTCGGGAGACAAGTTACTCGCTTCACACAGCATTCCCAGCCTCTGGCCTGACCTTGCAGGCACATTATTTATATGTTGAAACTTTATTGCTGGAACAGCACAGCAGGTCAGGCAGCATCCAGGGAACAGGAGATTCGACGCTCCGGGCACAGGCCCTTCTTCAGGAATCATTCCTGAAGAAGGGCCTGTGCCCGAAACGTCGAATCTCCTGTTCCCTGGATGCTGCCTGACCTGCTGTGCTGTTCCAGCAATAAAGTTTCAACTTTGATCTCCAGCATCTGCAGACCTCACTTTCTCCTCCATTATTTATATGACTGACTCAGTTGAGTTTCCGGTCAATATTGATCAACCAAGAAATTGATAAGGGATTCAGTATTTTGCAAATTTCCCATGCTATGGCAACCATGTACCATCTCTACTACTGCTTTATTTGGGTAGAGCAATAGAATATTACAGCGCAGTACAGGCCCTTCGGCCCTCGATGTTGCGCCGTCCCGTGAAACCAATCAAGTGTAATGCCTAACATTATCAGGTGGATTGACCCTACTAAATTGCCAAATAGTGTCCAGGGACATGTCAGCTTGGTGGATTAGCCATGAGAAATGCTAGAGTAGGGGGAGTTGATTTGGGTGGGATGCTCTTTGGAGATTTGTATGGACTCAAAGGGGCAAATGTCCTGCTTCCACGCTGGAGAGATCCTATCTGACCCATTTGTAACAGTTTACACATTGCTTTACATAAGTCTTATTCAGGTTACATCTGATTCACACTTAATCTGAGCCATATCTTATATCCACTAACCCTGTATTGGACTTTAATGTTGGATCTTAAACCCCATTTTCCAGAATTCGACTCAAAAAGAATGAAACTTCACCCAAGCGGATTTGCCTGAACGACATAAGGCCATACCTTGACAACTCCTCCACTTCTCTCTTCTGAGCACATGGCATTCAGATAGGCTTGTCCCACCGACTCTTTAAAAGGCATGCCACTGTGGAGAAACAAAATAGTCAGGAAGATCATTCAGTAAAAATGTTGAAATACAAGGCACAATACTGACTGCAAGGCATCCTCCTTATATAACTTCATGGTAATATTTCCATAAACAACTCATTGGTTCTGCAGTGCTCCAGACCTGTGCTGAGGATACCCATCCACAACCACCAGCCTGTCCTGATAATATTCTAAAGCAACAGCTCCCCACAGTGGCGCAGCTGGGAATTACATTTCTGTACAATCCAAAAATACCTCAATGTTCATTACTGTCAATCTATGGCAATGCAGAAGGTATACTAAATACATAGGTTTACAAATATTCTCTCCCCTTCTGACCCCACACCAAATGTATAGGAATTCAAGCCATCGAGACATAGGTGTTAAGTGAAGTTTGTTTTTAAGGGCTATGGTCTGAAACAGATCAAAGGATAAGGATAGAAGAGTGAAGGTGAGTTATAGAGTCATTGAGATCTCATCCCACCTGCCAGCACCCGGCCCATGTCCCTCCAAACCCTTCCTATTCATATACCTATCCAAATGCCTCTTAAATGTTGTAATTGTACCAGCCTCCACCACTTCCTCTGGCAGCTCATTCCATACACCCTCTGTGTGAAAAAGTTGCCCCATAGGTCTCTTTTATATCTTTCCCCTCTCACCTGAAACCTATGCCCTCTAGTTCTGGATTCCCCGACCCAAGGGAAAAGACTTTGCCTATTTATCCTATCCATGGCCCTCATTAATTTTGTAAACCTCTATAAGGTCACCCCTCAGTCTCCGACGCTCCAGGGAGAACAACCCCAGCCTGTTCAGCCTCTCCCTACAGCTCAAATCCTCCAACCCTGGCAACATCCTTGTAAATCTTTTCTGAACCTTTTCAAGTTTCACAACATCTTTCCGATAGGAAGGAGACTTGGAAGAATATACCTACTGTCCATTTGTGTGGGATAGTCACCAAGAAATTCAATAGGACTGAATAGCCTCCTTTTGCACTATCACAGTTCCTTATCCAAAATGATGAGAATGAGGAGCTCACTACAGTATGGATTGGTTGAAGGGAATTCTGAAGATATATTTAAGGGGGAGCTGGTTAAACAATATAGGGAAGAGTCAATAGGTAACAAAGTTAGATGAGGGTAATGTGAGCAAACGATAAGATGAAGTGATGGCCTAATTGTATTCTCAGTAGGCTAGTTGCCTAGCAACCCAGGTAATGTTTTGGGTACCTGGGTTCATCTCCTGTTTAGTAGAAGATGGCAGAATTTGATTTCAATAAAAGTTGGGAACCAATTGTCTGTCGGTGTCCCTAAAATCTTTGGCAGTTGTGGGAGGAAAAACGTCCATTTGGGTTACTAATGTCTTTTGGGGTCACCCTCACTCAATCTGGCCTAAACGTGACTCCAGACTCACAGAAGAATAGTTGCAAGTTAACTGGTTGGGGCACAATAAATTCTGGCCTAGCCAGTGATGCCAGCATCCTGTCAATGAATAAAAAATGTGGCCTATTAACACTGGTTGGCCAAAAAAGAGTCAGAGCAATTTACAATTTTAAAAAAACTACCTAACTATTCTAATCCTATTTTCTAACACTTAACCCATAGCCTGTTATGCGTTAGCATTGCAAGTGCACATCTAAAAACTTCTTAAATGTTATGAGGGTTTCTCCATCTCCCACCCTTATAGGCAGTGAGTTCCAGATTTCCACTATCCTCTGGATGAAAAATCTTTTCCTCACATCTCCTCTAAACTTCCTGCCCCTTATCTTCAATCCATTCCCCCTGGCCATTGATCCCCCCATCAAAAGGAAACATCTCTTCTTGACTACCGTTTCAATGCCCCTCAATATTGTCTCCTCCCAGTCTCTTTTGCTCCAGGGAAAACAACCGCAGTCGGTCCAATCTGCATAACTAAACTGTCCAGCCCAGGGAGCAGCCTGGTACATCTCAACATCCTTTCCAGTGCTATCACATCCTTTCCAAATTGTGGATCCCAGAACTGCACACAATAATCTAGCTGGGGCCTAACCAATGCTTTATATAGTTCCAGCAATAACATCCCTGCTGTCAGATGCCCCTGATGTCATCCAACAGAGTGCCATCCGCGAACAACCTCCCTGCTCTTAAACTCTATGCCTTGACTAATAAAGGAAAGTATAGTATATGCCTTTTTAAGCACTTTATCCACCTGTCCTGCTACCTTAAGGGGTTGATCTACATGCACACCAAGGTCCCTCTGATCCTCGGTGCTTCCTCGGGTCCTACTTCTCATCATGTGTACCCCTGCCTTGTTTGTTCAGCTCAAGTGCATCACCTCACATTAATCCACATTGACTTCCATTTGCCACTAGTCATCCCATTTGACCAGCCTGACTGAATCCTCTCGAAGCATAAGGCTATCCTCCTCACTACTTACCACCGCATCCATTTACGTGTCTGAGAACTTCTTGTCAACCCGTTTACATTCAAGTCAAAATCATTTCTATAAACCATAAACAGTAAGGGACACAACAGTGACCCCTGTTCGATTCCACTGAGACAGACTATAAGTCAGAAAAATACCCTCAAACGTGAGCCTCTGCTTCCTGCCACTCAGCCGATTGTGGATCCAATTAGCCAAATTTCCTTCGATCCCATGGTCTCTTAGCTTTGCTGTCAATCTCCCATGCGAGACCTTATTAAAAAGTCCTACTGAACTCCAAGTAGACTACATTAAAAGCTTTGCCTTCATCTAACACCATAACTTCAATCAAGTTGGGTCTATTTTTATCTAATTAGATTAGATTACTTACAGTGTGGAAACAGGCCCTTCGGCCCAACAAGTCCACACCGATCCGCAACCCACCCAGACACATTCCCCTATATCTAACACTATGGGCAATTTAGCATGGCCAATTCACCTAACCTGCACATTTTTGGACTGTGGGAGGAAACCCACGCAGACACAGGGAGAATTGCAAACTCGACACAGTGAGTCGCCTGAGGCGGGAATTGAACCCAGGTCTCTGGCAGTGTGAGGCAACAGTGCTAACCACTGTGCTACCATGCCGCCCACAAATTCTACAATTCTACAATTGATCAGTTAAGATCTAATTGAATGGTGAAACGGGGTCAAGGGGGCCACACCAACTCCTATGTTTTAAGTTCTTATGTAAGGCTCAATATTAGGCAGAAAGAATGGACAAAGACTCATGTGGATCAGAAAAATTAATCATGTCTAACAGCTTTTGTCTGTGCTGTGAAACTTAGCAAAGAAACATAGGTACATTGAGTGAGTGGGCAAAGGTCTGGAAGATGGGACACAATGTTAGTAAATGTGCAGTCATACATTTTGGAAGGAGTAACAGCAAAATAGATTATTACTTGAATGGTAAAAAGTTGTAGCATGCTGATTTGCTGAGGGATCTGGGTGTCCTCGTGCATGAATCATAGAAGGTTGGTCTGCAGGTACAACAGGTAATTAGGAAGGCAAATGGAATTACATCCTTCATTGGTAAAGGGATTGAGTTTAAGAGTGAAGAGGTAGTGTTACAGCTGCATAGGGTACAGGTGAGGCCACACCTGGAGTGCTGTATGCAGATTTGGTCTCCTTACCTAAGAAAGGGTGCACCGGCACTGGAGGTGGTGCAGAGGAGGTTCACTGGGTTGATTTTGGAATTGAGGGGGTTGGCTTATGAGGAGAGGCTGAGTAGACTGGGATCATATTCATTGGAATTCAGAAGAATGGTGGGGGACGATCTTAGAGAAACATATAAAATTATGAAGGGAATCGATAAAATAGAAATAGAGAAGATGTTTCCACTGGTGGGTGAGACTAGGACAAGAGGGCACGGTCTCAAGATTAGAGAGAGCAGATTTAGCACTGAACTGAGAAGGGACTTCTTCACCCAGAGGGTTGTTAATCTATGGAATTCCTTGCCCAGGGAAGTAGTTGACGCTACTTCAGTAATCCCCTTTAAAACTAAGATAGATACTTGTTTGAAAAATAAAGGAATTAAGGGATATGGTGAAAACACTGGAGCTGAGTTGTTAATCCATGGAATTCCTTGCCCAGGGAAGTAGTTGACGCTACTTCAATAATCCCCTTTAAAACTAAGATAGATACTTGTTTGAAAAATAAAGGAATTAAGGGATATGGTGAAAACACTGGAGCTGATTCCATGAAAAGATCAATCATGATCTTATTGAGCGGCAGAGCTTGAAGGGCCGAGCGGCCTACTCCTGCTCCTAGCTTATGTTCTTATGTTCTGATAAGACTCTATGTAAATGAAGAGTGTGGGTGCTAATTCTCAGACTTCAGAATTGTCTTTTTTCTTATTCATCCAAAGGGCAAATGCATCACTGGCTAGGCCAGCATTCATTGGTCATCCTTAATTGGCCAAGGGCTGTGGAGAGCCAACCACATCGCTGTGGGTCTGGAGTCGCATGTAGGTCAGACCAGGTGAGGATGGCAGATGTCCTTTGTGCCTATCACTTGGTGCTTTCAGACCTGGAAAGTGCAGTTTCCCATGCGATGATGCCAGTCTGTCGCCAGAAATCCATCCTCATTCCCAACACCCTCAAAGAGTTGTGCACCGGCACAGGCCCACAGGTACCTGACAAGTTGGGCGTTATCATGGTGTATCCTTGGCAGAAGCTCTTTGCTTCTCCACTTCATAAAATTAAGCAGAGCTTTTGAGGTATCCTGGCTGGAGCTAATCTTGTTTCTTGTTGTCCAAATTTCAATGCCGACGAGAAATATCTGGATATTTAGCTCCTTGTAATAGATCTGAAAAAAACACAAGAGTGTGCTTAGTGCCTGTAAATCTTCCTAAGAAAGTTTTACTTCAGTCTTCAGTCTCTACCTGATCCCTTCATTATATCAGTAATGGAGCAGTCTTCACTGAGCTGGGTCCCAAACCCACGCTATATTTGACGGAGGTGTACAATGTTGTGAGAGGCCTGGTTAGACTGGATGCCCTCAGCCAAGGGGTCAGTGACCAGGGGCATTGGGTAAACGTGCACGGTAGAAGAATCAGGTGGACAATGAGGTAATAACTTTTCACACAGTAGGTAGAGAGGGCTAGAACTGAGCCTCTGAAAGGATAGTAGAGGCAGAAACCTTCAACTCATTTAAAAGGTGCCTGGATAAGCACCACAGACTTTAGCACTGCTGCCTCACAGCACCAGGGTCCCCAGGTTCAATTCCAGCCTTGGGTGACTGTCTGTGTGGAGTTTGCACATTCTCCCTGTGTCTGCGTGAGTTTTCTCCGGGTGTTCCGATTTCCTCCCACAGTCCAAAGATGTGCAGGTCAGGTGAATTGGCCATGCAAGATTGCCCATAGTGTTAGGTGCATTAGCCAGAGGAAAATGGGACTGGGTGGGTTATCCTTTGGAGGGTCGGTGTGGATTTGTTGGGCTGATGGGCCTGTTTCCACACTGTTGGGAATCTAATCTAAACAAGAGCTGAGAAATGGGATTAGGTAAAGTGACCTCCCTCTGCGTCATAAACCTTTCTACATTTTCCTAAGGAGGGATTTGAAAGGGATGGGAGGTGATTGGCAGTGTATGGATTGCTGCTTTAGAGGGTCAGCATGGACATAATGGGTCAAATGGCCTTGTGTGCTGTAACAATCCTAGATCTCTCCCTCTGATTCTGGTGTTTCAGTGAGAAATACACTACCTAAATGTAATGGTTGTTGTTGCTACAAGCACTACAGCGAGAGACACCACCCATTTAAGGGCTTCAGCAATACCTAATCTGGATAGGCAATAAATTCTGACATTGTTGGAATAATTATCCAAAAATGTAACAGTTTTGCAGACTGGGGGAGCTTATTGAAATTTTCTGTCCATTATATAGTCCCAAATCTATTTGGTTGTCATGGTTACTTGAGTGGAAGGTTAATGTGAAAAACTCTAACTCCCTAGCGACCCATAGTGTTGATGCCAAGTAATTACAAAAAAAGTGGGGCTGGATTTGGTTTGTTTCTGATTAAGAGACGGAGGTTGTGAAATATCATCTGATTGTTTTGTTGTTGAATATACATTCTTTCGTTCATTTTTTGTCTCCCAAGCATTGCACTTTTTTTGGAACGAATACAACTACTAAAAGAAACGTGAAAGATCGACAACATTTTAGTTTCAATTCACTGATCATTTTTCATTTGCTCTCTCACTCCAAACCCTACAGCGGTCCCTGTGCATTTAGCATGTTGGAATTAACACCCCTGGTATTGTCTCTCACTCCAACTCATTCCTTTCTGGGACTCCACTCTCTCTTCCTATTACTGTACATATATATTCCGTTAAAACACAAGATTGGCTGTTTTGAGTAGGAGAAAGTGAGGACTGCAGATGCTGGAGATCAGAGTCGAAGAGTGTGTTGCTGGAAAAGCACAGCAGGGCAGGCAGCATCCAAGGAGCAGGAGAATCGACGTTTCAAGCATAAGCCCTTCATCAGGATTCTCGGGGCTGTTTTGAGTTACCTATTTGCTGCCCTGTCATTTTCCTATACTGATCTTAAGACTGGACTGCCCAGTAGGAAAAGCATTATTTCCATTACCTGATTAACATGATGAGCAAGAGTAATTAATCGTTCCTGGGTCTTTCTGAGGTCCCCTCCATTTCGGAGGAACTGTGGAAAACAAAGCAATAGTGAGTGGTAGGACTGTCTTCATGCAGAGAATGTCAGTAATGCACTTTTGAAGAGATTTTGTCTCGTTCCCTGTGAGAGCAGTTCTCAGCAAATTTTAAAACAGGGCAGCTTTTCATTCAGGAGCAGAAAACTTTTGCATATTCCCAACACAATCCACACTCCTATGTTTCTCACACCTCATCAAAGTTTTTTTTTCAACTCACTCTCTCTTTAGGATGATATCAAAACAAGCGAATTTGTGACTACAAACACATGGGTGATCTGCATTGGAAAAGCTGGTTTATCTTGAATAGGGCATTGGGGTATCATTACAGCCAACGTTGCCTTCAATTTCCATTTGCTTTCCTGCAGCCAAGTGACCAGGTTGGGTATTCAGATCAGAAAGGTAAGCTGATTTCTCCTCTCATCCTCCCCCCCCCCCCACGACCCAATCCCCTTCCACCCCTCTCACCGCTCCAGCCCACTGTGCCACCATACCTACTCCCCAAGTTGCTTTAACCATGGGATGCTAACATAAACTTTTGGATGTTGCCAGGTATGGAAGGTACAAAGAAAGGCTGTATAGGATGGAACTTCTTTCACTGGGAGTGTAGGAGGTGGAGGGGTGACCTTATAGAGGTTTATATAATAATGAGATAGGACTAATGGTAGGTGGCTTTTCCCTAGGATGGGGGATTTCAAGATTAGGGAGAATATTTTTAAAGTGAGAGGAGAAAGATTTAAAAAAGACACGAGAGTGGTTCACGTGTGAACTGAACCTCCTGAGGAAATGGTGGATGTGAGTAGAGTTACAACATTTAAAAGGCACTTACATAAATAACAAAGGTTTGGAGGAACATGGGCCAAGTGCAGGTAGGTGGGACGAGTTTAGTGTGGGATTATGATCGGCATGGACTGGTTGGATTGAAGAATCTGAAGTTTCTGTGCTGTATGACTCTATGAGTCAGACCAGGGATCAAATCTTGCATTCTGTGACTGTGCATTACCACTCAGTTATCAGGCCAGAAGCTCCTTGAGTTGAAGGGATGGGTATTCAGGGATGTGCGGTGGAAGTACAGATTTTCCATAACCTGTTTGAACAGCAGTGTTAGGCTGAGGGCCTGAATGGCCTTGACCCAATAAAAAAACCTTACCTCTTCTCTGTCAGCCACCAGGAAGAGCTCGACGCTGAGGTTGGCGTTACGACTCTGGTCAAGAGAAAGGAAGAAGAGGAACACAATGGTGAATGCATGTCCCTGCTATTCTCCTTCTTACACACAGAGAGAATTATCTGCAGTTCTGCTATTAAGTCACCTGGAAACGTTAGAAAATTTATCATGTGCATTTAGATACACAAAGGGTTTTATCCCGTGGGTTTATCACACAGTTTATTAATTCAGTGATGCAGGTAACGTTCCGGGGACTTGGGCTCAAATTCCACTGTGGATGAAATTTAAAATCAATTAGAATCTGGAATTAAGAGTCTAAAAATGACCATGAAACCAGTGAGTGAGGCGCCCTTTTGGTCATGCCTGGCCATGCGTTGCATCCTCGTTGCTCTAGATTTCTGCTTCCCTGGAGCAACGTCGCTTGTGACTGTGGAGACCAATGCTGGAGTGACAGTCCCGGTCGCAGAGGTCACGTCTGTATGTGGTTGTTGATCTGCTCGAGTTGCTGCACTCTTTCCTGCGTGTTCACTTGTCTGCTGCAGCGCTCATCAGCTTCTTTTCCCCTGTTTTGAGGTGTTGGTTCAGGGTGCTTCTCCATCTCATGAGGTCAGCTGTAAGCCTTTCCCAGGATTCTGTAACGATATCAAATGCCTTCATGGTCCTCATGCAGATGGCCCTGTAGCGCAGCTGGGGATGCCCAGTTAGTCTCTTCCTGGATGCCAGCTCTCCATAGAGCTTATCCTTTGGGATGCAGCCATCCTCCATGCGGTGGACATGGCCCAGCCAGCGCAGTCTCTGCTGCCTGAGCAGAGTGTACATGTTGGGAAGGCTAGAGTGAGATAGGACCGCTGCGTTGGACAATCTGTCTTGCCAGGATACACCGGATACTCCTCAGGTGGAAGGTGTTAAGTCTCCTCTCCCGTCTGGCATATGTAGTCCACGTTTCACTGCCGTACAACAGTATGCTTATGACTCAGATGTTGTAGACTGATAGTTTTGTCTTCGCTGTCAGCTTGGGATTTGTCGATATTCAAGTTGTGAGGCGAACAAGAGTTGAGGCTGCATTGCTGATCCTCCTGTTGATCTCTGTGTCCAAGGAGAGGTTCTCACTGATGGTAGAGCCAAGGTATGTAAACTGATGAACGATATTGAGTTGTAGTAATTGATGTGATGACCGACGGTGCCTCTATGTTCTGTTCCAGGACGCTCAACCATTATTGTTAAAAACCCATCTGATGTACTAATGTCCGTTAGGGAAGGAAATATGCAGTTCTCACCTGATCTGGCCTACATGTGACTCCAGGCCCACAACAATATAGTTATTTCTTAACTGCCCTCTGGACAATTAGGGATGGTGAACAAATGTTTGCCTAGCCAATGATGTCCACATCCTATCAATAAATTGTTAAAAGGCGGCTGTTCTTACAACCTACAGTCCTACAAACCTACAAACCTACAGACTCCCATAACTACCTGAACTACACCTCCTCCCACCCAGTATCCTTCCAGAACGTGGGGATGTAGCTTTAAATTGAGGGGTGGTAGATATAGGACAGATGTCAGAGGTAGTTTCTTTACTCAGAGAGTAGTAGGGACATGGAACACACTTCCTGCAACAGTAGTAGACTCACAAAGGGCATTTAAATAGTCATTGGATAGGCATATGGATAATGGAAATAGGTTAGATGAGCTTCAGAGTGGTTTCACAGGTCGGTGCAACATCAAGGGATGAAGGGCCTGTACTGTGCTGTAATGTTCTATGTTCTATGTTCTAACTTCATCCCATTCTCCCAATTCCTTCACCTCCACCGCATCTGCTCGGACAAGGAGACATTCCATTCGTGAGCATCCCAGAAGGCCGCCTTTTTTGAACAATGTGCTTTTCCTCCCTCCATCATACAGACACCCCTCCACTGCACCACCTCCATTCCCTGTTCCACCACTCTAAACCCCCCCAGTGCAATAAAGACAGAGTTCCCCTTGTCCTCACCTATCACTCCACCAGTCTCTGCATCCAACACATCATCCCTTAAACACTTCAGCTAACTCCACATAGACCCCCACCACCAAGAACAGCTTTCTCTCCCCATCTCTCTCTGCCTTCTGCAAGGACCATTCCCTCTAACAGTCCTTGGTTCACGTCACTCTCCCCAACAACTCCTTCTCCCCTCGCCACCAAAACCCCAGGTACCTTCCCCTGCAACCAGAAAAGATGCAAAACCTGCCGGTTCACCACCCTCCTCACCTCCATCCAGGGGCCCAAACAGTCCTTCCAGGTGAGACAGAGGTTAACCTACCTCTTTTTCAACCTTGTTTACTGCATCAGGTGGTCTTCTCTACATCGGAGAGACCGAACGTAAATTGAGGGAACAGTTCGCCGAGGATCTCAGCTGGTCCACAGGGGCTGATGGGACCTCCCAGTCATCACCCATTTCAATTCCCCTCCCATTCCATTTCTGACAGGACCATCCTTGGCCTCCTCCATTGCCAAAACAAACCATAGGTCCTATTGGAGGAACAACACTTTATCTTCTGCCTGGGCAGCCTACAGCCTGGAGGACTCAACATTAAGTTATCCGACTCCCTTCCCAACCCCTCCCCCTTTCTTCCATGCCTCCCTGCCACCAACCGGATTCATTCCTCCCATTGACCAACCAGGTCGTACCCTCTACCTATCTTCACCTGTCCCCACTTCACCACCCTGCCCCTGCCTCCTGCTTTATCTGCAGCTCTCCCTTATACCCACCCCCAGTCCTGACGAAGGGTTACACCTGAAACGTCAACTTCTCCACCTCCTGATGCTGCCTGGCTTGCTGTGTTCTCCCAGCCACCTGCTTGTCTATTTTGGATTCCAACATCTGGAGTTTTTTTTATTGTCTCTAATCTCTTATGTGGGAAAAGGCACTGTGATTCTCCAACATCCTACAAATAGTATTGAAATGAATGTTGCTGAAGAGCAAAAAATGTGTGCTGGGATACTGGGAGATCATGGAATCATAGAATCCCTACAGCGTGGAAATAGGCCATTTGGCCCATCGAGTCCACACAGACCCTCCAAAGAGCATCCCACCCAGATCCACCCCCTAACCTTTCCCTGTAACCCTGCATTTCCCATGGCTAACCCACCCACCTGCACATCCCTGTGACATTATGGGCAATTTAGCATGGCCAATCCACCTAACATGAACGTCTTGGACTATGGAAGGAAACCGGAGCACCCGGAGGAAACCCACACCGACACGGGGAGAATGTGCAAACACCACCCAGGCCCTTGGCACTGTGAGGTAGCAGTGCTAAACAATGAGCCACAGTACCGCCCTAGATTGTGTTGTTTATCTTCAGGAAGTGTCATTACCAGCTTTTATACACAAACGTGCAACGGACGGTCCTTAATTTAACTTCCTATTTAAAGGAGAGAACTTCCCTTCTGTTATACAGTGTCAGCCTTGATGGTGTACCCAAACATTCGAATGAGTTTTGAATACAAGGATCTTCCAATTGAAGTATGTTAAACACTCCAGCTGAAAGCAGGTACAGGTATACCATTTTTAGAAAGTTATTCATCAAATCAAAGGTTGGCTTTTTAACTTCCCCACTACATTCTGCCATTGAAGAAAATTATGGCTCAACCTAATCCTAACCCTGACCAAACTCCCTTTTTCCCCCAGATCACTTGGTACATCTGGTAACTAACATCTATTGATCTCAGGTGTAGCATCACCACATACTGTATATAACATGGGTCAAAGGAACAGGAGTAGACCATTCAATCCCTCGAGCCGGTTCCAACGTTCAATGAGATCATGGCTTACTCCATAGACCTATCTTTGGCCCATCTCCCTTAATAGTTTTGCTTAACAAAAATGTATCTATGTCAGATTTAAATAAACAAATGATCCAGCATCCACTGCTGTTCATGGAAGAGAGTTCCAAACCTCTACCCATTGTGTGTAGAGAAGTCCTTCCTTGGGTTGTTGGTTTACAGAGCAGTGCGATGCCAGCAGCATGGGTTCAATTCCTATCAGCAGTTTAAGGTTCCCATGAAGAAATCTCCTTTTCAATCTCTTTCCTCACCTGTGGTCTGGTGGCCCTCAGGTTAAATCACCACCAGTCGCTTCTCTCTAATAAGAGAGCACACCCTATGGTCTGGTAAGACAATGGCAACACAACAACAACAATATCTCTCCTGAATGATCTGGCCATAATTCTTAGGCTAGGCCCCAAAATGTAGAATTAGGTTGAGCCATAATTTTCTTCAATGGCAGAATGTAGGGGGGAAGTTAAAAAGCCAACCTTTGATTTGATGAATAACTTTCTAAAAACGTATTTATAGGATAGAAGTCCAATCCCCTTTCACATTTGTCTGATTCAATTTTGAAATTAGCCTCACTTAGTCCTAAGCTCCCTGAGCAGAAGTAATAGTTTTTCTCGATTTGTTTTATCAGTTTTCCTCAATACCTTGAAAACAATCAATCGAATCACCTTCTAAATTGCAACCTAAGCTTCTGCAGTCTCTCCTTTCAATTTAACTCTGATTCACGATCATTCTGGAAAGTCTATGCCTTGATGACCCTGTATCTAATTTGAACTCCCTCCAATGCCTTTGCATGGAGTAATCAGAACTACTCACAGTACAGTACTCCAGCTTTGGTTCAACCGGGGCTTTATATGGCTACAGCGTAATTTCTACTGAATTGTGATTAGCTCTTGCGAGATAAAGAGATAATTCCATTCACCATTTTGATTATGTTCTATTCCTGTTCTTGATATTTCAATGATCCATGTAACTGGACCACCTTCACACCTTCTCTCCACTTCCCTTTGTGCACGGTAGCTCAGTGGTTAGCACTGCTGCCTCACAGCACCAGGGTTCCAGGTTCAGTTCCAGCCTCAGGTGACTGTCTGTGTGGAGTTTGCACATTCTCCCCGTGTCTAAATTGGTTTCCTCTGGGTGCTCCGGTTTCCTCCCACAGTCTAAAGATGTGCAGGTCAGGTAGATTGGCCATGCTAAATTGCCCATAGTCAGAGGGAAATGGGTCTGGGTGGGTTACTCTTCGGAGGGTCGGTGTGGCCTTGTTGGGCCGAAGGGCCTGTATCCACACTGTAGGTAATCTAATCTAATCTAATCTTCCATCTTCCCAATTCTGGTTCACAACTTGTATCCACTCCCTTACCCTCAATGGAGAGTACCTCAGCCGACTGACTGCCATCCCTAAATTTAGTCAAGCTCCCTAAACTGCTTGTATTGTTAGATCACTTTCAAGTTTCAAATATTTTCTCTGAGGCCACCCTACTTCCCTCTTTTCTCATAGTACAGGCACCGTGTCTAAAATCCACACACGTGGGACAACAACCATGTCTGATGTTGTATTTTCCCAGATTTTAGACAAAAACATGTCCAATTTCACACTGTCAGACATTGGACATCCAGACTGTACGTACAGAATTTGAAAGCCACATTTTTTTTGTCATTTAATCGTTATTTTTCTTTTAACTTCTTATAATTTTCTCTTCTCTTCCTCTTACTTTACCCAAGTAAACTATACTTTGAGTCACCTTTCCTTTTTATTCATTCACAAGATAAGAGCATCAGTGCTTATTGTCCACCCCTAATTACCCAGAGGGCAGTTAAGGGTCAATCACATCGCTTTGGGTCTGGAGTCACATGGAGGCCAGCCCAGGAAAGGACGGCAGTTACCTTCCCGAAAGGACAGGTGGTTTTTTTCCAACAATTGACAATGGTCATCACTAGACTCTTAATTCCAGAACTGATTCATTGAATTCAAATTCCACCATCTGCCCAGCATGATTTGAACCCGGGACCCCAGAACATTACTTGTGTCTCTGGATTAACACTCCAGTAATACTATCACTTCCCCATTAGCTGATAGTCTGTATTGCACTGATACTGGCTGTATTGTGAAATTTACCCTTTCATTTAGGCTCTATGACCTGGTCAAACCAAACCATACAGCATCTAGACTTAGAAAATAAATAAACATGTTAAAGCGCAGGTTAACTTTAAAGGTAGAATGAGGATGTAATTCTGACAGTGCTGGGCAGCTGATGGAAGTGTGGTGGAGCAGGACATTGGTCCACCTTTGGAGGCTGACACAGGGCAATAGCAGTCGCAGGTATGTACCCTGATAGTAACCAGAAAGATTGTGAGGTTTTTCATTCCAATGTGGACAATGGCAGGCTGGAATAGATCTAGAGAAGAGTAGAACTGCCCAATTGCTTCTTCAAGTGCTTACTAACAAGCTGAGAAACATAGTTGATGCCCTCTGGGATCACCTGCCTTCATCGAGATGAACCATCTAACACTAGCTCTAGCAGTTGCCCTAGAGTTCCATTAAGGCCTGGCAAGGGTGTCATTGCCACAATTTCTTGAATATCCAGAGTCAACCTTCAACACAGCCTGGTGTGCCCCTTTCACTTCCTGACTAACATCCACATTTTGGGTTAGCCTTGGTTTCTTACCATGGATGTCATGGGGAACGGAGGAAGAATGTGCCTCTTGGTACGGACATGCCCCAGCTGGATCACTTTGTGTTTCTGGTTGCTGTTTTCCATGGGGTCAATGGCATATCTCTGATCGCCGATTGATATGTAGCCACTGCAATGGGAGGCATGTGTGAGACTCTCACATTGACAAGATCTTAACTTTGGCAAAGGGTGATAGATATTACATTAACAGAAAGAAAGGACTTACATCTATTGAACCACATTTTATAATCTCATGTTGCCCCTTAGATATGGCCAGTGACTCACCTTTGAAGTACAGGCAGTCCTGTGAGATAAATAACTCAGCAGCCAATTTGCATACAGGTCTGATTATTGATTGGTAGATTGATTGATTTTGTCACAATGACACGTTTTGTTTACGAGTAGTACAGGCAGATCACAGTAAGCAAAGATGTACAGATCCAAATTACTTAGACAGAGGCATACAGATTACACTGCACAGGGCGCGCGCTAGGCAACATCAATGTTGGCAAGGTCAGTGTTATTTGAGGCTACAGGGTCAATTCATCAGTCTAATATTGGCAGGGAAGAAGCTGGTCCTGAATCTGCTGGTCCATGTGTTCAGGTTTCTGTATCTTCTGCCGAATGCTTTGTTTTAATGATGTTAATTGAGGAATTAATAGTGGCCTGGAGGCGAGGGAGAAATCACCTTCTCTACGCTGAAACAGTGCCGTGTAACACTTTCAACCTCAAGACGGTAGGTGGGCCCCACTTTTAAGTCTCATCTGAAAGGCAATGCCACCAATAGTGCACCATTCCCTTGATACCACAATGGATTGCCAATCTAGACTGGGGCTTGAACCCACAACAACGAGACATTGCGGTGAGAGTACTACCAGTAAGCTACAACAAACAGGTTAATTAAGCAAATAATTAGATTGGATTCCCGACAGTATGGAAACAGGCCATTTGGCCCAATAAGTCCAACCAACGCTCCGAAGAGTAACCCACCCCTACCCTGCATTTACCGCTGACTAATACACCTAACGCTATGTGCTTTGAGGGTGTAAATCCTACCTGAGACCCCGGCAGGTACAAAGAGACACTGAAGAATCTTCTATGCCCTCAACAAAACCCGTGTAGCAGCAGTGATTCTGGAACAGAATTGAGAAGTGTCTGTTTTAACATTTTTATTGTTATACAGTATCTAATAAACACTAAAAACACAATGTGCTAGAAGAACACTTAATAGTGCCAGGGCTGGAGGGTTTGAGCTATAGGGAGAGGCTGAATAGCTGGGTCAATTTTCCCTGGAGCATCAGAGGCTGAGGGGTGACCTTATCGAGGTTTATAAAATCATGAGGGGCATGGGTAGGGTGAATAGTCAAGGTCTTTTCCCCAAGATAAGAAAGTCCAAAACTAGAGGGCATAAGTTTAAGGTGAGAGGGGAAAGATTTAAAAGGGGCCTAAGGGGCAACGTTTTAATGCAGAGTGATGAATATAGAATGAGCTGCCAGAGGAAGTGGTGGAGGCTGGTACAATTACAACATTTGAAAGGCATCTGGATGGGTATATGAACAGGAAGGGTTTAGAGGGAAATGCGATTAGATTAATTTTGAATATCTGGTCAGCGTGAACAAGTTGGACTGAAGGATCTGTCTCCATGCTGTACATCTCTATGACTCTACATCTGCTCACAATTTTGTTTTATTGGAAAATGATTTTTTCCAGAAGATATTTCCAGAAGATCTGTTTCAGCTCTTTCCTTTCCAAGAAGTGACGTGTGTATTTGAATATTCGGCTATGAGATACACCACTGAACTTGTGTTTAACATCACCATGTGCCCATTGCAAGTAGGGATTACTCAGTACTGGCAAGTTGGGTGTTTTTCCTCTGTCTCCATCCCACGCGCACCCCACCCCCCCTCCATTCCCCGCCAAAAGCCCTACTCCAGGGATTCCATGTATACTAAGGACAAGGCACAGCATAGACTACAGAACATGCCAATAAGACTATAAGACCATAAGAAATAGGAACAGGAGTAAACCATTCGGCCCCTTGAGCCTGTTCCGCCATTCAGCAGGGTCATGGCAGGGTCCAACCTTCCTCATGCCAACTTTCCTGCCCTTTCCCCATAAACCTTGACTCCTCTACTGATCAAGAATCTATCTCAGCCTTAATTTTTGATTTTGATTTTATTTATGATTATCACATATACCAAGATACAGGGGAAAGTATTGTTTTGCGTGCTAACCAGACAAATAATGCCTTACTTAAATACATCAGGAAACAAAATGCAGAATATAGTTTCAGAGCCATGAGGTCATGCTGCAGCTGTACAAAACTCTGGTGCAGCCACACTTGGAGTATTGCGTATTGGTCACTGCATTATAGGAAGGATGTAGAAGCTTTGGAAAGGGTGCAGAGGAGATTTACTAGGATGTTGCCTGGTATGGAGGGAAGATCTTACAAGGAAAGACTGAGGGACTTGAGGCTGTCTTCGTTAGAGAGAAGGTTGAGAGGTGACTTAACTGAGACATATAAGATAATCAGAGGCTTAGATAGGGTGGATAGTGAGAGCCTTTTTCCTCAGATGGTAGATGGCTAGCATGAGGGGATATAACTTTAAATTGAAGGATAACAGATGTAGGACAGATGTCAGAAGTAGTTTCTTTACTCAGAGAGTAGTAGTGGTATGTACTGCCTGCAACAGTAGGAGAATCGACATTTCAGCTGCGCTTTTCCAGAAACACATTTTTCAGCTCTCTTCTCCAGCATCTGCAGTCCTCACTTTCTCCTGCCTGCAACAGTAGTATACTTACCAACTTTAAGAGCACTTAAATGGTCATTGGATAAACATATGCATGAAAATGGAATATTGTAGGATAGACAGGCTTCAGATGGGTTCTACAGGTCAGCACAACATTGAGGGCCGAATGGCCTGTACAGTGCTGTAATGTTCTATGTCTATAGTATTATAGCTACAGAGAAGGCGCAGAGAAAGATCAACTTTTACATATGAGAGGTTCGTTCGTACGTCTGATAACGGCAGGGAAGAAGTTGTTCTTGAATCTGTGGCATATGTTTTCAAACATTTGTATCTTCTGCTAAATGGAAGAGAGTGGAAGAGAGTATCACTGGAGTGGGAGGAGCCTTTGATTATGTTGGTGCTTTCCCAAGGCAGCGGAAAGTGTAGACAGTGTCGATGGAAGGAAGGTTGGTTTTCGTGATGGACTGGGTTGCGTTCAGAACTCTCTTGCAGTCTTGGGCAATACAGTTGCCATACCAAGCTGTGATACATCCAGAGAGGTTGCTATTCAATGTTGCATCCATAAAAATTAGTAAGAATCCTTGTGGACATGCTGAATTTCCTTCTAAGGGAGTGCTTTCTTGACAGTAGTATCAACACGGAGGACCAGTACAGATCATTGGTGATATTTACTCTGAGCAAATGGGAGGTCTCGATCACCTCCACCTCAGCACCATTGATACAGATGGGTGTGTCCTCCACTCTGTTTCCTGAAGTCGATGACCAGCTCCTTCATTTTGTTGACATTGAGGGAAAGATTGCTGACTTTACACCATGCCATGAAGCTCTCTATCTCTTTCTTGTACTCTGCCTCACCGTTGTTTGAAATCTGACCCACTACAGTGATATCATCAGCAAACTTGTAAATGGAGTTAGAGCTGAATTTGGCCAAGCCAAAGTGAGTGTATAAGGGGGGCAGTAAGGGTCTGAGTATGCAGCCTTGTGGGGGCAACGGTGTGGAGGATTATGGGGGAGGAGGTGTTGTCGCCTCTCCATACTGATTATCCTCATTAAAAATACACTGAAATTCTGCTCCTACAGCTCTCTGTGGCAAGGAGTTCCAAAGACTCATAACCCTCTGAGAGAAGAAATTCCTCCTCATCTCAATCTTAAATTGGCACCTCTTACTTCTGAGACTGTAACTGGTGATCTCCATATCATACACATCTGAGCTGCTTTGGAAAGTCACTGACTGAAGCTTGAGAGAAGCCCTTTCTTTTGGAGAAATAGAAGAGTGTGCTGCCCAGGTGAGATGAGAGGATGCTGGTGTAGAGCAGTGACATGGCATAGACCAATTGGGCTGAATGGCCTGCTAGTGCAGTGCAAGAACTAGACCATTTTACATTAAGATACGGGACTCACTAAGTGGTGCCTTGGCTCCGTTACCATGGATCCATTCGCAAGATAGTGCGACTCGCTGTAGGTCTGTGTCAGCAGATCCCTGAGGAAATGAAACAAAGAAAAGGTACACTCTAAGATGTGATAGTTATTGTTTGAACATTTCACTCAATCACATCACTTGTCGGACAATGAACAATGTCCTTTTCTTCAGTGTTCTGTAAAGTGAGATGGTTAAATTTCATTGTGGGTCAGAGAAAACCTCAGAGTGGTTAGCACTGCTGTCTCACAGTGCCAGGGACCTGGGTTCAATTCCACCTTGGGTATCAATTTGGGTTTCCTCCAGGTGTTCCTATTTCCTCCCACAGTCCAAAGATGCGCAAGCCAGGTGGATTGGCCATGCTAAATTGCCGTCAAGATTACAGTGGTGCTGGAAAACCACAGCAGGTCAGGCAGCATCCGAGGAGCAGGAAAATAGATGTTTCAAGCAAAAACTGATGAAGGGCTTCCTGATGAAAGACTTTTGTCCAAAACATCAATATTCCTCCTCCTTGGATGCTGCCTGACCTGCTGTGCTTTTCCAGCACCACTCTAATCTTGACGGCAATTTAGCATGGCCAATCCACCTGACTCTAATCTTAGTATCTGCAGTATCCACTTCTGCCATGCTAAATTGCCCCATAGTGTCCAGGGATGTTTTGATTAAGTGGATTAGCCCTGGGAAATGCAGGGTTACAGAGTTAGAGGTGGTGGGTCTAGGTGGAATGATCTTCGAAGGATCAGTGCAGACTTGATGGGCCAAATGGCCTCTATCTGCACTGTAGGGCTTCTGTGGGTATCAGTCTTGTATCTAAGGGGTTAGAGCACATGCGAACGGTCCAAGTACAGCACTGTGGAAGTGTAGCATTACCAGAAGTGCTATTTTTTGAATGAGGTATTAAGCCATCTGATCCCTCAAGTGGATGTAAAAGATTTCATATTATATGTGCAGACCAATGTTCCATGGTGTTCCGGCAAATATTTATCCCTCAAAGAATGTTGAGGCTTGTAGCTCAGGTTCCCATTCTGCGCATTCAACTTTTCTCCCTCACACAGGAGAGAGGTAAATACTGATCAGGGGTAAGGCTTTGTATGTTTGTGAGAGCTATTGTTCATTCAGTCCCACCAACAGTAATGGAAAAGTGCGGCAGGCCAGGCAGCATCCGAGGAGCAGGAGAATCAACGTTTCGGGTGTAAGCCCTTCTTCAGAATTCCTGAAGAAAGGCTTATGCCCGAAACGTCGATTCTCCTGCTCCTCGGATGCTGCCTGGCCTGCTGCACTTTTCCAGCACCACACTTTTCAACTCTGGTCTCCAGCATCTGCAGTCCTCACTTTCTCCCACCAACAGTAACTCTCATCCACATGGTACAAGGACTAAGGGGCTCAGCTTTAAAGTTTTGGGCAAGAGCTCCTCCAGGGGGAATATGAGGAGAAATTTGTTTTTATATGCAAGTGATAGTGACCAGGATCTTACTAAGAGAAAGTGAGGACTGCAGATGCTGAAGATCAGAGTCAAGAGTGTGGTGCTGGAAAGGCACAGCAGGTCAGGCAGCGTCCGAGAAGCAGGAGAATCGACGCTTTGGGCAAAATCCCTTCATCAGGAATGCCAGAATCTTACTGTCCAAGAGAAGAAATAATCCACAATTTGAAAATGAAGCTGAATGGGAAGGTAGAGGAAATAAACATAAAACTGTAGGGACTGACTGGGTTCCTCCACACAGGGGCACCATCCAAATGAAGGACTAAATGGTCTCTTTCTGTGCTGCAAATAACCCTATGACTCTTGCCGAATCATCAATTTTGTAACAGGCCACTGGAAATGTTCTTGCTCAGCATAAGGTTTAGTCTGGCTTTCTACAGAAGGAAACTAACTCAAAGTTTATTTGGCCAAGGGGAGTGAGACTACTTTTCGAGCTAACTCTCTCTCATGGGGCAATCTCATGGCACCAACTCCTAGAGCTGAATGTTCAAGGAACAACCTTGGGGGGGTTGGTTCGCTCAGAGGTGGCACAGTGGCTCAGTGGTTAGAACTGCTACCTCATAGTGCCAGGGACCTGGATTCAATTCCAGCTTTGGGCGACTGTCTGTGTGGGGTTTGCACATTCTCCCTATATCTGCGTGGGTTTCGTCCGGGTGCTCTGATTTCTTGCCACAGCCCAAAGATGTGCAGGTTAGGTGGATTGGCCATACTGAATTGCCCAGAGTGTGCAGATTAGGTTGCTTTGCTATGTATGTAGGGTTGCAGTGATGGAGTGGGTCTGGATGGAATGCTCTTCAGAGGAGAAAGTGAGGACTGGTGATCAGAGTCGAGAGTGTGGCGCTGAAAAAGCACAGTAGGTCAGGCAGCATCCGAGGAGCAGGAGAATCGACGTTTCGATTCGTGTGGATCCAATGGACTGAATGGCTTCTTCTGCAATGTAGAGATTCTATCGATGGTTTGTGATGCAGAGTGACACGAACAGCATGGGATCTATTCCTGGCATCAGCTGAGGTTACCATGAAACACTCTCCTTCTCAACCTCTCACCTCAGCTGAGGTGTGGGGACCCTCGGTTTAAACCATCACCAGTCAGAGGGAAATGGGTCTGGGTGGGTTACTCTTCGGAGGGTCAGTGCAGACTAGTTGGGCCGAAGGGCCTGTTTCCACACTGTAGGGAATCTAATCTAATCCAATCTCTCTCTCTGATGACAGAACAGCCCAATGGTCTAGTCAGGGCTATTGGGGTGGGGTGAAGATTGAGAAGCAAATGAAAGGTGTGTGGCATAAGAACAAGAGGAGAAGCTTTTTTAACACATCGAGCGGTTAACCTGTGAAATACATTGCCTGTTTGTGAGGTGAAAACAGTCTTTAAAAGAGAATTAGAGAAAAACTTGGAGAAAATGTTTGCAAGGATGGGTTGCATCGGGCAGTGGGACAAACCGGACTGTTATTCAAACGAACGAGCTCATTGGCTGACTCAATCTTCTGTAATATATTTCAGAGTACAACAGGATCTTGATCAGATGGGACAATGGGCTGAAGAGTGGCAGGTGGAGTTTAGTTTAGATTAATGTGAGGTACTGCATTTTGGAAAGGCGAATCAGGACTTATATATGTCATGGATCGAGCCAAACCGCTCAAAACATTTCAAGAAGGGAGTCCAAACCCTACCTTTGCTAGTTATTTTAAGCTGGTGTACAGTGGATATTCCAGGAGAGAATCAGCTGGTCAAACTACTTAGTTTTAAGCAAAACATAATTTATTTACAAGAATACCAAAGGAAACACAAAGAACAGAAAACAGAATACTGAATAACTTATCCTATCCGAAAACCCAGCAGACTTTCCCAACTTAATGATGCTGTTCCAAAATACTTGCAACAATCCCCATAAACACCCTTTGGCACAAAAGGTAAAATCAAACAGGTTCTTACAGGAGAGAAGTTAGAGAGAGAGAGAACCAGCCGGGACCTGCTTCTGGGTCCAGCAGCCTGTCTTCACTACTCTTGCTAAAACCAAACCAAACCAGAAAGTAGCTGAACTGGGAGAATTGACCATTTCCCTTTCATTGTATAAGTTATTTTTTGTTTTAAACTTGAAAGCCTTCTGCCTGAGGCAGTATCTGTTAGCTATAAACAAATTGGCCCTAAAATCCATCCAAACGCAGACTTTTCAGAACCTGTGTCCTTTACTACTTCTCTGAAAAACAAAACCGAGGACAACATAACCTTGTTAAAGGAACAGCTTTGCCACATACACTTAATGGTAAGATCCTAGGGAGTGTTGCTGAACAAATGAAGTCGGTGTTCAGGTTCATAGCTCCTTGAAAGTGGAGTCGCAGAGAGATAGGATCGTGAAGAAGGTGTTTAGTATGTTTTCCTTTATTGGTCAGAGCACTGAGTATAGGAGTTGGGAGATTATGTTTTGGCTGTATCGGACATTGGTTGGGCCAGTTTTGGAATATTGTGTGCAATGTTGGTCTCCCTCCTATAGGAAGAATGTGGTGAAACTTGAAAGGGTTCAGAAAATACTCACAAAGAAATTTCCAGGGTTGGAGGTTTTGAGCTATAGGCAGAGGCTCAATAGGCTGGGACGTAAGAGGCTGAGGGGTGACCTTATAAAGATTTATAAAAGCATGAGGGGCATAGATAAGATAAATAGACAAAGTCTTTTTCCTTGTTGGGGAAGTCCAAAACTAGAGGACATAGGTTTAGGGTGAAAGGGGAAAGATTTAAAAGGGATCTAAGGGGCAACATTTTCATGCAGAGGGTGGTGCGTGTATGGAATGAGCTGCCAGAGGATGTGGTGGAGGCTGGTACAACATTTAAAAGGCATCTGGATAGGTATATGAATAGGAAGGGTTTGGAGGGATATGGGCCTAATGCTGGTAAATGGGACTACATTAGGTTGGGATATCTGGTCAGCATGGACAGGTTGGACTGAAGGGTCTGTTTCCATGCAGTACATCTGTATAACTCTAACTCTCTAACCATATTGCAACATAGAGTAATTGGAAATAGGCCCTTCAGCCCAACCTGTCCATGCGCCTAGTTTTCACAATTGAACTAGTCCTGTTTGCCTGCATTTGCTCCACATTGCTTTAAACTAAAGGCTCACAGCTGCCAGCCCCATTGTAAGACCAGAATATTCAGTATCCTGAGACCATTCCACCATACCATTAGATCAGGGTAAACCTGTACTGCTGTCTGTTCGCACGGCAACTAAATGTTGGCAAAGTCAATGCCATCCTGTCCTGTAGAATCATGGAAGCTTAAAGGAGCCCATTCATCCCTTATGTTTGTCCTGGTCACCAATGTGCCATCAAGTCAAATTGCACTCACAATCCATTGGTGATAGGTGAAGGCCAATGACTGATAGTCCCCTCAATTGCATATATAAGTATTTATTTAAAAGTGATGAGGGCTTCTGATTCTGCTGTCCTTTGAAGCAATAAGTTCCAGAGTCCTACCATCCATCAGATGAAAATATTTCCTGCAGGTCTACTCTTTTGTCACCTCCCCAGTTACTGACTTTGGGGTGGCACGATGGCTCAGTGGTTAGCATTGCTGCCTCACAGCACCAGAGGCCCAGGTTCGATTCTTACCTCGGGTGACCGTGTGGAGTTTGCACATTCTCCCCGTGTCTGCGTGGGTTTCCTCCCACAGTCTAAAGATGCGCAGGTTAAATGAATTGTCTGTGCTAAATTGCCCACAGTGTTCAGGAATGTGTAGGTTAGGTGCATTAGGCAGGGGTAAATGTAGAGGAATGGGTCTGGTGGGGTTACTGTACCAAGGGTTGGTGTGGACTTGGGCCGAAGGACCTGTTTTCATACTGTAGGGAATCTAATCTAATCTCCAGGGATCCTTAAAGGTTTAATGATCTCAGTACATCTTCCTACAGCCTCCTCCTTACTGATGAAAACAATCCTAGCCTACCCAATCTTGCCAATAACTAGTGTTCTTCCTTCTTGGCAACATCTTGACAGCCGACTTCCTGCATCCTAAGCATAAAGGGAACTGCAGCAGAAGAAGTAAACCGAAGTATAAAATCTTGCCAGCTGAGTTTTGAAATCCTTTAAACATTTATCTTTAGCTGTGTTGGCTGGCTTCTTGGTTCTTTGTGGGAAAAAAACTTTCAAATCCAGATGGTACAGATGAACAAATTTCTGTAATACTGTACATTTTCTGTCATCCAACAAAAAGTAGTAAATTGGCATTAAGCCAACAATAACACTAAGAGCCCATATAATAAGAGCAGGTATCTGTCTCAAACCTGAAACCTAACACCTGACGAATTATTAACTTATATCATTACTCTTTTTGTCTGTAACTGAATGGATATTAGAAAATATCTACAAATCACTCAATTACACTATTGATTCTTTCTAAATCATTTTGTTCACTTCACTGCAGCTCCAAAACAGCATTAATCATAAAGTAGAAAGTTTTTGAGGCGTCAACTGCACTTAGACAACCTGAAGGAGAGACTGATTCTTAGAATGGTCATAAAATCAAATCTCGTCTCAAAGTTTAACATTTAATGTAAACCATTGGGATATTGAGGAATTAATGAGGAACTGTTTCCAGTGCCAGCTAAATCTGAGGTCACAGAATTTAAAATGACTGGCAAAAGATTCAGAGTTGAATGTTTATATAAAACATCATTGAGAATATGCTTACTGATCAATGTGGAAGTTGATTCATTTTGTAACATTCAAAAGAAAATTGAATATTTATTTGAATGGGCCAAAATATGACAGGGGAGAGACAGGAATTAGATATCTCCTCAAAGAATCAGATCGATCTACGATTGTATATTATAACTAATGCAGTATTGAAGGCCTGAATTATACTCACACTAAAATTCACTTCCAGAGATCCTATAATCCCCTCTTTCACATACATATGTGCACACATGGGCACACACGCAAGGACACAGGCATACACACACACAGACACATTGACAGACACAAACACTGGCACATACGCACACAAGGACACACACAAACAAAAAAAAATGCACACATAGGTACAAACATGCAGACAGACACACACACACACGTGGGCATATGGATAAACACACACGCAAACAAACATATGCATACACAGACACAGACAGACACAGAAATAAACACACACAAACACACAGATATATGCACATATGGATGCAAACACAGACACACACATGGAGACACAAAGAGAAAGAGGCACATACACACACAAACACATGGACACATTGACACACACACACGGACAAATGCATACACATACAGACACACATCAAGTAGTCCCACATTCCTGAGCATTTTGCCATTGCCCCGCATTTGTTCTCTTTTCATGTGTCCACCTAATTCATTTTTGAAAGATGCCATTGAATCCACCATCTTTCAGGAAGTGCATCAGGATCATAGCAACTCACTGTGTTAAACAATGATATTCATTTCACTTGATTGTTTTGTGAGACAATCTCCAATCTGTGTCCTCTGGTTATCAAACCCTGTCAGTGAGAATGGGTTTAGTATAGCTATCTTATTCAGACAGCCTACTATACGGTTCAATGGAAAACTGATGCAGTGATGAAGTCAGAGTGTTTCAGCCTCCATTTTGGAAAGATGGGCATCCTGCCCCAACATTCAGAGTGATCTTTAGCACTATATTGGCGTGACAAGGCGCATACAAACATTGCACCCTCTCCTTTCTGACCTGATCTGCTCTGAATGTTTGTAGATTAGTACAGGCTTTTAAAACAACAATTTCTGCCCATTCGTTTTGCTATAACTGAAGGCCTTATTGGACCACCTCAGAGTCAACTGCTCTGTGCAATGCAAAGCAAAGCATTAATAGACCAAAGCAGGCAGACATGATGGGGGTCTCTTCCTCAAAGGATATTGCTCCTGAACCAGTTGTGTGTTGTCTGTGTTACACTAGTTGAGCAACTATGAAGATCAATTTGTCCTGATGCCAATTACCTCATATTTTTGGAACTAAAGATAGGTTAGCAGAAGAATTGAAGGGTAGTTGGAAAACATATTTTTCCATGAATTATGATGATCTGGAATGATCTGCCTGAAAAGATAACGAAGGAAAAACTGCCAAGGGGTATTAGCTGGAGAGAAGTAGCAAGATGGTATGACACCAGATATACTTTCAAGGAGCCCGTATGGGTGCAATGGGCTGAATAGTCTCCTTGGCTGAGTTGTACGATTCCATGATAGCTCATCATTGTACCATTTCAGCTCACAAACTCTATTCTTGATTGGCATGTGGTTCACAAGTATTCCCATAACATCCTGACGGAGGTGCCTGGCACAATGGGTCACAATCAGTCGGTGAGGGAGGTGGTACCTATTGGCCCAGGACACCATCTTCCTTTATATCACAGCCTCATTCTAACGAGTGTTATACTCACTGTGTTTTCACCAAGTGCAAGAGGTGGTCCCTGGCTCTGAATCGCAGCAAGTACCGTACTCGGTTCTCGTGATCACTTTGCAATTCCCACTGAAAAGCAATGGAATAGAAATGACCATCAGTAGGATGTACAGTCACAGAGCCAAGCTGAATGCAAACTCTCTCTTGCCAGGACCACTACAATGTGGAGAAACCTTCAAAGGGCCAAACCAGATTCTACACTTCCCAACCCAGTGGAGGCACTGAAACCCTTATTCAGGAACGGCAGTGTGTGTAATGAGATGGCAGGAGCTGTATCATTCCTATACCTTTACTTCACTGTCTGATCAAAGGAAGGCTGTCTGGTGCCATGAAGAGTGAAAGTGACACCTTTGACTGCCCAAGTATGAATGTATCTTGGATACAGCCAGTAAACCCTGTGGAACTGGTGAAATCCCAAAGAATTGCTTATGAAAGTCACACCAGCTGCATGTCAAATCAATAGAACACTTTCCAGTTGATAAAGAAAATCCCAGGTGTCACTGCCCTGCCCCTATATCGTTACCTCAAGCTGATCATGCCCTCGCTTTAGTGGATCCCAGCATGGAGGCCAATACCATAATCCCCTGTGCTTGACGGGTCACATCTGTGGGTGAGAGAATGATGTCCAATGCTCTCAATTTCGGGGCATTCCCCACCTGAGAGATGCTATTATGGGTAATCTATTGTGAGATATCGCAAGAAGTCTCAGACCCCTGAAATAAGCCAGACATTGGAAAGTTCAAGGGCAAGGGTTATAGGGAAAAGGCAGGAAAGTGGAGATGAAGATTATTAGATCAGCCATGGTCTCATTGAATGGCAGAATGGAATCAATGGGCTGAATGGCCTGCTTCTGATTCTCTGTCTTATTGCTTCACCGTTCCACTGCACATTGAGACCTCATGGTGCCTTCCAGAGATGCTCTTGGATCAGGCCCTACCTTGAGGCTTTACCCTGATTGCCACAACTGGCATCTGACTATACCTGCTAATGCAACCACTATGTGGTTCAGAATATGGGCAGTTTGACACAGCTCTCTGTCACCTATCCCCCTTTGAGTATATTTTGTCTATGGCCAGTCTAGTGATCATTGGCAGTCTTTACAGAAGCCACAGCTAACAAGATGGTAAGTGCACTCAGTGCAACTACACGCTGGTCAGGAAATATTACATGGACCTCTCAGAATACATCAGCCGCCTACAAAGGTTAATGTCATAGATCATAGAGTAATACAGCACGGAAACAGACCCTTCGGTCTAACCAGTCCACGCTGAACATAATCCCAAACTGTATCATTCCTATACCTTTACTTCACTGTCTGATCAAAGGAAGGCTGTCTGGTGCCATGAAGAGTGAAAGTGACACCTTTGACTGCCCAAGTATGAATGTATCATGGATACAGCCAGTAAACCCTGTGGAACTGGTGAAATCCCAAAGAATTGCTTATGAAAGTCCCACCTGCCTGCTCCTGGCCCATATCCCTCCAAACCTTTCCTTTCTGCACCACAGACTGGCATCACCAGAAGTAGTGGAACTCAATACAACAAGAATATTAATCCTTCACAGCAATTACATTATGTGACAAATGGCCTCAATAAAGATACTGTTACTCAGTCATGCTCATGTCATTTGTCTCCATGCTGTGGGTAACAGGACCTTATCCTTTATGTTGTGCTAAATTGGTTGGAATAATTGTAGATTAGGAGGCAGGAAGATGGGGTACTGGGCTAATGGTCGGATACTTGGTAGTGTGGATGAGCAGAGGGATCTTGGTGTCCATGTACACAGATCTTTGAAAGTTGCCACCCAGGTAAATAGTGCGGTGAAGAAGGCATATGGCGTACTGGCTTTTATTGGTAGAGGAATTGAGTTTCGGAGTCCTGAGGTTATGTTGCAGTTGTATAAGACTCTGGTGCGGCCACATCTGGAGTATTGTGTGCAGTTTTGGTCGCCATACTATAGGAAGGATGTGGAGGCACTGGAACGGGTGCAGAGGAGGTTTACCAGGATGTTGCCTGGTATGGTAGAAAGATCGTATGAGGAAAGGCTGAGACACTTGGGGTTGTTTTCATTGGAGAAAAGAAGGTTTAGGGGTGACTTTATAGAGATGTACAAGATGATTAGGGGTTTAGATAGGGTTGACCGTGAGAACCTTTTTCCACGTATGGAGTCAGCTATTACGAGGGGGCATAACTTTAAATTAAGGAGGGGTAGGTATAGGACAGATGTTAGGGGTAGGTTCTTTACTCAGCGAGTCGTGAGTTCATGGAATGCCCTGCCAGTAGCAGTGGTGGACTCTCCCTCATTATGGGCATTTAAGCGGGCATTGGATAGGCATATGGAGGATAGTAGGCTAGTGTAGGTTAGATGGGCTTGGATTGGCGCAACATCGAGGGCCGAAGGGCCTGTACTGCGCTGTATTCTTCTATGTTCTATGTTCTATGTAAGTTTGATGTCTGTAAAATTATAAAATTTTAAAATGTAGAAAGCGTTGCTTTGTCCCTTTAAAAGATCATATGCTTTTTCTGTGCTTAGAGATTTAAAATGGATGCCTGTGAGCAGCAGCTTGAAAGTTTATGAGTACACAGACAGCACCCAAATTGAAACTTTCATATCAAAAGGCTGTACAGTTGGCAGGGCAAGATGTAGTTTCTACCAAGACAACAGGCTTTGAATTTCGTCAATTAATTTGCACCATGTACTTAGATACTAAAAACCTATTAAATTTAAATCTGATGGTTTTGACAACATAGGACTAATACTATTGTAAGAAGTATTGATACGTCATCATGGGTATAAAAGAATTGGGCTGTTGGACAAAGACCCCAGAGCAAGCTGCCATCTGCCAGAGTTACCGATCCTCAGCTCTCTCTCTCTCGAGACAATCACTGGCTCTCACAGCCTCCACTATGTCTACGAGAAAACACCATCTAAATAACAACGGTACCAATAACAGAGGAGGCATTCCTGATGGAAGAAACAACAGAGAAGGCATTCCTGACAGGAAGACCAACAGAGAAGACACAGAACATTCCAGAAGACTCATAACCTGGCTGTAATTCTGATAGACTAAATTGTATTTTTTTTAATAAGTGGGTGGGATTTGTATTTATTGGAGCAGCATACCATTAGAGTATTGTTTTATTTGGAAATAGTAGTTAGAAGGGATTTATTTGGTTTGTTAATAGTTTAGTTAATTTGTTCACTGTTAGTTAGATAAATTGTTATTTGTTGATTTTAAAGGGAGTGTCATGAATTTATGTTACTCAACCACTAGAAGTTGCTGAAAAGCCCACTTTTCACACTCCTTTTACAGATATAGGGCAAGATTCTCCTCTTTGGGTGTTTCGGTTTTTGTTCTCGGCGGGAGGTGGGGGGGGGGGCAACTAGTGCTTTATAACATTTATGTAGTTCCCCAATTTCCCCATAAATGAACATAAATTCAGCACAGGAACAGGCCCTTCAGTCCACCACATCTATGATAATGCACCTCAACCACAGCTTGTGTAAGCAAGTTCCCCATTCTCCCTCCTTTTTCTGGTAAAAGACCTGTCTTGAATTTTTAATCAGATATATCATCGACAACCTTACGCTGATGATGTACAAGTGTAGACATCTTCACTACACTTCAGACTAAAAATAAATTTTAAAATGAGCTCACCAATTACTGAAGTCAACAGGTTTTAATGACTCAGATCAGTGATTGGGAAACTCTTTATTGCATAAACTCCACTGAGGGATGTGGCAAGGTGCAACTTGAACGCAAGTTTTTCTTAGTATTTTCTCTGCTTTAGTCACAAGCTCCAACCTGCTGCTCAGTGCCAACAACACTCATTGTTGTCTGTCACAATACATTTAAGAAGATAATCTCTGGAATAGTCTGGGGGTCCTGCACGTGCGAATCTCATTTTCAGCCTATTTCTGGGATTGTCACTGGATGGAGATGAGGGGAAATGGAAAAGAAACCTGCAGGACCAGCAGGGAAAGTTGGATTGAGTTGTGTCAGCTGTGGCTTAGTTGGTAGCTCTCTCACCTCTAAGTCATAAGGTTTCAAGGCCACATATCACTTCAGGGGGCATGCAGAGGTGCTTTTCTGCTTGGGTGGAGGTGCATTTCAGGAGTTCACACAAAGCAAAGAAATACAGAACTAATGGAAAGCCACAGGCCTTTGAATGTCCACAGCTCCAAGATGGTAATAGGACAGTTGATTAAGAAAGTATCTGGAATAATTTCCTTTCTTAGCTGAGAAACAGAATATAACAGCAAGGATCCATAGAGTTCAGAACTAGAGGGCATCTGTTTATGGTGAGAGGGAAAAGATTTAAAAGGGACCTAAGAGGCAACTTTTTCACACAGAGGGTGCTCCGTGTATGGAATGAGCTGCCAGAGGAAGTGTTGGAGGCTGGTATAATTACAGCATTTGAAAGGCACCTGGATGGGTATATGAATAGGAAAGGTTTAGAGGGATATGGCCAAGTGCTGGCAAATGGGACTAGATTAGGTTAGAACATCTGGTCAATATGGACGAATTGGACTGTAAAGTCTGTTTATGTGCTGTACATCTCTATGATTCTATGACCCTGTAACTTGAATACTCTCTGGTCATTTCATTAGAGTTGCAACAGAGAGGATACAAATGGGGTTAAAGGAGATGTAGCCAGGAAATGAAAAATGCTACTTTAAGGAGAGATTAAGTAGAATCCCAGAATCTCTACAGTGTGAAAGCGAGCCATTTTGCCCAAGGAGTCCACACAAACCCTCCGAAGGGTGTCCTATCCAGATGCATTGTCCCATCCTATCCCTGTAACCCCACATTTCCAATGGCCAATCCACCTAACCTACGCACTCCTGAACACTATGGGAAATTTAGCATGGCCAATTCACCTAACGTACGCATTCCTGAACACTTTGGGCAATTTAGCATGGCCAATCCACCTAACCTTTGGACTGTGGGAGGAAACTGGAGCACCCGGAGGAGCCCATGCAGACAAATGTAGAGACATGTGCAAACTCCACATATCTCCACATGTGCAAATGCCTCATTATAGGAAGGATGTAAATTCTTTAGCGAGGGTGCAGCAGAGATTTACCAGGATCCTGACTGGATTGGAGGGCTTTCTTATGAAGAGAAGTTGAATGAGCTCGGCTTTTCACACTAGGGAGAAGACTGAAGAGAGGTGACTTGACAGAGGTGTACAAGGTAATGAGAGGCTTAGATAGAGTAGATAGCCAGAGACTTTTCCCAGGGTAGAAGTGGCTGTCACATAGGGTCATAATTTCAAGGTGATTGGAGGAAGGTATAGGGGTGATGTCAGAGGTAAGTTCTTTACACAGAGAGTGGTGGGTGCGTGGAATGCACTGCCAGCATTGATAGTAATGTCAGAGACATTAGGGACATTTAAGTGATTGCTGGACAAGCACATGGACTGCAGTAAATTGAGGAATGTGTAGGTTAGGTTGATCCTAGATTAAGATAAATGTTTGGTACAACATCGTGGGCCGAAGGGCCTGTACTGCGTTGTACTGTTCCATGTTCTACACAAACAGCCACCTGAGGCTAGAATTGAAATTGGGTCCCTGACACTGTGAGGGAGCAGTGCTAACCATTGAGTCATTATGCCACCCCATTGGCTGGGGTTGTTCTTCTGGGAGGAGAGCACTGTCACTCAGAGGATTCCATGCATTCCGATTGGTCGGTCAACTCATTGGTGGCCAGTTCTGCAAGTCTCTGGCCACGTATGGACCGTGCAGACCCATTCAGAGGCGAGCAGAATTACAGGGAACATAGGCTTGCAAACAGACAACCTCACCTCTGTGATATTCTTTGATGGCAGACTCAAGGGTTCAGTTAGTTTCCTTGCGATGGCAATTTCATGGGAATGCATGGAGCGGCTGTTTGAGGTCTGCAAGCAGCAGCTTCCTGAAAGGAAGAAGTCAAGGTTATAAAAGCTGGAAAACAACAACACGTAACTGAGATACTGGGCTGAACACACCCAGATGTACCCAAAGGCAAATCTGATGCAGTTCCAAGTGAAACACAGCAGACCTTGATCAATATGGATAGCAGCTGATTTGCAGAATCAGAGGCAGCAGATCCCAATATTAACTCCTAATGCTGGGCTCAGCCATAGAGTTAAACATAAAATCAGACTTCAATTAGCACACGAGAAATTGAGAGCGAGGTGTGTACTGTATTAAACAGTCACTGGCCAGTTTCACACAGCTTATGAAACTAGCAGCAAAATGTAACTATGGGCTCTAGAAGTAAGCATCTCTTTCCAGCACTCCTTGTAGTCCAGGAAAGTTCATGCAGGATGTTCATTGTGGCCATTCAAAGGTGCCTTTGACCTGTTATGTCGCAATCATAGCCTCTCTCACTCGCTCCTGCCAGGATTGGAAATAATGCCATCTCCAACCTGCAGTCTGGCCCCTCCTGTTTGGCAAGAATGAATTCTCCATGATCCATGGTCATGGATGTAACTGCTTCTTTTTCCCATTCAGTCTGTCAGTTTGACCAGTCGCCAGGTAAGAATTGGCTAAATATAAGAAAGTCATAAACTGAGTGTGTCTGCTGGGTCCCCTACCATGGCAGATTTCTCCCTTACACAACTGCCCTTCCCTGGACAATCCCCATTTATTTTTGTAAGTGCAGCAGAGTAGGAAGCCATTCGGCCCATTACACCTGTGCCAGCTCTTCGGAAGAGATATGCTGTCAGTCTTCATTTTCAGAGAACAGCCTTTCAAACTCTCCCTCTCGTTTTCTCTCTCTCCAACAATTCGCACAAAAGAACAAAAAAGCAGGGAAATAAATTGCTGTGCTACTTTTAGCAAAGTCATTAAACAACTTTTATCTACAAACTGTTGCGTCATTGCATTTCTACAGAAGCTTTTCCTGATAATCTGCCGTGTGATCTTTGAAATGAAAGCGTTCAGCTTGATTTCTCAATCACAGTAAGACAGTGAGTGAGCTCAGGGCATCGAGCGAAGGGTTCAAGAACAAGAAGGCACAGATTTAACCAATAAAGTGACAACAGCACTATGAGTTAAAAATCAAGGTTTAGAGTGCATCGCACAGATGTGTGATCAGGCCAGGTTCAACCAAAGCATGTAAGAGCATGATATTTGAAAAGGAGCAGTGTATAGGCTATGGAAGAGAAGGCAGGAAAAGTCACGTTGAGTGAAATACTCATTCGGAGGACTGGAGCAGACATAGAGTCATAGAGTTAAACAGGTTTACAGCATGGAAACTGGCCCTTTGGCCCAACTTGCCAATGCTACTCACAATTTAAACTAGCCCCATTTGCCTGACCCATATCCCTCCATATTTATTCTGTATTAAAGTTTTTAAATGACAACATTGTACTACCTCTGGCAACCTGTTTCAGATACTTACCACCCTCTGCGTGAAAACAATTGCCCAATGAATTATTTTGAATCTCTCCTCTCTCATCTTAAACCTTTGCCCTCTAGTTTTAGACTTACCTACCATGGGGAAAAGCTGCTGGTAACATACCTTATTTATGCCTCTCATGATTTTATAGACATCTATGAGATCACCCGTCAGTCTCCTGGGCTCCAGGGAAAAATGTCCCAAGCTATCCAAGCTTTTCTTATAACTCAAATCTTCCAGTCCAAGTCGCATTCCAATAAATCTTTTATAAGACCATAAGACATAGGAGTGGAAGTAAGGCTATTCGGCCCATCGAGTCCACTCCGCCATTCAATCATGGCTGATGGGCATTTCAACTCCACTTACCCGCATTCTCCCCGTAGCCCTTAGTTCCTTGTGACATCAAGAATTTATCAATCTCTGCCTTGAAGACATTTAGCGTCCCGGCCTCCACTGCAATCCGCGGCAATGAATTCTACAGGCCCACCACTCTCTAGCTAAAGAAATGTCTCCGCATTTCTGTTCTGAATTTACCCCCTCTAATTCTAAGGCTGTGTCCACGGGTCCTAGTCTCCTCGCCTAATGGAAACAATTTCCTAGCCTCCACCCTCTCCAAGCCATGTATTATCTTGTAAGTTTCTATTAGATCTCCCCTTAAAATTCTAAACTCCAATGAATACAATCCCAGGATCCTCAGCCATTCCCCATATGTTAGACCTACCATTCTAGGGATCATCCGTGTGAATCTCCGCTGGACACGCTCCAGTGCCAGTATGTCCTTCCTGAGATGTGGGGACCAAAACTGGACACAGTACTCCAAAAGCTTTATCAAGTCTCAGTAGCACAACAGTGCTTTTATATTCCAACCCTCTTGAGATAATTGACAACATTGCATTCGCTTTCTTAATCACGGACTCAACCTGCATGTTTACCTTTAGAGAATCCTCAACTAGCACTCCCAGATCCCTCTGTACTTTGGCTTTATGAATTTTCTCACCATTTAGAAAGTAGTCCATGCTTGTATTCTTTTTTCCAAAGTTATTCAGCAGAAGCCAAACCACCACAACCTTTTATGTACTCTTTCTAGTTCAATAATACCCCTACTATAGAATACACCAGAACTGCACACAGTACCGCAAATGTGACCTCATTTGCGTCTTATGCAACAGCAACAAAATATCCTAATTCTTATACGTGAGGGGCTTAAAGGCCTCCTGTAATAATTCCATGCTCCTAGACCATAACTTAAATACAGTCTTGCTTACAAATCAGAAAAAATAAACATTAAATTAAGGTTACAGAGAGTGGTGAACTCGGTCCGAACAAAATGGGGGCAGCACAGTGGCTCAGTGTTTAACAATGCTGCCTCACAGCACCAGGGTCCCAGGTTCGATTCCAGCCTCGGGCGACTGTCTGTGTGGAGTTTGCACATTCTCCCCACGTCTGCATGGGTTTCCTCCGGGTGCTCCCACAGTCCATGTGCAGGTCAGGTGAATTGGCCGTGCTAAATTGCTCACACTGTTAGGCGCATTAGAGGGAAATGGGTCAGGGTGGGTTACTCTTCGGAGGATCAGTGTGGACTTGTTGAGCTGAATGGCCTGTTCCCACACTGTAGGGAACCTAATCTAATCTCAAAGGCCAACCTCCCATCTATAGAATCCATCTACCAGGCCTGCTGTCAAGGAAAGGTCACCAGCATTCTCAAAGATCTATCCCACTCTGGCAATGTTTTGCTACAACGTCTACCATTGGGAAGAAGGTACAGAAGCCTGAACACACACACCAGCCGGTTTCGAAACAGTTTCTACCCTACTGTTGTTAGAATACTGAATGGACTGATAAACCCTTAACATTCGCCTGTACCTGTGTTTTTGTTTTTGCCGCTGTGTACATATTATTTACTATCTATGCTATTTAACTCTGTGATCTGCCTGTATTGCTCGCAAGACAAAGCTTTTCACTGTGCCTCGGTACACGTGACAATAAATTCAATTCAATTCAAGGAATTTCATTATTAGGGAGAGTTTGTTGCTTTTCCCATATCGGATCAATTTCAAAATAAAGCTGCTGCCATCAGACTTCAAAAATAATTCTGAAGAATTGATTTTCAAAGGAGTTAACAATTAATTCTAATCAAATATTAATAACAGAAACTTAATTCAAAAGTGCAAATCCACACAATCCTCATCTTTCCTGACGACGTGCCAAACAGTTATTCAGCAGAAACCAAACCACCCCAACCTTTTAGTCAATATTTTCTTCAAGGTAAGCAGTTTTCTGGAATAAGCTTGAATGTATAGTTTAAAATAATTGGTGGAAGAAGTAGAGGTAAATTCCATCTTTTTCAAACACACAAAGTTGGAACAACCTACCTAAAAAAGATGGTGAAATCAGGTACCAAAATAAAACTTGGAAAATGTCTTGGAGCATGTGCTTGAAGAGGATTACTTTGCAGCGTTCTGGGTAAAACTGATAGTGCATGAAGCTAAAAAGGACAGTTCCTTCAAAGGATCACAGAAACAGGCCTCCTTCTGTGCTTTAAGTTTCTCCTGCGTCTGGCTCTTCCGATTTCATTCAATTTTGAATATGAGAACATATTTTCATATGTCAAGAGTTTATTAAAAATTGAGAATTAAACCCATATTAATAAACTGCAGAGCTTTATGATCTTGAATAAGTCTTTTAATCTATCTAATAACACTTTAGATAAGGTTAATATTCTATGCACATTGAAACAAAAGAGATATGGCAATCATAAAATCAGTGGAAAAGAATGGACTGGGGATTTATTAATACCATGCAGTTTGCTCGAAATAATTTCCGTTTAAATAAGAAAAGACTGTTGTTGTTCCCTTCTACAGGAAAATTGAGTGAAACCCCAGAATATGAAAGATTTTTAACATGCTAATTTTGATTGCTTTTTTGCGTGCAGTATTACTTTGCTGCTCATTAATAAGTGTACTCTCCATATCCACACTTTCTTGTAACTCGTTAAAAAGTTGTGGTGGTTTGGTTTCATGTTGCAGTTCTAACATAGTTGCACCCTCTTTTCTTTTATGGATGTTAATTAACACATTTTCAAACTTCCGAAAGGATATTGCATATACATTGTTGTTTTCTCCTTTCTAGCAGCAATTAGAAACTGTAGTGTCTATTCCGTCAACCGTAGGTTTCTGCAAAGGTCGATGTTTCCCTGAAATAGAACATTCTAACGTCGGGCAAGTTTGCATCCTGCCTAAAACAATTAACAATATGACCAATCTTCGTGTCATCCACAAACTTACTTACTTATCAACCCCTCCACATTTTCTTTAACTTTGTTTTTATATATACCTATCATGAACAATAGGGGACCAGCAATAAAACGTGAATTTTCTCTGCATTTGACAAGAGTGCTATATCATAGAGTCATAGAGATGTACAGCATGGAAACAGTTAAAATCACACAATACGAGGTTATAGTCTAACAGGTTGAATTGGAAGCACACTAGCATTCGGAGCGACGCTCCTTCATCAGGTGATTGTGGAGGGCTCAGTCCTAACGCACAGAATTTATAGCAAACATTTACAGTGTGATGTAACTGAAATTATACATTGAAAAATTGATTATCTGTTAAGCCTTTCATCTGTTAGAATACAGTGATAGTTTCACTTCTTTCATGTGTAAATCACAAAACCTTTTTTAAAAAAAAGTTGCATTCTCGGGTTAGCTGTTAACAATGGTGATAGCTGGACAATATGTTGAAGGTGTTAGCCCCCTGTGTTCTCTGTCTATGCCACGATGTTTAGATTGATTCTAATCTAAAAAGTGAGATAATGGAGTTTTACATAAATTGATGCAGTTTTTGAGCATGGAAACAGACCAACTCGCCCATGCTGACTAGGTATACTAAAATAACTTAGTCCTCAAATAAATGAGTTAAAATCGTCACTAAACTTGCAAATAAGGAATACGCACTAGGATGTTGAAATATTTGCCACTCAGATCAATATCATGTTTATGGCTGATTTTGTACAAAAAACAAAGAACAGTACAGCATAGGAACAGGCACTTCCACTTACCAAGCCTGCACCAACTCCTGATGCCTTTCTAAATTAAAATCCATTTGCCTTTACATGGTCCATATCCCTCTATTCCCTAATGAATCTGTCAAGATACCTTTTAAACATTGCTGTTGTCTCTGTTTCTAACACCCACTGTAGCAGAGTATTCCAGGCACTTACCACCCTCTTTGTAAAAAAAGACTTGTCTCACACATCTCCTTTAAACTTAAACCAACATTACTGAGTAATTGAAATTTCTACCTTAGGAGAAAGACTCTGACTATCCACTCAATCTGCCTCTCATAATTTCGAAAACTTCTATCAGGTCACTCCTCAGCCTCCGACGTTCAAGTGGAAACAAAGCTAGTTTGTCCAATCTCTTCTCATAGCTAATACAAGGCTATCAGATTGTCATGTAACCTTAAACTCTAATAAATTTGGATACACACATACAAATGAAAACGGCATCCAAAAGCAATATTTGTTCACTTTTTAACATGATACAGCTTAGATTTCTAGACTTTTGCAGAACTGCCATCCTACGTAAGGCAGTGTTCAATCCAACCTTCTAATACAGTGAAAATTTCACTCAGTTGTTACTGATTGGGGAACTTCATGAATTGTATCAGTGATCCAGACCACAGAAATATGATCTGCAGGAACTATGATTTCATGTGCCATTTACTGGTCACTTCTCTCGTGCATATGTTTATGGTTATTACAGCTTAAAGTTTCATAGGAACTTCATAACCAGTAAAATTGTAAGGATGATTGAGCATTCAATTGTAAGAACAACAACATGTGTCCCAGCCTTCACAAGGAAGCCCAGAGAGGACTACTCCTGGCCTCAAGGTGAAGCCCAGTGTGTGCTCCCTGCTTTAGAAAGACTGTAATGCTGAACTTTTACCTTTATTTCTCTAAGTTATACCTAAGATTTTGTACCTAGGATGATTAGATTCCTCACAGTATGGAGATAGACCCTTCAGACCAACAAGTCTACACCAACCCTCCAAGGAGTAAACCACTCAGACCCATTCCCTACATTACCCCTAGCTAATGCACCGAACACAATGGGCAATTTAACATGGCCAATTCATCTGATCTGCACATCTTTGGATTGTGGGAGGAAATCCACGCATACATGGGGAGAATGTGCAAACTCCACACAGACAGTTGCCCAAGGCTGGGAATCAAACCCAGGTCTGAAAATGTGTTGCTGGAAAAGCGCAGCAGGTCAGGCAGCATCCAAGGAACAGGAGAATCGACGTTTCGGGCATAAGCACTCCTGAAGAAGGGCTTATGCCCGAAACGTCGATTCTCCTGTTCCTTG
This sequence comes from Chiloscyllium plagiosum, assembly GCF_004010195.1. Lineage (NCBI taxonomy): Eukaryota > Metazoa > Chordata > Chondrichthyes > Orectolobiformes > Hemiscylliidae > Chiloscyllium > Chiloscyllium plagiosum. Next base: position 13,634,326 of record NC_057710.1, read on the forward strand.
GATGCTGCTTGACCTGCTGCGCTTTTCCAGCAACATATTTTCAGCTCTGATCTCCAGCATCTGCAGTCCTCACTTTCTCCTCGAAGAATCAAACCCAGGTCCCTGGCGCTGTGAGGCAGCAGTGCTAACCACTGAGCCACCGTGCCATCCCAAGTGATACTTGAATTGGTGACTTTGTATGCTTTTCTCTCTACTCCTGTAACCCCGTACTTGAGTACATGTGATAATAAACCTAATTTCTATTCTAACAAGAGCAATATAGTATGAACAATACAGAAGTGTGGCTGAAATTAGAACAAGATTAAGTGTCAAAAATCAATTTTTACAACAATGCCCTAACCATCAAACGATCATTCTGGATATATTATATGTACAATAATGGCAATAATATACAATAATAATATTGTATATCTGATATACAGTACTCTGGTTACAACACAGATCCACTTACGCATTGCTTTGAATGCAAAATAATAATTTCAAAGCCATAACTCTACATTTTGTTTAGATTAGATTAGATTCTCTACAGTGTGGAAACAGGCCCTTCGGCTCAACAAGTCCACACCATCCCTCTGAAGAGAAACTCACGCAAACTCATTCCCCTACACTATATTTACCCCTGACACTGAGGGTAATTTAGCACGGCCAATTCACCTGACCTGCACATCTTTTGGTATGTGGGAGGAAACCAGAGCACCTGGAGGAAACCCATGCAGACATGGAGAGAATGTGCAAACTCCACATGGCAGGCGGGAATCGAATCCAGAAACCTGGTGCTGTGAGGCAGCAGTGCTAACCACTGTGTCGCCCCCGTATTCTTTCTCATTACTTTTTCCATCCATCAAACACTTAAAAATAAAATAACAATATTTCCAAATTGCATCTTAAAAAGTTAATCAATAGCAAGATTTGCACATAAACAAATTTTCACTTTCACTTTGACAGCTGTTTAACGTGCAGAAAAAAAAATGTTTAAAGACTATTTGCTGAGGTTGTACAATAAATTTTCACTTAAACCACATTCACTGCTTACACGAGTTAGTCTTGACCCAGGACTTTTACATACTGAATTAATAATACTGTACCTTTGGAAACCATGCAAAGTAATAAGAATAAAACAAGCAGTTTCATTGCAGCTCCAACCTGGAAGCTCTTTTGCTGTCTGAAATTTGTATTGAGAATTCAGAATGGACTTGTTTTCTGCCTGTCACAAACACCGTGACCCAGTGGACTGTCATGTATGTTAACGTCAACATTTCTTTAGAATTTCAAAGCAGATTACATGGAACCTCCCTCCAATAACCAAGAAATCTGATCCCTTTCTTTTATATGCTAATTCTTAGAATGGCATAATCTCACTGTTTGCATAGCAGGATTGTAAAGATTATCTTTCAACTTTTAACACACTCATTCGGGAAAATACATCCTGACAATAAGTAAGCCTGGGTTTTGACTTTATTTTAAGATTTAGTCAATAAGGTATTTTTAGAGACTTCTTACAAACAGATATATCTTGCTTGTTTAAAAAAGATAGAAACTATTATTTTCTTACTCAATATAATCTTCATTGAGCAGAATAGTAATAGCAAAAAAAATTGAGAAAACATAAAGAAAGTGAGGTAAATGTGATTTTTGATGTCAAGAAAATAATTTTTCATAGTGAGTTCTGCTGATGAGTCGCAACTAGTTGATTTCCACGCATTTGCACCTTATTATTAGCATACCTCACCTTACCCTCGTATAGAGTTTGCAATTCTCCCGTGTACTGCTGAGAAACTAGGTGCTGTCAATTTTCGAGTTGAAAGTCTGGGTGGTTACCTGGACTTTCCTCTCTGGGCTTCCCTCTTCAATTCAAATCATCCCATATCATGCTCCATGGGTGGCAACCACCTACATCCTTCATCCACGGAGTCAAACCACAAGCCCCATTCCATCATCATGCCTGGTCACCAGGTCAGCCATCAATGCTTTAAAAAAGTCAGGCTGGTTACAAGGAGACCAAAGCTGTGGACTAAACAAACAAAGTTTGTTACTTTTCAACAGGGCGGGCAGAAAGGAATGTGTGCTGGGAGAGCATTGTTAGAACAGCATGGAATACGTATGACAGCAAGAAATAATCTTGGATCGGAGGATGTAGAATCCATATGGGTCAAGTTCAGAAATGGCAAAAAAACAAGAAGAAACTTGAAGGTGTAGTCCATAGGCCCCTCAACAGTAGCTATACAGTGGGACAGAGAATAAATCAGCAGATAATGAGGTCATGTAGTAAAGGCAGTACATGAATTATGGGTGACTTTAATCTTCTTGTAGATTGGGTTGTCAGATTGGTAGAGGTAGACAGTAGGAAGAATTCATAGAGTGTAATCCGATCAGTTTCCGAGCACAATACAGTGGTTATGTAATGAGGCAGTCATGCTGTTTGGGATATGCTGATGTGTAAATAAGGCAGGTTTAATAAATGATGTCAGGGGTAAATGAGGTGAGGGCATTTTACTGAGTGTGGCATGAAGGGCCCAAACAAAACAGGAATCATTAAGAGTTGAGGGGGGGGGGGCAAACCCTCTGCCGGTTGGAGTTATACCTGGCATATAGATGCTTGTGGTCTTTGGAGGTCAGCCATCTCAGTTCCAGGACACCTCCACAGGACTTCTTCAGGATAGTGTCCTATGTCCAACTATCTCCAGCTGCTTCATCAATGATCTTTCCTCTATCATAGGGACAGAAGTGGAGATGTTCACCAATGATTGCACAATGTTCAGCACCATTCGCAACTCCTCGGGCACTGAAACAGTCTGTGTTCTAATTCAACAAGATCTGGACAGTATCCAGTCTTGGGCTGACAACTGGCAAGAATTTTTTGTTTTGCAGCAGAGATAATTGTGGGAAAATGGTACACATTTCAGAAAATAGTTCATGGCTGACAGCAAAGGTAGGTCTCAGCGAAAAAGGACGATCTGAGGAAAGGGATAACCTGACCATGGTGAACCAAAAAAGTTAAGGATAGCATCAGATTGAAAGAAAAATGTGTGGCACAGATTAGTGATAAGGCAGAGAATTGGGAATACTTTAAAAAACAAACAAAGGTGACTAAAAAATAATAAAGGGAGAGAAATAAAATTTGAGGATAAGCTTGCAAGTAATATCAACATGGACATAAAAACTTCTTTAACTACATAAAAAGGCAGAAAGACAGAAGTTAAAATATACCCCTTAGAGATCAAAGCTGGAGAAATAATACAGGAGAGATGGCGGAGGAATTGAATAAATGCTTTGCAACAAACTTCACAGTAGAAGTCCCTAATTCCAAATTACTAAATAATCAAAGGGTCATTTCTGACTTTATGATGGAGGGAAGGTCACTGATGAAGCAGCTGAAGTTGGTTGGATCTAGAACACTGCCCTGAGGAACTTCTGCAGAGATGAGCTGGAGCTGAGATGTCTGAATTCCAACAACTACAACCATCTCTCTACATACCAGGTATGACTCCAACCAGAGGAGAGTATTCCTCCTAATTCATGTTGATTCTGGATTTGTTCAGATTCCTGGATGCCACACTCAGTCATATGCAGCCTTGATGCCAAGGAGGAAAGTAACTCAACACAATAACTGTCACTAATGAGGAATGTGAGGAATGAAATGGCTCTTTCTAAAAATAGCAGCTCTTTTGGGACACTAAAAGCAGAATGTTTGTGAATAATAGACAATAGACAATAGGTGCAGGAGTAGGCCATTTGGCCTTTCGAGCCAGCACCACCATTCAATACGATCATGGCTGATCATCCACAGCTGAAGGAGCAAAGATGGCCTTTTGTAGAGCGATATGCTCTTTCTGTCAGATGTGGGAGTTTAGGGAGAGTTTCTATGGTACTGTTAAAATCATGAGGGGCATGGATAAGGTAAATAGACAAAGTCTTTTCCCTGGGGGGGGAATGGGGAGCGGGAAACCGGAACTAGAGGGCATCAGTTTATGATCAGAAGGGAAAAATTTAAAAGGGACCTAAGGGGCAACCTTTTCATGCAGAGGGTGGTGCATGTATGGAATGAGCTGCCAGAGGAAGTTGTAGAGGCTTGTACAATTACAACATTTAAAAAGCAGTTGGATGGATGTATGAATAGGAAGGGCTTAGAGAGATATGGACCAAGTGCTGGCAAAGGGGATTAGATTAGGTTAGGATATCTGGATCACATGGACAAGTGAGATCAAAGGGGTCTGTTTCCGTGCTGTATGTCTCTATGACTCTATAACTGGCCAACTGAATAGCATGCTGGGAAGGAAACTGAGATAGTAAGGCAGGAAGCTCACAGAATTCACTACCAGATTAGATCAAGCTAGACAGATATATAAATCATTTACCTGATTGATTATCTTGAGTATGTGCTGATGAATCAATATTGTGAGGTTGCAGGTAGATGAATAGATCAGAATATTTGGTGGAACTCTTTTTGAGATAGCCCAGCTCCAAAGGCTGGCTCAATCAATAGGGAAATTGTAATATCCAGTACTGCCTTTTGTAAAATCTTTTCTTGGAACAGAAATCATTAACATGGAGTAATAGGATTTTAGCAATTACACTGTTTTATCAAATGGATGGAAATATACAGGAGGAATCTGCATATCAATTACCAAACTGACCTAGTGAACGGTAATAAACCACTGAACTTGAGGATAACACGGAGATCTGTATTAAGTATCAAACAATGACGAGACAGATCACAGAAAAGAGATAGAGTGCTTGGTAATGTTGTGCAAACATAACAAACTCTCCCTCAACATCAGCAAAACTAAAGAGCTGATCATCAACTTCAGGCAGCAAGGTGGACAATGACACGCCCCTACCTACATCAATGGTACTGAGGAGGGCATGGTCAAGAGCATCAAGTTCCTAGAGTGATGATCACCAACTCTCCAAGGAACATGCCAATGATCCAACACCATCCATGTCACTCTACATTTTCCATGACAAATCCACACATCCTGGACACTATGGGCAATTTTGCATGGCCAATCAACCTAACAGACACATCTTTGGACAGTAGGAAAAGAACAAAGCACCTGCAGGAAACCCTCACAGGCGCAGGGAGAATATGCAAGCCCACAAAAATGGTTTCCTGAGGGAGAAATCGAACCCAGTGCTTGGTCTGGTGAGGCAGCAGTGCTAACCACGGAGCAACCGTGCCTGACAAGTTTATCAGAATTCTTTGAAGAGGTAACAGGAAGGATAAATAAAGGGAAAACAGTATATATAATATATATAGAATCTCAGAAGGTGTCTGCCATTGTACAAAGTGTAAGACTACTTAATAAGATAAGGGTTCATAGCTTTGGATAGATTATTGAATAACTAGTAAAAGACAGAGAGTTGGGATGAGGGGGACAATTCCAGGATGACAATCACTGTCTAGTGGAGTGCCTCGGGAATCAATGCTGGGGTCTCAATTTACAACATACATCAATGCTTGGGCGGGAATGAGAATGTACACTCACCAAATTTGGAAATGACACAGAAATAAGTAGGAAAGCAAGAGGTGAGGATAATTCAAAGATCTGCAGGTGATAAATAAAGGGAAAGCAGCAGATATATTTGGAATCCCAAAAGGCAGTGGATAAAATACCACACGTTAGGATACATAATACGATAAAGGTACACGATGTTGGACACAGTATATTAGAATGGATAGACGACTGCCTAACTAATAGAAGACAGAAAGTTAGGCGAAATGGATTGTATTCAGAATGGTAAACTGTAACTAGTGAAGTGCCACAGGGATTAGTATAAGGGTCACAATTATTTACAATACATAACAATGACTTGGATGAGGAAAGTGAATCAGCAAAAAAATTGGAATATAATGTAGGAAAATGTGACATTATGCACTTTGGTAGGAAGAATAAATGAGCTGAATTTTATATAAATGGAGAAAAGCTGCAGAAGGCTATAGCACATAAGGATGTGGGAGTCATTGTGCATAAATAACCAAAAGCTAGCATCTAGGTTCAGTGGGTAACAGTAAAAGCAAAAAAAAAGGTGACTTTTATTTCAACAGGAATGGAGTATAATGACAGGGAGGCTTTGCTGAAACTATACAAGGCACTAGTCAGACCACAGCTAGAATACTGTAAACAGTTTTGGGCCTCTTATCTGAAGAAATATATCCTATAATCGAAAAGCAGTCCAAAGAAGTTTCTAAGCAGATTCCAGGTATTGAGGGGCTATCTTAAGAGGAGAGGTTAAATAGATCTGACCCTTACTCGTTAGAACATAGAGGAGAGAAAGGTGGCCTTTATTAATCTGTACAAGATTCTTAGTGGAAGTAGAATCACAGAATCCCTTCAGTATGGAAGCAGGCCTTATGGTCCATTGAGTCCACACTGACTGTCTGAAGAGCATCCCACCCAAACCCATTCCCTCCTACCCTATCCCTATAACCCCGCATTTCCTATGGTTAGCCATAGCCTGCACATCTCTGGACACTATGGGGCAATTTAGCATGGCCAATCCAAGTAACCTGCCCATCTTTGAAATGTGGGAGGAAATTAACAGGATAGATGGCAAAACATTGTTTTCCTTTATTGGGGAGGCTAGGACCAGAGGGCATAATCTCAGAATAGGGGTCACATATTTAAAATAGTAATGAGGTTGAATTTCTTCTCTCAGGAAATACTGAATTGGTTCAATTCTTTACCACACAGAAACTGTGGAGGCTCAGTCATTAAGTGTATTCAAGGCTGAGAAAGATGGACATTTAATCAATTAGAGAATTGAGAGTTAGAGGGAAAGGCAGGAATGTGGAGTTGAGGATTTTCAGATCAGCCATGATCTCATCTCATTGCCCTGCTTTGGCTCCTATGTCTTATGAAAGAAATTACAGATATGGAGAGATTCCTTAAAATATTACCATTTAGATTAGACCATCTCTCCATGTTGTTTCTTTCAAAGTGTATCACTTTCATTGATTCAAAATTACAGGTGCCAAACATTTGCCAATTTCACCAGTGGATAGCGTTCTCTTGGTCTTTATCAGATTACTGTTTTGGAGAATTGCTATGCTATGTGCTGTGTTTCTTACAACACACCTCTTCAAAATTGTTTTCATTGTCCATGCTTTTACACAGTTGTGAAGCTTCAATGCAGATCTTTTTTGCTTCAGGTAGGGTTTCCACCATTGGTTTTAGACTGACTGACCTTTAGTTCAGATTTACGCCATCTCTTCAATTTTCGTTGCTTCATCATTGGTGACCATGCCTCAGCTCCCTTGATCCTAATCTCTGGAATTCCCTTGATAAACCTTCCTCCTTCTCTCTCCCTCTTTCCATCTTCAAGATGTTCCTTAAAAACCTAAATTTCCAGCCACATCCTTGGGAACAATGGCTAATATCTGTTTATGTTTTATCAAATATTGTTTGATAGGGAATGTGTGAAATGCCTTGGGAAGCTTCACTCACCTCCAAGGTACTGTAGAAAGGTGTATTTTTGTTGACACAATGCAAATTACAAATGAAATATGTTGGGAAATAGTCAGAAAGTCATTGTCATAGGAGGAAAAACACAAAGGTGAGTTTAATGAAGCGGGTGTGTCTTTTATCGGAACAGCACTGTCCAAAACAGCAACCTCAGTTATTTATTATTTTTAATTTCAAATTTCAACAAGCTTGCTTTGTATGTCGATAATTACTATTCTTACCTCAATATATCAATGCATAGTTTGGATTTTACTAATATTACTTACTTCCAATCTTCCAGAAAAGATAATCCATTGTGGTTTGGTATTGCCTGTCTAGACATAATCAGTTGGCCAGACTTCCAGTCACTCCAATTTGTCTTTCTGGTTTACTCAATCGATTCACATGTAACTTTATTGCTCAATGCACTGCAGATTTTTTTTTGAAATTCCTATTGTGATGTGTTATGTTTCTCTGTTGTATGAACACTTAGAGATAGAGTGCAAAGCTTTATAGTTTGCTACACTGATCCTTAATAACTCATATGCTTAACCCATTTGCATTACTTGCAAACGTTTCAGCAGATGTAGTTTGAGGACTCCACCAAACGAATACCAAATGAATTTCATACATGTTGATTCATGACTATCACTTCATCATCTTAAAGGAAAAGATAAAGGAATTGTGTTTAAAAACAGAAAATATTGGAAATACATAAGAGCAACAGATACATTGGAACATCACAACCCGGAAGTTCTTCTTCAAGTCACACACCATCCTGACTTGAAAATATACCAATGTTCTTTCACAGCATTGGGGATCCACTTACAGCACATGAACTGTAATGTGCCTAAAAGACAGCTCACCACCACCCTCTTAAGTGCAATTAGGGTCAGGTGAAAAATGCTGGCCTAACCAGTCATACCCATAATGTGTGAAGATCCTGGTGATAGTGACCATAGCACAATCATTGCAGAGATGTAGTCCTCCTTCACATTGAGAATACCCTTTATCATGTTGTGTAATACTACCATCTTGCTAAATGGGACAAACTTGACAGATCTGTCCACTCAAGACTGGGCATCATGTGAGTCATAGAGTCATGGAGATGTACAGCACAGAAACAGATTCTTCGGGCCAACTCATCTATGCTGACCAGATATCCCAACCTAATTAGATTAGATTAGATTACATTACAGCGTGGAAACAGGCCCTTCGGCCCAACAAGTCCACACCGACCCGCCGAAGCGCAACCCACCCATGCCCCTACATTTACCCCTTACCTAACACTACGGGCAATTTAGCATGGCCAATTCACCTGACCTGCACATCTTTGGACTGTGGGAGGAAACCCACGCAGACACAGGGAGAACGTGCAAAATCCACACAGTCAGTCGCCTGAGGCGGGAATTGAACCCGGGTCTCAGGCGCTGTGAGGCAGCAGTGCTAACCACTGTTACCAGCCTCCATCACTTCCTCTGGCAGCTCATTCCATATACGCACCACCCTCTACATGAAAACGTTGCCCCTTAGATCCCTTTTATATCTTTCCGCTCTCACCCTAAACCTATGTCCTCCAGTTCTGGACTCCCCACCCTAGGGAAAAGACTTTGTCTATTTATCCTATCCATGCCCCTCATAATTTTATAAACCTCTATAAGGTCACCCCTCAGCCGCCAACGTTCCAGGGAAAACAGCCCCAGTTTGTTCAGCCTCTCCCTATAGCTCAAATCCGCCAACCCTGGCAACATCCTTGTAAACTTTTTCTGAACCCTTCCAAGTTTCACAACATCCTTCCAATAGGAAGGAGACCAGAATTGCATGCAATATTCCAAAAGTGGCCTAACCAACATCATGTATAGCCGCAACATGCTAAATTGTTCATAGTACTTAGTCAGAGGAAAAATGGGTCTGGGTGGGTTACTCTTTGGATGGTCGGTGTAGACTGGTTGGGCCGAAGGGCCTGTTTCCACACTGTAGGGAATCTAATCTAAATGACCAGAATTGCATGCAATATTCCAAAAGTGGCCTAACCAACATCATGTATAGCCGCAACATGACCTCCCAACTCCTATACTCAATGCTCTGACAAATAAAGGAAAGCATACCAAATGCCTTCTTCACTATCCTATCTACCTATGACTCTACTTTCAAGGAGCTATGAACCTGTGCTCCAAGGTCTCTTTATTCAGCAACACCTCCCCAGCACCTTACCATTAAGTGCATAAGTCCTGATAAGATTTGCTATCTCAAAATGCAGCACATCGCATTTATTTGAATTAAACTCCATCTGCCACTCCTCAGCCCATTGGCTCATCTGATCAAGGTATTGTTGTAAAAATAGATTTGTACTCCAATACAATCTGCAACCTCATGGCCCGGCACATCCGCCACTTAACCACGACCATCAAGCCAGGAGATAGACCCTGGTTCAGGGAGAGTGCAGGAAGGCATGCCAAGAGCAGCATCAGGCATGCCAAACAATGAAGTGCAAACCTATGATAGACAGAGGTATATGATTCTACAGACAATGGATCAGATCTAAGTTCTGCATTCCAGTTGTACCCGGTTGTGAATGGTGATGGATTATTAAACTGCTTGAAAGCAGAGTCACAGAGTCACCAAATAGGCATTTGGTTTGGAGGATTTGAGCTACAGGGAGTGCCTGAATAGGCTGGGGCTGTTTTCCCTGGAGCATCGGAGGCTGATGGGTGATGAGGTTTATAAAATCATGAAGGGCATGGATAGGGTTAATAGACAAAGACATTTCCCTGGGGGTGGAGGAGCCTAGAACTAGGGGCATATGTTTAGGGTGAGAGGGGAAAGATTTAGATTAGATTCCCTACAGTGTGGAAACAGGCCCTTCGGCCCAACCAGTCCACACCGACCCTCCAAAGAGTAACCCACCCAGACCCATTTTTCCTCTGACTAAGTACTATGAACAATTTAGCATGGCCAATTCACCTGACCTGCACATCTTTGGATTGTGGGAGGAAACCGGAGCACCCGGAGGAAACCCGCGCAGACAATGTGCAAACTCCACATAGGCAGTCACCTGAGGCTGGAATTGAACCTGGGACCCTGGCGCTGTGAGGCTGCAGTGCTAACCACTGAGCCACCGTGCCTCCCCAAAAGGGACCTAAGGAGCAACTTTTTTACGAAGAGGGTGATACATGTATGGAATGAGCTGCCAGAGGAAGTGATGGAGGCTGGTACAATTGCAACATTTAAAAGGCATCTGGATGGGTTTAGAGGGATATGGGCCAAGTGCTGGCAAATGGGACTAGATTAGGTTAGGATATCTGGTCAGCTTGCATGCATTGGACTGAAGGATCTGTTTCCATGCAGTACATCTCTATGACTCTATGACTCTATAACTCACTAGAGGAGGAGGCTCCACAAATATCCCTATCCTCAATGATGGGAAAACCCAGCACATCAATGCAAAAGATAATGATGAATCATTCACAGCAACCTTCAGCCAGAAATGCTGACTGGATGATCCATCTCAGCCTCCTCCAGTGGTTCCCAGCATTACAAATATCAGACTTCAGCCAATTCAATTCATAGAACATAGAACATAGAACATAGAACAGTACAGCACAGAACAGGCCCTTCAGCCCACGTTGTTGTGCCGACCACTGATCCTAATGTATGCACCCTTAAGTTTCTGTGACCATATGCATGTCCAGGAGTCTCTTAAATGTCCCCAATGACCCTGCCTCCACAACTGTTGCTGGCAACGCATTCCATGCTCTCACAACTTTCTGAGTAAAGAACCTGCCTCTGACATCCCCTCTATACTTTCCTCCAACCAACTTAAAACTATAACCCCTCGTGTTAGTAATTTCTGCCCTGGGAAATAGTCTCTGGCTATCGACTCTATCTATGCCTCTCATTATCTTGTATACCTCAATTAGGTTCCCTCTCCTCCTCCTTTTCTCCAATGAAAAAAAGTCCAAGCTCAGTCAACCTC
>NC_057710.1:13646289-13658046 GCF_004010195.1 Chiloscyllium plagiosum
CCTCTGTTAATGAAAGCCAAAACACCATATGCTTTCTTAACAACCCTGACCACTTGGGTGACCATTTTAAGGGACCTATGTACCTGCACCCCAAGATTCCTCTGTTCCTCCACACTGCCAAGAATCCTATCCTTAATCCTGTACTCAGCTTTCAAATTCGACCTTCCAAAAAGCATCACCTCGCATTTATCCAGGTTGAACTCCATCTGTCACCTCTCAGCCCATCTCTGCATCCTGTCAATGTCCCGTTGTAGCCTACAACAGCCCTCTACACTGTCAACGACACCTCCAACCATTGTGTCATCTGCAAACTTGCTGACCCATCCTTCAATCCCCTCATCCAAGTCATTAATAAAAATTACAAACAATAGAGACCCAAGGACAGAGCCCTGTGGAACATCACGCACCACAGACTTCCAGGCAGAATATTTTCCTTCTACTACCACTCGCTGTCTTCTGTTGGCCACTACATCTGATATCAAGAAATGGCTGAACACACTGAATTCTGCAAAGGCTATGGGTTCTGACAACACTGCAGAAAGGTGTGTGCTTCTAAATGTAAGCACCCATAGCCAAGCTGTTCCAGTACAGTTACAACCCTGGAATCTACCTGACAATGCGGCCAATTGCCTGGGCATGTCCATGTCCAAACCCCAGGGCTGAGATTTAATAGCACCCTTGACTGTTAACAATCACCCTGGACTTTGACCAAGGTCTATTCTCCATGGATGTGAATACATGACAATTTGACTGAAGCACATGCAGTATGTTTCCGTGCAGACCGTTGGCATGTGGTGTAGGTGTGACATTGATATAGCACGGTGCTGTCCAGCAACATGTCGGCACACTTGACTGATTAAGACAAACAACCCATGGCAAGCAGCCTGGCTTTGTGCCTGTGCTGCACGGCAAGGCAACATATAAATACAGTGAACCTTTTAGCTTTGAATGAGGCAGCAGAATGCAAAAAGGCGAGGCCAAGCAAAGCAAGATGGAGATGCCATGAGCATCCAAATAGGTACAAAGTGAATGATCACTGAAAGATCAGGTGAGGAACCCGTAAATGCACCCTGTTTCAAACAGGTGCTTGCCTCTAAGACGATGCCCTGGTAGCAGCCTTATACTGAAAGGTGCCGGTGCAGTCCAAAATGCAGCATTGAAGTGGGGAACCCTATTGCAAATGGGCCAAAGATGTGCCATGACGTGGTGAAGCTGATACATGTTCAATGACAAGTGTTATGGATGATGGCAAACCTCTCAAATCATTTTCAAGCAGGTAGCCCAGACTGTAACTTTACTATTTGTTTAGCTAGATGTATAGTGAATATAGCGGAGTAAATCGGCTGGGTTGACTGCCAGGTTTTAAACAAACAAGAAGGGCTTATTCCCGAAATGTCGATTCTCCTGTTCCTTGGATGCAGCCTGACCTGCTGCGCTTTTCCAGCAACACATTTTCAGCTTTAAACAAACAAAACCTATTTACAAAATTATGGAATGAAACACAAAGAACAGAAAACAGAATACCAGATAACTTACCTCACCCAAACCCCACTTAATTATGCTGTTCTGGAAGTACTTGCAACAGTTCCAATACACATTTCCCTGAGCACAAACGATAAAAAAATGGCATAGGCAACTTATTGTTTGAAATCATAAAGGCAGAAGGACAGGGTGAAGGCTTCCAGTTTCTCTCAATCAACTGAATTGAACTGCACAGCTAGAGAACTGGCCATGGCCCCTTGACTAGACCAGTTTTTAAAAGACCTTTCAAGCTTTTGGTCTGAAGCACTATCTGCTCAGATAAACAACAAGGCCCCAATAAACCATTCGAACTTCAGACATATGGAGCCTGGCCAATAACCCCACCTCTGAAAAACAACTCAAGGGTAAAGTAACCTTGTACAAGACCAGGATTGTGACATAAGCTCTCTGGACACTGCCAATGGAGTGTAACCTGAGGTGATTGCTTTCTCAGATGGAGCCCCAGCAGCGAGATGGAGTTCGCAGGTAACCCCTCTGAATTGCAGGTCGTGAATAGTTGCTATCTAGTTTTTTTAAATGTATTCATTTTGTGGATGTGGGCGGCACTGGCTGGGCCAGCATTTATTGCCCATCTCTACTTGCCCTTGAGAAGGTGATGGTGAGTTGCCTTCTTGAACCACTGCAGGCCACCTGTTGTGAGTTGTCTCACAATGTCCTTCGGGAGGGAATTCTAGGATTTTGACCTAGTGACAGTGAAGGAATGGCGACATATTTCTAAATCAGGATGGTGAGCAGCTTGGAGGGGAACTTGCAGGTGGTGGTGTTCCTATGTGTCTGCTGCTTGGTCCTTCTAAATGGAAGTGGTCATGGGTTTGGAACATGATGTCTGAGGATGTTTGGTGAATTTTTGTTGTGCATCTTATAGATAGTACACACTAATGTTACTGAGCATTAGTAGTGGAGGGAGTGGATGTTTGTGGATGTAATGCCAATCATGTGGGCTGCTTTGTCCTGGACGGTGTCAAACTTTTTGAGTGTTGTTGGAGCTGCACTCATCCAAGAAAGTGGGGAGTATTCCATCACACCACTGTCTTATGCCATGTAGATCATGGACAGGCTTTGGGGAGTCAGGAGGTGATTTATTCATACAGTATCTGTTGTCTCTGATCTGCTCTTGCAGCCACAGTATTTATGAGGTGAGTTCAGTTGAGGTTCAAGTCAATGATAACATCCAGGTTGTTGACAGTGAGGGATTCAGTGATAGTAACACTATTCAATGTCAGTGGCAGTTAGATTGTCTCTTATTGGTGATGGTCGTAGCCTGGTGTTTGTATAGCGCGAATGTTACTTGCCACTTGACAGTCCAAGGAGGAGTCGAAGAATATGGTCCTGGAAAAGCACAGCCGGTCAGGCAGCATCCAAGGAGCAGGAAAGTCAGCATTTCATGCAGCCCAAGCCTGGATATTGACCAGATATTGTTGCATTTGGAAATGGACTGCTTCAGTATCTGAAGAGTCATGAAATTTTACTGAACATTATGTAATTATCGGCGTACTGTATCAATCAGGAAGATTAGGGACACGTAGCATGCAAACAGACCTCTCACTAATCATTAGTCAGGAACTTCTTTTTCTTGATGTCAAGAACCTCAATTTTCTGATTTCACAACTGAATCATCATTACCAATATCATTCGGGGTTGAGGAGGTTCAACATTACTCAAATACTTAATTGTTTCTTCAAAGATATCGATCCAAATGAAACTTTCATTTCTTTCCTGTATTTGCTAATACATATTGTTTCGTTACTAAATATTAATCCATTTTATTTCCTGTTCACGTCAGAATGCATGGTATTCTCTAAGGTTTTGCTTAAACAAACCTATCAATGAAGGATCTGTGTCGAAACAACCAGGGTCAAGATTTTGTCACACATAAGGCGCGTTTTGATTCAGGGAAATGCTGATGTTGTGGACAGAATTTGAAGGAGAAAGTGAGGACTGCAGATGCTGGAGATCAGAGTCGAAAAGTGTGGTGCCGGAAAACACAGTAGGTCAGGCAGCATCCGAGGAGCCAGAGAATCGACGTTTCGGGCATAAGCCCTTCATCAGGAATTATACCCCGAACCGTCAATTCTCCTGCTCCTCAGATGCTGCCTGACCTACTGTGCTTTTCCAGCACTACACTGTTAGATTCTAATCTCCAGCATCTTCAGTCCTCACTTTCTCCCAGTCGCTGAAACCTTACCATGAACACTCTTCCAAGGATTCCTATCTTGACGAAGTTCTCCTCCTCCCTCTACAAGGATCTCAGTTAATCCCTCTCTCACAACACCCCCCCCCCCCCCCCAGGTCATTTCCACTGCCCTGAAGCTTTTCAGCCACGTCCTGAAGCAGACCAGCTACTACAGCCATGTCTCCTTCCTCAGTACCTGCCTATGCAACGTACTTATCCTGTATGGACTCCAGACTACATTCAGACCATCTCAATGTGGACTTGACCGGGACAACAACTACCTACAACAAATCCACAGCCTCCAGAAACAGTTCTCCCTCCGGATCCTTCGCTTCACGCTCGTAGCCATGCACCACCACCTACTCTCTCTGCAGTCAGCCCTGCTCCAGCTCAGGACCACATTCTCCCAGATCTGCAAAGGACCACTGCTACTCTTGATTCTGAGAAGCATCCACATTCATAGATGTTGGAGGTCAACCATTAAGATTACTGTGATGATCACCTCAGAAAATTTGAGCAGTTGGCATTCTGAATTGTAGCAGATGTTATATCATCAGCAAATCAGGCCACATCTATTAAGAGCGATACAGAGCTAATATTGGAGGTCAGTGACCTTTCGTCAAAGCCACGTCATTAACTGTGTGAATCAGTGATCGCTCGCTCTATCAATCTATAGAATAGAATAGAAACCCTACAGTTTGCAGCAGGCCATTCAGCACATCAAGCCCACACCAATCCTCTGGAGAGCATCCCATCCACACCCACCCCACAACTTCCACCCTGCCCTCAAATTCACTTGTTCCATCTCGGACATCTCCCTCCGCTTTCTTCACCTCTTCATTTCCATCTCCGGCGACAGACCCCAGATGGATGTTTACTATAAACCCGCAGATTCCCATAACTACCTGGACTACACTTCCTCCCACCCAGTTTCCTGCAAGAATTCCATCCCATTCTCCCAATTCATTCACCTCCACCACATTTCCTTGGACAAGGAAACATCTACTCCCAAGCATCCCAGATGTCCATCTATTTTTAACAACGTGCTTTCCCTCCCCCTGTCATCCAGACAGCCCTCAACCACACCTCCTCCATTCCCTGCTCCACTGCTCTAAACCCCTCCCCTCTAAACGCAATAAAGACCGGGTCCCCCTTGTCCTTACCTACCACTCCACCAGTCTAGACATCTAAAGCATTGCCCCTAAACACTTCTGTCAACACCAAGAACATCTTTCCATTCCTCTCTGCCTTCCGCAAGGACTGTTCCCTTTGCCAGTCCTTGTTTTACGCCATTCTCCCCACCAACTCTCTGAACCCCCAGGTTCCTTCCCCTGCAACCGGAAAAGATGTAAAACCTGCCGGCACATCACCCCCCTCACTTCCATCCAGGGCTCCAAACAGTCCTTCCAGGTGAGACAAAGGTTCACCTGCCTCTCCTCTAATCCAGTTTACTGCATCATGTGCTCCTGATGTGGTCTCTACATCGGGGAGCCCAAATGTAAACACTTTTCGCCAAGCAGCTCAACCAGGCCCACAGGGGCCGACTGGACCTCCCTGTCACCGCTCATTTTAATTCCCCTTCCCACTCCCTTACCGACGTGACCATCCTTGGCCTTCTCCATTCCCACAGTGAATCAGACTGCAAATTGTAGGAACAACACCTCTTCAAGCAGGGCAGCCTACAGCCTGGAGGACTCAACATTGAGTTCTCCAATTTCAAATAATCCCCCATCCCATTCACCCAATTCCTTTCCCAGCCCCTCCCCCTCCCTTCCATTCTTCTGATCAATCCTTCCTTCCAGCTACTAATCGGTCAACCAGGTCGTAGCCTCGACCGATGTTCACCTATCCTACCTCACCACCCCGCTTCCCCCATCCCCTTTATCTGCAGCTCCCCTTACGCCCACCCCCAGTCCTGGAGAAGGGTTACACCTGAAATGTTTGACTTCTCCACCTCCTGATGTCCCCTGGCTTATTGTGTTCTTCCAGCTCCTGCTTGTCTACCCTGTATTTCCATGGCCAAACTCCTATTCTGCACATTCCTGAATACTATAGGCCATTTAGTATGACCAATCCACCTAACCTGTACACCTTTGGACTTTGGGAGGAAACTCACACAAACACAGGGAGAACATGTAATCTCCACACAGACAGTCACCCAAGAGTGGAATTAAACCTGGGTCCCTGGCTCTGTAAGGCAGCAGTGCTAACCATTGGGCCACCATACGTGTATTATAATAATTTACTCAGACTCAGTGATTCCTCCCAATCCAAAAGAATTTTTAAAAGAAATAGTGGGAGGTGGGTGTCAATACAAACTCATGAAAAAATGAACAGTTTTAGCCTATCAACTAGAAAATCAGCTTTACACCTTAGTGATTGTGGCATACAGCACATAATAATAATGACATGTTTTTTAATTATACAAGTTCCCTCTTAAGTTTATTTTTATGTGGCTCAGTGCTATATTTATTGTGTAAGGCTTCTGCTAAGCACCTCGGAAGAGTTTGTGATGTTAAAGGTGCTGTATAAATAAGTTGTTTATTGTACGCCTTTAAAAGATGTTGGAGAAGTGGCGACCACTGTTGTTTGATTTTCATTAAGATGGCCAACAGTGGGACTACCCATAGATTCACCCTTTGTACGGCGTAATGGAGAACATTTGGCCCATAGTCTCTGCTGGCTCTCAGAAGGAGTGATGCACTTAGTACCATTTTATTGTCTTGCCTCTGAAGAGCACTGCACATTCTCCCTTCTTTATACAATAATTCAATTTCTTCTTAATTTTTCCATCTTCAGTTGAAAATCCCTTTACCTTTTATTTTGAGGCATTGGAATGGTATCATTATTGGGGAGCTAGGTTTGAGTCCTGCCACTGCAGATGATGGAATTTGAATTCAATGAAAATCTGGAATTAAGAGTCTAATGATGACCATAAAGCTGTTGTTGATTGTTGGAAAACTCCATCCTTTAGGTTCACTAATATCCTTTAGGGAAAGAATCAGTCTACCTTACCTGGTCTACCCTACATGTGACTCCAGACCAACATCAGTGTGGTGGATGTTCCCTCTGGACAGTTAGGGATGGGCAATAAGTGATGGCCTAGCCAGTGACGCCCTCACTCTGTGAATGAATTTTTTAAAAACGTACACCCAGGCATTGCTTTACAGTCTCCTAATTACCTGCTGCATGAAAATGTTTATTTTCTCGTATTGCCCTTGTTTCCTTCACCAATCACTATAAATCAAGTCCTCTTGTTAAAGAAACAAAATTAGAAATTGCTTTAGAAACTTAGCAAATCTGTCAGCATCTGTGGAGAGAAGGCAGAGTTAACATTTTGAGTCCTGTGATCCTTCTTCAGACTATTTCCCCAGCAATTTCTCGTTTTGGTTGCTTCGGATTGCCCATCAGCCATGATTGAATGGTGGCATAGACTCGATGGCCCAAATGGCCACTTCTATGTCTTATGATCTTATGGATTTTTAGTCTTTTCACCCTTTTGCTCCCATGTCTACTCTGTTCAGGATGTAGAGGTGCCAATGTTGGACTGGGGCGGCCGAAGTTAAAAATCACACAGCCATCAGGTTATACTCCAACAGGTTTTATTTGGAAGTATTTGCTTGACTTTCAAATAAACCTGTTGGACTATAACCTGGCGTTGGGTGATTTTTAACTTACTCTGACCAGTCCGTTGTATCGCGATTTTGAAATTACTGCGTCCAATCCGGCGATTCCTTTGTGGCTTATCTCAGCAAAATGTTGGAGGAGCTTCCAGCAGCCAACCCAGGTGAGACGGGCGGAATGGCCTCCAAGCAGCTCCAGTGCCGGGCGCAATGCCTCTCGGGGGGTTGTAGTTCCCTGAGACGCGCCGCTCCAGCCGGGCGGGGGGAGGGCTCTGTCGACGTAAACTACAACGACCAGCATTCCACTGGCCGGCGGCGGCCCGGTCGCCATGGCAACGAGCGACAACATGGCGCCCCTCCGCTGGTGAACGACGGCGAGCTGCCTCCCCTCCCGTGGTCTCCGTGAAGTCGTTCCAGTTGGCTGTTTCGTTGAAAAGGGGGCGGCGGCCGCAGGGTGAGGGTCTTGTGAGCAGTTTGTAGCCGGCGATGGCGGCCGGGATGGACGAGGAGAGCCTGCAGGACCTGTACGCTTGGGTGGACACCATCCATCTG
Source organism: Chiloscyllium plagiosum (assembly GCF_004010195.1). Lineage (NCBI taxonomy): Eukaryota > Metazoa > Chordata > Chondrichthyes > Orectolobiformes > Hemiscylliidae > Chiloscyllium > Chiloscyllium plagiosum. Next base: position 13,654,180 of record NC_057710.1, read on the forward strand.
TCCAGGGCCAAGCGCAACATCTCCAGGGACTTCAGTGATGGAGGTGAGAGAGAGAGAGAGAGAGATCCCCAACTTATCAGCATCACCTACCTCACACTCACCTGCTCACACCAATTCTTCACCAACTTGCACTTCCAAAGCAGACTTCGAACTGGAGTGAGAATGTAGCCATTTTAAGGTCTGTGAGGCCACACAGTAAATTAGAGGGAAGAGCTGAAAATGTGTTGCTGGAAAAGCGCAGCAGGTCAGGCAGCATCCAGGGAACAGGAGAATCGACGTTTCGGGCATAAGCCCTTCTTCAGCCCGAAACGTCGATTCTCCTGTTCCCTGGATGCTGCCTGACCTGCTGCGCTTTTCCACCAACACATTTTCAGCTCTGATCTCCATCATCTGCAGATCTCACTTTCTCCTCAAATTAGAGGGAAGGGTGAGCCTCGCGGAGTGATATGTGTGCACGGCCCAAGACCCTCACGGAAGCCAGAGTCAAGAATCAGAGTGGTGCTGGAAAAGCGCAGCAGGTCAAGCAGCATCTGAGGAGCAGGGAAAATAAACGGACGTTTCAGGCAACAGCCCCTCATCGAGCCAGAGTCAAGATTAGAGTGGTGCTGGAAAAGCACAGCAGCTCAGGCAGCATCCGAGGAGGAGTGGTGGGGGGTGAAATCGACGTTTCAGGCAATGGCCCTTCATCAAGAAGGAGTAGTATACATGCTTAGTGATGAATTCCTGATGAAGGGCTGTTGCCCGAAACGTCGATTTTTTTTTTTCTTTCCCCTCTGTTCCTTGGATGCTGCCTGACCTGCTGTGCTTTTGCAGCACCACTCTAATCTTGATTCTGATCTCCAGCATCTGCGGTACTCACTTTCACCATCACAGAAGCCATCCTCCCATCCTCGGACTCCATTTACACTTCTCGTTGCTGTGGAAAGGATGCCAACATCATCAGAGACCCCCCCCTCGTCACCCTGGTAATGATCTCCTACAATCTCTTCCATCAGGCAGAAGACACTGAAGCTTGAACACATGCACCAACAGGTTCAAGAACAGGTTCTTCACAACTGTTATTATCCCAATGAATGGATTCTCTAACTTCAAATAATCATAGAATCCCTATAGTGTGGGAACTATAGGTAGTGGAGGTTGGGTTGGTGGGGGGTGTGGACCTGACGAGGGAGTCACGGAGGGAGTGGTCTTTTCGGAACGCTGATAGGGGAGGGGAGGGAAATATATCCCTGGTGGTGGGGTCCATTTGGAGGTGGCGGAAATGATACGCTGTATATGGAGGTTGGTGGAGTGGTAGGCGAGGACCAGTGGGGTTCTGTCCTGGTGGCGGTTGGAGGGGCGGGGCTCAAGAGTGGAGGAGCGGGAAGTGGAGGAGATGCGGTGGAGGGCATCGTCGACCATGTCTGAGGGGGAATTGCGGTCTTTGAAGAAGGAGGCCATCTGGGTTGTACGGTATTGGAACTGGTCCTTCTAGGAGCAGATGCGGCGGAGACAAAGGAATTGGGAATATGGGATGGCGTTTTAGTTTCTATGTTTACCCCTGACTAATGCACCTAACCTACACATCTCCAAACACAATAGGGCAATTTAGCATGTCCAATTCACCTAGCCTGCACATCTTTGGATTGTGGGATGAAACCGGAGCACCCGGAGGAGACACAGGGAGAATGTGCAAACTCCACGCAGACAGTTGTCCGAGGCTGGAATCGAACCTGAGTCCCTGGCACTATGAGGCAGCAGTGCTAACCACTGTAGGTAGAGGGAAAAGCTTTGTTATGCAAGGCAGATCATAACATACAAGAACATACAGATCATAGGGTGCTTGTACAGAATGAGGTATACAGATTACACTGCACAGGAGATGCACAAAGCAAGATCAACATAAACTATGTCAACATTATTTGAAGTTAGAGAGGTCCATTCATCAGTCTAATAACAGCAGGGAAAAAGCTGTTATGTGTGTGTGTGTGTGTGTGTTCTACCTGATGGAAGAAGTTGTAAGGTAGCATTTCCGGGGTCGAGGGTTTTTGCGCCCTGTTAAAAGAAAATAAACGCAGATGCTGGAAGCCCAAAACAAAATGCAGCTGTCTCTCTCTCTCTCTCTCAGACTCTGTCTCTATCTCTCTCTCTTTCTCTCTCTGTGTCACTTTGTCTCTCTCTCTCTCTCTCTCACTCACACACGCTCACACTCAAGTACAAATCCTGACACGTATAAGTGCACATTTGATTTGATTTATTATTGTCATACATACTAAAGGTACAGTGAAAAGTTTTGTTTTGTGTGCACTACAGACAGGTCATACCGTACAAAGTGCATCGGGAAAATAGAACAGAGCGAAGAACACAATGTTAACATTGCAGAGAGGAGTGAGATCAACATTAAATTAAAAATTTGTGAGGTCCATTTAGAAGCCATTCAGGTCCGTTCACATGCCTAACTGACATATAAAGCATAGTTCTGAAGAGACGTCACTGAACCCGAAATGTTTTAATTCTGCTTTCTTTCCACAGGTGCTGCCAGACCTGCTGGGTTTTTTTATTCCAAAGCACGTTCTGTCTTTAGTTCTGATTTCCAGCATCTGCAGTTCTTTTTTTGTGTAAAGCACAAACCTGATTTCCAGCATCTGCAGTTCTTTTTTTGTGTAAAGCACAAACCTTTGCTTAATGCACATGCACAAGCTGAGATATATCCATAACACACATTTTCAGCACAGACTTCAGCTTAACTGGTGCAGGTAGAGATACATGCTTACCCCAAACATATACTCAGGCATTAGCTTAACACACATATACGTACAAGCAGATATACAGCACAGACACCTACTGAACACAATCCGCACAGGCAGAGATACATGCTTAGTACACAAGTACTGGCACATGCTTCTTAAAATGCAGACACATTAGGCAGACACATGTAGGCAGAAATACATGCTTAACACACATACAGGCAGAGGTATGTTTTCAACACACAACAGAAAAAATTAAACACATTCATACAGACATGCTCAACAAACACATGCAAGTGCAGCCACATGCTAAGACAAGGTACATATTTTACACACACGCACACAAGCACAAAATGTTGACACTTTGTGCAAATAGGAGAAAGTGGAACAGTCCATCTTCTGCAGCTACACTGGCATCATCCCCCCCACCTTTTCCTCCGCTACATCGATGATTGTATTGGCTCTACCTCGTGCTCCCACGAGGAGTTTGAACAGTTCATCCACTTTACTAACACCTTCCACCCCGTCCCCAAATTTACCTGGACCATCTCAGACTCCTCCATCCTCTTCCTAGACCTCTCCATTTCTATATCGGGCGACTGTCTCAACACAGCCATTTACTACAAACCGACCGACTCCCACAGCTACCTAGATTACACCTCCTCCCACCCTGCCCCCTGTAAAATCACCATCCCATATTCCCAATTCCTTCGCCTCTGCCGCATCTGCTCCCAGGAGGACCAATTCCACTATCGAACAACCCAAATGGCCTCCTTCTTCAAAGACTGCAATTTCCCCTCTGACATGGTCGATGATGCTCTCCACTGCATCTCCTCCACTTCCCGCACCTCCGCCCTTGAACCCTGCCCCTCCAATTGCCACCAGGACAGAACCCCATTGGTCCTCACTTTCCATCCCACCAACTTCTGGATACATCGCATCATCCTCCGTCATTTCCGCCACCTCCAAACAGACCCCACCACTAGGGATATATTACCCTCCCCAACCCATCAGCGTTCCGGAGAGACCACTCCCTCCGTGACTCCCTCATTAGGTCCACACCCCCCACTAACCCAACCTCCACTCCCGGCACCTTCCCCTGCAACCGCAAGAAGTGCAAAACTTGCGCCCACACCTCCCC
>NC_057710.1:13658730-13668799 GCF_004010195.1 Chiloscyllium plagiosum
CCTCCTTCCACCTATCGTATTCCCAGCGCCCCTCCCCCAAATTCCCTCCCCCCTACCCTTTATCTCAGCCCGCTTGGCACACCAGCCTCATTCCTGAAGAAGGGCTTATGCCCGAAGCGTCGATTCTCCTGCTCCTCGGATGCTGCCTGGCCTGCTGTGTTTTTCCAGCACCACATTTTTCAACTTTGTACAAATACACATAAACAAACAAAAGTATATAAATGTGGAGCAATAAATACAAACAGGCTCAGACATTAGGAAATAATACAGATTAGTAGAAATCAAATGTAATGGGTGAGCACAGTGGCTCAGTGGTTAGTACTGCTGCCTCACGGCACCAGGGACCTGGTTTGATTCCAGTTTTGGTGACACTGTGTGGAATTTGCATGGTCTCCCCATGTCTGCATGGGTTTCCTCGGTGCTTCGATTTCCTCCCATAGTCCAAAAATGTGCAGGTTTGGTGGATTGGCCATGTGAAATGCAGGGTTATGGGGATAAGGTAAGTCTGGGTGGGATGCTCAGACTCACCTTATCCCCATTGTGCTCATGTGTTTACAAGAATCTATCATTCAAAAAATATATATACTTTCATAACACAGTGGACTACTTGAAGCATATCTTGCTGTAAGAACTTGTTACATTGTCTAAATGTAGATCGTAACTAAAATTAAGCAAGTTTTTCCATTTGTTTGGAAGCAACGCTACAATTTATTAGCAACTTTTCTGTTATTCGTTATGAGGAAAATCAATTTTCAGCCTCATGTTATATTATTTAGTGTATGAAAACATTTTGTAGAAGGGTGAAGAATGGTACAGTATAGGATATGAAGGACTTAACTTATATAGCAAGATTAGAGAAACTGGGATTGTTCTTCATGAGAAAATAAGCAGTGATTAACACAGTCATAGAGACATAATCCATTAACTCCAACTGTACTTCCTGCTGCCTCAGGAAAGAAGCCAACATAATCAAAGACTCTCTTCCACCTGGCAGAAGATACAAAAGTTTGAAAACACGTACCAACAGATGCAAGAATAGCTTCTTCCCCACTGTTATAAGACTTGAACAGACCTTGTATGCAAGAATTGATCTTTCTCTGCATTTTCTCTTTTGCTGTAACACTATATCCTGCATTCTGTTCTGTTACCCTGTTGTACTTACATAAGGAATGATTTGCTTGGATAATATGCAAAACACTACTTTTCACTGTATCTCAGTACAAGCAACAATAATAAATCAAATCAAATCAAATAAAGAATACTTTTGATCCGTAAAGCAATCTTACTAGTCCCAATTTTCCATTCCCTTCCCTTCCCTTAAATTCCCATCCAATTTCTTATTGAAATCATTGACGTTCTGCTTCTGCCACGAGATGGACAGTATCTTCCAGTCATTACTACTCGCCAGTGGAAGATGTACTTCCTCACATTGCCCTGCATTTCTTAACTAAAAACCTACATCTGCATTTCCTGGTAACTTATCCACAATCTAGCGAGGTCAGATTGTCTTCCCTAATCTAAAACTGTTGTAATCTTATAAACCATCAATTAATTTCTCCTCAATTTCCTTTTCTCCATTGAAAATCAACCTTATATGCTTCAAATGAACCTAAAATCCTTTTTCCCTAGAACTGTACTGGTAATTCCTTTCTGCATCCTGACATGGAAAACACATAATCAGAATTACAAGGGGTTTTGATAAAGCCAATAAAGGGAAACTGTTTCAACTGGAAGGGGGATTTTAGTTAAAGGATTTAAGGTAATTGGCACAAAGAACTAGAAGGGAGATGAGGAAAGTTTTTATGCAATGAGTTCTTATTATCTAATTCAAAGCCTGAAAAGGTGGTGGAAACAGATTGTGCAGAAATTTTTAAAAGGGCACTGGATATGTACTTGAAAATTAATAATTTGAAGATTAGATTCCCTAAAGCGTGGAAACAGGCCCTTCGGCCCAACAACTCAACCCTCTGAAGAGTAACCCATCCAGTCCCATTTCCCTCTGACTATTGCACCTAACACTATGGGCAATTTAACACAGCCAGTTCACCTGAACTGCACATCTTTGTGCAGGAGGAAACCGAAGCATGCGGAGGAAACATACGCAGACATGGGGAGAACGTGCAAACTCCACACAGGCAGTCACCCGAGGTTGGAATCGAACCTGGGACCCTGGAGCTGTGAGGCAGCAGTGCTAACCACTGAGCCACGTGCCACCCATATGGCTGCCCTGATGTATGGGGAAAGAGCAGTCAAACTAATTAGACAGCTCTTTCAGATAGCTAACACAGGTGCAATGGACTAAATGGTCTCTGTAATGTATGAATCTGTGGACTGATTGTCCAAACATGAAAACACCATTAGCTGAAAACTGAAATAACATACAAGTATAGTAGAAACTATACAGGAACTTTCAAATGACAAGAAATATGACAGCCACCTGGCCAAATCAGGAGCTGTGAAAATGGGGAGAGGTATTCCAGATCTAATATCTCCTGTTATTTTTGAATGTTTAATGGTGTTATGAAGAGTCAAGAGTGAGGTGCTGGAAAAGCACAGCAGATCAGGCAGCATCTGAGGAACAGGTGAATCGACGTTTTGGGCATAAGCCCTCCATCAGGAATGAGGCTTGTGGGTTGGGGCTTAGAGATAAATGGGTGGGGTTGCAGGGAGGTAGTTGGGAAAGCGAAGGTGAGGGAGAAGGTAATAGATCGGAGGGGACAGTGATGGACGGGTTCGGAGGGCGGTGTCGAGTTGGAGGCTTGGGACTGCGATAATGTAGGGGAGGGGAAATGAGGAAGCTGTCGAAATCCACATTTATCCCATGTGGTTGTAAGGTCCCAAGGTGGAATATGAGGCGTTCCTCCTCCAGGCGTCGGGCAGTAACGGTTTGGTGTTATGAAGATGTGGGTACATTGTACCTTTAAGAAAGTGAAAAGCCAGTCGAACTACCTGACAGCACCAAGTGTTCTGAAAAAAAAGTAATATAACATTTGGCCGAAAAACTCAATTAGCTGGTTGCCTGGAGACAAAAACAAATTCAAATTCGGCCAATCAGTTTAAATTATACCCCAAAATACCAACCTACGTTCAAGTTTGAATTGAGTGTATTGGAAATATTAAAAGCCAATGACACAATCCGATGCTTTAGGGATATAAAACCAGGGAAAATTGAACACTTGGGAGGAGAAGTGACAAGCCACCAGCATGTAAAGACTGCCTGAAAAATAGCTCTCTTAAAGATACCTTTATCAATCAGGAGCCCGTGAAGCAGAATCCCCAAGAAGAAGAAAAGAAGACAGGAATATAGAGAGGACCCAAAAGCTACCTGGTTTTGAGATAAGGAGCTTTGTTTTGCAAATCTTAATCAGGACTTTTATCGGACTAGTGTTATAGAAGGAAATATAAAAGATTGGTCAGAGGAAAGAGTTGTAAATGGTTGTTGGTTAATTATTCTCTGTTCTACTTTTAAGAAATAAAAGTGTTACTTTTACTTTAACGAGTTCTTGGCCTCTCGCATTTTCACAGATTACTGCACGGGATAAATCTTTTCTGTGTTGCTGGGTTAAATTAAGCAGGAGGATTTACCCCGTGTCGTAAAAGTGGCATCTTCATAACACTGAGAAAATCTAGCTCATTAAATCCTAGACAGATAAAGCACAAGAGGAGGCTATTTGGCTTTTTGCGCTTGAATTAGAATTATTATTTTATAATAGAGTTTGAACATTTTTAAAATTAAATTAAGGACTCAGTATAAACTCTGTGGTGTGTACGTTGTTGGTGAATTTTAATGAAGAAAGCTCTTTGCCTCTTTGATTTCCCTGTCCAGGACACTAACATCACGAAAATGAGTTAGGTAATTGTACCTAAAATCTCAATCCAGGTTGCTCCAATGTATTAGCATCTTCATAGAATCCTTACAGTTAAGATAGAGGCCATTCAGCCCATCAAATCTACACCAATTCTCCAAAGAGTATCCCACCCAGACTCAGCCCCCTACCCTATCCCTGTAGCCAAACATTTACCATGACCAGCCCACATAAACTGCGCATCTTTGGACTGTAGGAGGAAACCAGAGCACGCTCTGCAGAAACCCACACCGACACAGAGAGAACATGCAGACTCCACACAGACAGTCACCCGAGGCTGTAATCGAACATTGGTCCCTAGTGCTGTGAGGCAGTGATGCTAACCACTGAGCCCTGTGTCACACCACTACCCTACTTTAAAGAATTTTTTGTAGGCTGTGTGTCTGACTGTTTCCAATGGAGACAACCTTCAACAATATTGATGGGCCAATGATTTCTGTCACCTGCCTTCCATTCAGTGTAGTGCTGCTCTATCATATGATTCATGTTTCCTCATAGGTGTACTTTCCACAGTCGGAAGGTGGCTTTGTACAGCATCATTCTCCCAGATTCTATGCCACAATGAGTGACATTAGATTTATTGGAAATTTAACAGTTAGAAAGTGTCTGACTGATGAGTGTGACCTGAGGGAGGGATATGATTCAGCATTGTAATAGCTTCTTATGTTTCATCAGTCTGTCAGTGACTCACTTTTCAAGTTCGCAAATGAGAAGTAATCAATTTCCTGAGGGCTGCCTGCAATCATGAGCCTGTAACCCAGCATGGAGTAAATATCTTCAGGAGAATAGGAGCCAAACTTGAAGAGAAAAGTGCCCTGTAGGTTTTTTTATATAATGAATTTAGCAGAATGGGCAGGTTTTATGACTGACATCTGAGTTCAGTGTTACTTCAGTGGTAGTTTTAGTCTGTGCATTCTGAAATTCTCAATGTTTTGATTCCAGTTTTAATTGCTGAAGTGGTCAAGTTTCATTTCCCCAAGCTGGTTGAGATGCACAACTATACACCAGCCAATTCAACACAGCAGAAACTGAACAACTGGGCTCATCTGAACAGGTAACAGCACAATATCACCAAACAATGCATGAAAGAAAGAATATTGGTTGGTATAGTATATTAAAAGCAATTTCTTCATGTTGTGGGGGCTTGGGGGATGAGACGTTGCATTGTTTAATTGAAGAACATTTCACAAATTCTGGGCTAGTTGACACCCTTGACAGGCTGGATACAGAGATGTTGACCCCATTCTCGGGTAAATTTAGAACTGAGGCAACGGTTTAAAATAAGGTGGTCTCACATTTTCTTTCAGAGGCCCATCAGTCCTGGGAATTCTCTTTCCCAAAAAACTGTGATCGCTGGGTTACTGAACATATTTAAAGCTGAATTAGACATAATTTTGATTGACAAGAGAATCAAGGGTTGCATTCAGGAGTTTGGCTCAGGCAGGAAAGTGGATTTAAGGCTACAGCCAGATCAGCCATATTGTTACTGAATAGCGGAGCAGGCTTGATGGCCTGAGTGACTTTCTGTTGCTTATATTTCTTCTTGTCATTGCTCCTGCTGCTGACCTCCATTGTCATCTCTTTTTAGCCAGGTTTTCTTTGTGTCTCTGGATACAGTATGTCTCACCTATCTACCACTTGCTGTTAAAACCTTTGCCTCGAGGGAGGACAGTGGGTAACCTTAATGCCACCTGTGATTGCCTGCATATACCAGACATTGCTCCCTGCTACTTCAGCTCATCAGGAAATGGTGAGCTCATTCAAGGCTGAGATTAGCATTTTTTATGTCACAGCTCCAGGTTGCTCACAGCATTTTTCTCATGGACTGAAATAGGCAAAGGACTGTTTTAAAAGCCAAGAATTGTGGGAGGGATTACAACATTTTTAAAAAGTGAACTACAAACTCATTGTAATTGATGTTTACAATTCTGCTTGCTCAAGTAGTGTTAGAAGGTTAGTTGCAGATGAGTGGCACCAAGGGGTATGAACAAAGTGAGATTTAGCCAGCACACTACCCAGTGAGATATGACACGCTGCTAATTAGACACTAAACCTCTGTCCTGGCCTCATAAGCGCTTTGTGTGTGAAATTTGTGCCACATTACTCAGCATAGAAAAGGTCTGAGCATCAGTTTTTCTGACCCTACATCGGAAATCTATCTCCAGTTCATACTGTGATAGAGATTTGAACCTCTTCTTCAGACAGTAATTTATGCTCAATCAAGTTTTAATCTTAAACCTATGATCTTAAATATAGGTTTTTATGAACCAATGGTGTTGAAGGGTTTGGGCAAAGATAGTTATATGGAGTAGGTTACAGATCAGCTACAATCTCATTTAAAAGGCAAAACCGGCTTTGGGGCTAAATAGCATACTTTTGGGCCTCTTCTATAAAAAACGTGAGACATGGAAACATAGAAACTTGGAGCAGGAGTAGGCCATTCGGCCTATGAGCCTACTCTACCATTCTTTCGCATCATGGATGATCCTCTATCTCGAGGTCATTTTCCCGCTTTCTCTCCATATGCCTTGACACCTTTAAAATATAAAAATAAATCTATCTGTTTCTTGAATGTATTCAGTTACTTGGCTTCCAAAACCTTCAGTGGTGGGGAATTCAACAGGCTCACGACTCTGAGTAAAGAAACTTTCCCTGGTTATGGCTCAGTGGTTAGCACTGCTGCCTCCCAGTGCCGGGTGACCTCGGGTGACAATCTGTCTGGAGTTTACACATTCTCCCTGTGTCTGCGTGGGTTTCCTCCGGGTGCTCCGGTTTCCTCCCACAATCCAAAGATGTGCATGCTAGATGGATTAGCCATGGGAAATGCAGGGGTACAGGGACAGAATAGTGGGTCTGGTTAGAAGGGTCAGTGTTTGACCCTCTGTTTGGTGGGTCGGTGCAGACCCAATGGGCTGAATGGCCTGCTTCTACGCTGTAGGGACTCTGTATCCATTAGAATGAAAGGTCACAGTGCATTCCAATGTGCACCATTGAAGTGCAGAAGCATACTGTAAGTGATTGGAGACATGCCATGATGCTGTGCTGAGGCTGGTATTTGTCAGATACCAATGTAGCTGGATGTGTTGTGCATGCTGTCAAAGTCCATGGTGTGTACCCCAAGATGTTAATGCTGTGCCTGTAAGGTGGAGATCCAGAGGTGCAAGCAGCAAACTGGAGTTGTGAGGGAACTGCTCTGACTTTCATGTCAGGGATTTCGCAGACTCTTGTTTCTATTTGGCTGGTGGTAGAACGTGAAATTGTATTTTAATGCGATGAGATTAGGTGATGACGAGTGATAATTCATGCGAGTCTTGTTACTCACTAGCACGAATCCCATCTCACATTCCAACACTTGGTTGGACTTAAGCATCTCAAGGACATTTCACCTGCTTTTCCCAAATTTCTCACCTTGGCCCACATTGTCCAGGTGCTGGAAAAATTCTGTCTGATATTTCCATTTATGGGAAGATCAAATCTTAGGGGGTCACTTTAAATACAAGCGGTCACTCATTTAAGACAGAGATGAAATTAGTTTTCTCTCAGAAAGTCTTGAGGCTTTAGAAGGCTCTTCCTTAAAAGATGGTGCAAACAGTGCCTTTGAATTTGTTTTTAAAACAGACGTAGATGGATTATTGATAAGGAAAAGGGTGAAGGTTATCTGGGTAGACAGGAATATGGAAATATCAGATCAGTCGTGATCTTATTGAATGGCACAGAAGGCTCAAGGGGCTGTGACCTACTCCTGTTACTAATTCATATCTTTCTTCACTGAAGCTAGTTTTGATTCTGGGTTGCTACTTCAACTGCACACTCATGGAGGAGCTTTCCTTGTCTCAGGGCTTCTTTGGGTGAAAAATAAAGTCCAGCGATTCTCATATCTTTAATAGGAATGCAGAAGAGCCATTTTAAAGCTCATGAGAGAATAGGTGAGGTAGTTAACCCATTCCCTTATGTCTTATTATGATTTAGTGTGAGTAGAAACCCCAGTAGTAGTGAGCTGACTGCTGCAAAGAAATCGACAAACCTACAACCCGGCAGCAAAATTTGGTGTTTTAAAACATCTTCAAGCAGGAGAATCACCATTCAATATTGCAAGTTTGTTTGGGCAACTACATCTGACAATCAGTGGTAACACTGACAAATCAAAGTGCACAAAGTGTACACCTTTATATACTGGTAGGGTGAATCAGTTTAAAAGTAGCATCATGGAGGACATGGAAAGACTTCTAGCAGTCTGGATCAAACATCACAGTTAATGCCAGATGCCTCTTGGTTTGATGCTCATTAAGGAGAGCCAAAAGCTTGTATGAGGCCATACTGAACGAGCACAATGAAAGGTGTTGGTCAGAAAGTTTCAGTCCTAGATCTGAATGGTTTAACCACTTCAAGAGGCATTCCTGCACAATATTACAGGGTCTGGTGAACCAGCTAATACTGATACAGAAATAGCTGATAAATTATCTGCCTATTTGAAGAGAGCCATTAAAGAAGATGGTTGGTCATCAAAATCAGTTTGTTAATGTTGAATAGATGGAACCTTTTTAGAAATGTATATCACAAAGAATTAACATGTTGAAAAACAGAACACAAGACAGCGCCAGCTTCCAAAGGGTTACTTGACTGTTCTGCTTGGTGGGAACACGGCAGAAGATGTAAAGTTTAAGGCTGCAGTGGTGTTACAGTCCAAGATACCATCAAGATGTTACTACAAGGAGTACCTGTTTGGTGCTGAAACAAGATAGTCTGATGGAGTACCTGAAAATGCGAAGGTGCTTTTCCTGCCACCCAACATAACTTTATCGATACAGCCATTGGATCAGGGAGCAGCAATCACATTCAAGGCTTGAGAACCTTCTCTCAATTCATCAGGGCAACAGATCTGTGAGTCTGCTGTACGCGAAGGAACTTTGGCATAGTTACATAATCCTTAAGGCCATTAACCCCAATATTGCTGATTCATGAGATGTTGTCACATTGTCATGTTTGAACGATGTGTGATGGAAATTGTGGCCCAAGTGGCCAAGAAGAATTATATGATGCTGTCCCTGAGATTCAGCTTGAAATCATAACCATGGTGAGGCAGGCTACCTTTGATTAAGTCAATGTGGTTGACATGCTGGAATTGTTTACACCTCAAGAAGAGAATTGTCCAAGGAGGACGTAATAATACATATAGAGAGTCAGCAAGCTGAATAGATCAATTCTAATATGAGAGGTCCATTCTTAAAGAACAAGAACAAAGAACAATACAGCAAGCCTGGACCACCAAGTGTTAACCTTCCATACTAAAACTGTCTTCGCTTATGGGATCCGTATCCCTCTATTCCCTTCCTTTTCATTTATTCGTCCAGGTGCTTCTCGATTGCTGCTGTTGTGTCTGTTTCCAGCACTTTTTCTGGCAACACGCTCCAGACACTTGCCATCCTTTGCGTGCAAAACTTGCCTCGCACATCTTTTTTAAACTTCTTCTCTCGTACCTTGAACCTGTGTCCCCAAGTAATTGACCCCTCCACCATGGGAAAAAGCCTCATTCTTTCCACTCTATCCATGCTATTCACAGTCTTATAAACTTCGATTAGGTGCCCCTTAAACTCCTGCTTTCCAGTGAAAACAAACACAGTCTATGCAACCTTTCTTCATCGCTAAAATCCCCCACACCATGCAACATCCTGGTATACTTTTTCTGTACCCACTCCAAAGCATCCGCATCCTTCTGATAGGTGACCAGAACTGTACACAATATTCCAAGTGTGGCCTAACTAAAGTTCTACAAAATTGCAGCATAACCTGCCTATCCCTATACTCAGTGCCCCTTCCAATGAAAGCAAACATGCCATAGGCCTTTTTTACAATCTGATCTACCTGCGCTGCCACCTTCAGTGATCTGTGCACCTGCACACCCAGATCTTCCCCATGGGAGACTGATTAGCAAGGTTAGATCTAACAGAATACAGGGAGAATTAGCCATTTGGATACAGAACTGGCTCAAAGGTAGAAGACAGTGGGTGGTGGTGGAGGGTTGTTTTTCAGACTGGAGGCCTGTGACCAGTGGAGTGCCACAAGGATCGGTGCTGGGCCCTCTACTTTTTGTCATTTACATAAATGATTTGGATGCGAGCATAAGAGGTATAGTTCGTAAGTTTGCAGATGACACCAAAATTGGAGGTGTAGTGGACAGCGAAGAGGGTTACCTCAGATTACAA
>NC_057710.1:13669120-13673274 GCF_004010195.1 Chiloscyllium plagiosum
GAGTCCAGAACTAGAGGGCATAGGTTTAGGGTGAGAGGGGAAAGATATAAAAGAGACCTAAGGGGCAACTTTTTCATGCAGAGGGTGGTACGTGTATGGAATGAGCTGCCAGAGGATGTGGTGGAGTCTGGTACAATTGCAACATTTAAGAGGCATTTGGATGGGTATATGAATAGAAAGGGTTTGGAGGGATATGGGCTGGGTGCTGGCAGATGGGACTAGATTGGCTTGGGTTATCTGGTCGGCATGGACGGGTTGGACCGAAGGGTCTGTTTTCATGCTGTACATCTCTATGACTCTCTACATATGAATACTCCTATTTCCACCTGTACTTGACCTTCCAAAAGCATCACTTCACATTTGGCTGGATTAAACTCCATCTGCCATTTTTCTGCCCATGCCTCCAACTGATGTATATTCTGCTGTATCTTCTGATAATCCTCCTCACTATCTGCAATTCCACCAATCTTTGTATCATCCTCAAAGTTACTAATTAGACCAGTGACATTTTCCTCCAAATCATTTATGTAGATCATGAACAACAGAGGACCCAGTACTGATCCCTGTGGAACACCACTAGTCACAACCCTCCATTCCAAAAAGCATCCTTCCACTGCTACCCTCTGTCCCCTATGACTAAGCCAGTTCTGTATCCATCTTGCCAGCCCATCCCTGAAATCAGTGTGACTTCACCTTTTGTATCAGTCTGCCATGAGTGACCTTGTTAAAGGCTTTACTGAAGTCTATGTAGATGTCAACCGCTTTACCCTCATCAATCATTTCTGTCAACTCCTTGCAAAACCCGATAAAGTTAGTGAGGCACGACCTTGCCCACAGAAAACCATGCTGTCTATCAGGAATAAGTCCATTTACTTCTAAATGGATATAGATCTTGTTCCTGAGAATCTTTTCCAATAATTTCCCTACCATGGTGTGAGGTGTCTAATTTCCAGGGTTCTTTCAGCTACCCTTAAACAATTGGACAACATTGGCTATTCTCTCATCCTCAACTGTGGCCAGAGGATACAAAGATGTCTGTCAATGTTCCAGCAATTTGTTCTCTTGCCTCTCTCAATATTCTGGGTTAGGTCCCATCAGCACCCAGGGATTTATCTATCTTAATGCTTTTTAAGACCTATAAGGCTGATAACAGGAGGGAAGAACCCGTTCTTGAATCATGAGCTTCCTAAGGTATCAATGTTCAAGCCAGTGGTAGGCTGAAACACCACTCTCTTGAGTTTTGTCAATGAATCAAGTGTAAAAACTTCCCAACTCAAGTAAGAAGCAATGGAAATGAACCCGAAAAGAGAGGGTAGTGCCAAAATGAACAGGGAAATCAATGCCATTAACTGTAGTTAAAGTAGTTTAGAGGGTCAGTTTTTGTTCTATTTGTGCAGGAGGGCTTTCTGACACAATATGCAGAAAGGCCAACAAGGGGTGATGCCATATTGGATTTGGTACTGAGGAATGAATACAGCCAGGTGTTAGATTTGGAGGTGGGTGAGCACTTTGGCGATAGCGACCATAAATCGATTACAATAATAATGGGCAGGAATAGGTATATACCACAGGAATTGAGGTATAACTGGCAGAAAGGCAATTATGATGCGATTAGGCAACATTTAGGATGCATAGCATGGAGAAGGAAACTGCAGGGGATGGACGCACTTGAAAAATGGAGCTCATTCAAGGAACAGATCCTGTGGGTCCTCGATAAGTATATACCTATCAGGCAGGGAGGTAGTTGTTGAGAGAAGGATCCATGTTTACTAAAGAAGTTGAAGCTCTTGTCAAGAGGAAGAAGACGGCTTATGTAAGGATGAGGCACGAAGGCTCAGTTCAGGTGCTTGAGAGTTATAAGTTAGCCAGAAAAGATCTGAAGAGAGGGCTAAGAAAAGCCAGGAGGAGGCATGAGAAGTTGTTGGCAGATAAGATCAAGGAAAACCCTAAGGCCTTGTACAGTTACATCAGGAATAAAATAATGACCAGAGTAAGATTAGGGCCAATCAAAGATAGTAGTGGAAAGTTGTGTGTGGAATCTAAGTACTGGGCTTAATGAATACTTTGCCCTTTTCTAATATGAATATTGACGAAGCATTAGTGAGAATACAGAGATACCGGCTACTAGATTAGATGGGATTGAGGATGACAAAGAGGAGGTTTTAGCAATTTTGGAAGATCTGAAAATAGATCTGAGCTGAATGGGATTTATCCTCGGATTCTCTGGGAAGTTAGGAAGGAGATTGCAGAGTCTTTGGCTTCGATCTTTATGTTATCATTGTTGACAGGAGTAGTGCCAAAAGACTGGAGGATAACAAATGTTATTCCCTTGTTTAAGAAGGAGAGTCGGGACAACCCTGGTAATTATAGGCCAGTGAGCCTTACTTTGGTTGTGGATAAGATGTTGGAAAAGGTTACAAGAGATAGGATTTATAATCATCTGGAAAGGAATAATTTGATTAGGGGTGGTCAACACAGTTTTGTGAAGGGTAGGTTGTGCCTCACTAACCTTATTGAGTTCTTTGAGAAGGTAACAAAACAGGTGGATAAAGGTAAAACAGTTGATGTGGTGTATATGGATTTCAGTAAGGCATTTGATTCGGTTCCACACGGTAGGCTTTTGCACAAAATACAGGGTTTCGGAAATGAAGGTAATTTAGCGGTTTGGATCAGAAATTGGTTAATAGGAAATGTTCATCCTGGAGCTCAGTTACCACAGGTGTGCCGCAAGGATCTGTTTTGGGGTCATTGCTGTTTGTCATTTTTATAAATCATCTGGATGTGGGCGTAGAAGGATGGGTTAGTAAATTTGCGGATGACACTAAGGTAGGCAGAGTTGTGGTTAGTGCCAAAGGATGTTGTGGGTTACAGAGGAAAATAGATAAGATGCAGAGCTGGGCTGAGAAGTGGCAAATGGAGTTTAATGCAGAAAAGTGTGAGTTTCGTTTTACCTCGCTCTGCCTGCTTTGCTCCCTGTCTCTGTCACAGGGTTTGTTTCTGAGCAGACACACACTTAAGTGTAATGGACCTACAGCAATGCTGAACCCTTTCCCTGCTGCTGCTTCACTTGAGAGAGTGAGCACTTGCTACGTCCGTCTCCCTGTACAGGAGCTTAGGCAGCAGCACACCGCACAACCCACCCCCATGCTGTCTGTTTTCAACCCTCCACATTTCCAGCCATTTCTTCCCAATGGGACTCCAGAACGAAATGAAGTAACGGAACGGAGACGGCAACGTGTATACACACACACACACACACACACACACACACACATCTGTGTAGAACTCAAGGGAAAGTGTGGGGGGAGAGAGACAGTGAAGAAGGTCAGTCATTTGGAGACTGTGCCTGGAATCCCACCGATGTCCTGGACTGTTCTCAGCAGCATTTCAGTGAGCCAAGTTCATTTTTAATCATTGTAAATAAAAGATGCGATCAGTGTTAAAACACCTCCTTTATCTAATGTTTCTATCAGGACCTTGAGATCTTCTTTGGATAATTGACATTCGGATAATCGTGGTTCCTCTGTATATCAAATCAAATCAAATCTTCACTTAGAGCTGTATTACTTAAAGTCACAATTTTCAGGAAGACAGCTGCAGCTGTAAGTGAGGGATTGCTGCAGCCGGCATTCTCCAATGGCAGTGAAATTTTACCAGCAGCATTTGGGGCCCATAGTGCCTGGAGCTCATAAACTCAGTGTAGGTGAGTGCAGATCAGGTGGCTGCTGTGCCATGAAAATAAGATACAATCTCGTAGTAAGGATACAATTTACTGTCCCTGAAGTCACAGGATTGTTGCAGTGCAGAAGAAGGCCATTCAGCCCATTGTATCTAAACCGGGTCTCTGAATGAGCATTCTGACTTTGCATCAATCTCCTGCCTTTTCCTTATCACCGTGAATTTTTATTAAGTTAAAAATCACACAACACCAGGTTATAGTCCAACAGGTTTAATTGGAAGCACACTAGCTTTCGGAGCGACACTCCTTCATCAGGTGATAGTGAAGGGCTCAATCCTAACACACAGAATTTATAGCAAAAATTTACAGTGCGATGTAACTGAAATTATACATTGAAAAATTGATTGACTGTTAAGCCTTTCATCTGTTAGAATACAGTGATAGTTTCACTTCTTAAATCACAAAACCTTTTTTT
>NC_057710.1:13673428-13717497 GCF_004010195.1 Chiloscyllium plagiosum
GGGGGTGCATGTGTGAGTGTGGGAGTGTATGTGTCTGTAAGGGTGTGTGTGGGTGTCTGTGCGCGTCTGTGTGTACGTGTGTCCGTGTGTATGTATGTATAGGAGTGCCTTTGTGTGTGTAGGAGTATCTGTGTGTGTGTATACTGAAATGGTGGTCACCTGTAATGTGACATGAACCTAAGGTCCCGGTTGAGGTCCTCCCTATGGGTAACGAACTTAGCTATCAGCCTCTACTCGGCCACTTTTCTCTGCTGCCTGTCCCGAAGTCCACCTTGGAGGATGGTTACACCTTACCTGGAAACAGTCGTTATTACGGAAGAGGTAGTGTTGGGCAAGCTAATGGAGCTAAGAATAGACAAGTCTCCTGGCCCTGATGGAATGCATCCCAGGGTACCAAAAGAGATGGCGAGAGAAATAGCAAGTACACTGGTGGTAATTTTCCAAAATTCACTGGACTCTGGGGCAGGCCCAGCATATTTGAAAACAACAAATGTGATGCCACTGTTTAAAAAAGGAGGTAGAGAAAAGATGGTGAATTATAGACCAATTAGCTTAACCTCTGCAGTGGGGAGGATGCAAGGAAGAAATAGCAAGGCATCTCGATAGAAATTGTCCCCTTGTCAAATGCAGCATGGGTTCATGAAAGGCAGGTCATGCTTAACAAATCTTTTGGAATTCTATGAAGACATTACGAGCAAGATGGACAACAGGGACCCAGAGGATGTGATGTACCTAAATTTCCAAAAGGTCTTTGACAGGGTGCCGCATGAGAGGCTACTGCAATGGATAAAGATGCATGGTGTTATGGGTTAAGTATTAGCATGGATGGAGGATTGGTGACTAATAGAGTGGGGATAAATGAGTGCTTTTCTGGCTGGCAGTCAGTGACTAGTGGTGTGCCTCTGGGATCGGTATTGAGACCACAATTACATAATTTGGAGTTGAGGACCATGTGTAGTGTATCAAAGTTTGCAGATAACACTAAGATGAGTGGCAGAGCAAAGTGTGCAGAGGACTGTGAAACTTTGCAGAGGAACATAGATACTTGAAGTGAGTGGGCAAAGGTCTGGCAGATGGAATACAATGTTAGTAAATGTGAAGTCATCCATTTTGGTAGAAGTAACAGTAAAAAGAATGCTAAAAAGTTGCAGCATGCTGAGTTGCAGAGGGACCTAGGTGTCCTTGTGCATGAATCACGGAGGGTTGGTCAGCCAGTGCAACAAGTAATTAAGAAGGCAAATGGAATTTTGTCCTTCGTTGCTAAAAGGATTGAATTTAAAAGCAGGGAAGTTATGCTGCAGCTGTGCTTGTGAGGCTATACCTGGAGTACTGTGTACAGTTTTGGTCTCCTTACTTGAGAAAGGATGTACTGGCACTGGAGGGGGTGCAGAGGAGGTTCACTAGGTTGATTCTGGAGTTGAATGGGGTAAGCTTATAAGGAGAGACTGAGTAGACTGGGATTATATTCATTGGAATTTAGAAGAATGAGGGGGGAATCTTACAGAAACATAAAATTATGAAGGGAAAGGATAAGATGGAAGTAGAGAAGATGCTTCCAGTGGCAGGTGAAACTAAGACAAGAGGGCATAGCCTCAAGGTTAGAGGGAGCAGATTTAGGACTGAATTGAGAAGGAACTTCTTCACCCAGGGTTGTAAATCTATGGAATTCCCTACCCAGTGAAGTAATTGATGCTACTTCAGTCAACGTTTTTAAAGCTAAGAGATTTGTTTTTATAATAAAGGAATTAAGGAATGTGGCAAGCGGGTGGGTAAGTGGAGCTGAGTCTAGGAAAAGATCAGCCATGATCTTATTGAGTGGTGGAGCAGGCTCGAGGGGTCAGCCCTGATGAAGGGCTTTTGCCCGAAACGTCGATTTTGCTGCTCGTCGGATGCTGCCTGAACTGCTGTGCTCTTCCAGCACCACTGATCCAGAATCTGGTTTCCAGTATCTGCAGTCATTTTTTTTACCTCGAGGGGTCAGATACCTACTCCTGCTCCTAGTTCTTAAGTTCTTGAGAGATAACAGTTTGTCCCTTGCTACTCTCCAGTTCCAACTTCTCTAATATATCTTCACATCTGAAGTTCCTCATCCCTGAAAATATTTTCCTGAACCTCTTCTACAAAATCTCCTATGCATTCACATCTTTACAAAAGTATAGAACCCATAACTCCACAATATTCCAGCTGATGTCCAACTAGTGTCATATACATGTATAATGTAACCTGCTTGCTTCTGCACTCTATGCCCATATTAATAAAGCCAGAAGGGGAGACTGTGATGTCATGATAGTAGCTAGCACTCAAGACCTGCGATCAACATTCTGGGTGAATGAGTTCAACGTCGATTCTCCTGCTCCTTGGATGCTGCCTGACCTGCTGCGCTTTTCCAGCAACACATTTTCAGCTCTGATCTCCAGCATCTGCAGCCCTCACTTTCTCTAAATGAGTTCAAATCCCACCATCATAGATTATGAACTTTGAATTCAGTGAAAGTCTGAGATAGATAATTGGCAATTGGTGACCATGTAACCATTGCTAATTCCCATTAAAAACTGATATGCTTCACTACTGTCCTGCAGGGAATGAAATCTACCATCCCTACCTGGTCTGACCTCAGTGTAACTCCCATAGTAATGTGGATGACAATGTGAATTCCCTCTGGGCAATAAGGAATGGGCAAATGTAACTATCTGCTCTCTCTGTCCTGACACTTTTAGTGACTATACAAACAGGTTCTCCTGCTTCTCCTCATCCCTTCAGGTAGCAGTATATTGAAGTAGTTATGAATCGCAGTGGGAAGTAGCAGCAGGTGGGGATGGATACTGTAGGGCAGCACAGATTCTTTTCAAAAACAGGTTCTTTTAAAACTTCAAGCCAGCCAGTGTTAGGCATGGAAGTTGGAAATAAGAACCACTTTCAAATTTTAGCAGTAGACACTCATTAAATTCTATTAAAGAAAGCTTTACTGAAATTTTGTTTTAAATTCATGGTAAGCAATGCAGTTGGTAGATTACTGTTTTTACCAGTTAGATTACTTTTTTTACAAGTTGGACTCCAGATTTACGTGTATCACTTGGATGATTACAGTTATATAAAATTGTGGTGTTGGGTTTAAAACTGATTCTCAAAACATTAGGACTAATCATTAAGGGTTAATTGGACGTGATTTAATAAAGTAGAAAAATACATGAAAGACCAGGCCCAGTGTAAAACCAGCCTGGTTTGGTTGGAAGGTAACTGCGTGACCCTGGCTGTCTGGGGAAAGGTTTTTTGAAGGATGTTACTACACACTTATGGAACAGGTGGGCCTCCTTGTCCAGGGCTAGGGACGCTACTGCTGTGCCATAAAAGTTAATATGGAGTCACCTGGAGGTGGTTTTCAACTTGTTTTCTGTACAGTGGAAGGTATGAAAAAGCCCTGAAAATACTACGAAATAGTGATACAGCATGTTGGAATAATGTTAATACCAAAGTATTAATACTTTGTCCCATTCATTGGACTTCCACCATTGGGTTGGGGTTCGCTTGACCGGTACTGGAGAAATCTGTGACAGAACTCCGACTGCTGTTGTCACTGATAAACAAGTGATGAGTCTCATACAACCTTTCTGTCTATGTATACTCCAGTAACCAAACCATTTAGCGTCAATATATATCAATGGGATAAAGTAACAATTATTAATTCATTTCTGTATTGAATATTTTAATCCAGTAAATATATATTGAAGTGCACATATCTTTTGGTAATCAAACCTTGAAGAACCCATTTGATACTTTCAGCCCAACAATGCAAAAAGACAAACAAGTCCTTTAATCGAGGAGGTAACAACCAATAGAGTAGAACAGAGTAGCTTTTTATTTAGCATTTCTACCATACACAACTGATACAGTAAAAATGCGACAACATCCCTCCAGGACTGAGGGTGTTACATGGACAGCACAAACTACATACTCATACATGGCATAAAGTGTATAAGAAGTGCAAAACATGCAAGTTACACTGTATTAGAAGAATGATAAATAATAGACATTTTTCTAATATCAATTTGAATTATCGCTGGACTATTAATCCAGAAATCAGATATTATTCTGGGGACTCCGATTCAAATCCTGCCTTAGGAGCTGGTAGAATTTGAATTCAATAAAAAAAAACTGGGAAAAAAAATCATCACCTGGTCTGGCTTACATGTGACTCCTCCTGACAATGTCTGAAGACCCATAGCAATGACGCCTAATTGGTTGACTTTTAATTGCCTTCTGGGCAATTTGGGATAGGCAATAAATACATGCTGGTCCAGCCAGTGATGCCCTCATCCTGTGAATGAATTTTAAAAATGGGAAGTGATGACTTAGTGATATTATTGGTCCACCATTAATCTGGAGACCCAGGTTTGAATCCCCCTGTAGCAGATGATGAAATTTGAATTCAACAAAAATCTGGAATTATGAGTCTGATGATAACCATGAAACGATTGTCAGAAAAATGTCATCTGGTTCACTGATATGGACATTAGGGATGGGCAATAAATGCTGGGTGGCTAGCAATGCTCACATCTTGTGAATTAACGCAGAAATAATTGAGCTTGTTCAAGCAGAGCATGTTTCCATCTGCTAAAGACAGTGGACTGAATTTTCCATGAGGCATAATCTGGACAGAAGAATCATTTTCAGGTTGTGAACTTCAAGCTTCCCAGTTTATGGTATTGAGGTAGGCTCTAATGCAATAAAGGGTACATCGGCTTCCAAGTGATTGATTGTGATAGGGGACTCGCAATCAGAGGCACAGACAGGTGTTTCTACGGCCAGCCGCGAAAAATCAGAATGGTGTGTTCCTTCCCTGGTGCCAGGATCAAGAATGTGTCAGAGACGGTGCAGAATATTCTCAAAGGGGAGAGTGTTATGAAGATGAGGGTGTACCTCTAGGAGAATTAAAAGCTGCAGAACTACCAGACACAGCACCAAGTGTTCTCAATAAGGTAACTATTCAAACAAATTCGAATTCAAATTTACAGATTACTGCACAGGATAAATCTTTTCAGCATTGCTGGTATTAAATGAAGCAGGAGAGTTTAATCCATGTCATAACAGTTAAAATTTGAGTTTTAAAACCAGGCAGCTGTAGGGTCTTGTCTTCAGATCTTCCTGTGTCTACTTTTCTCCTTGTAAGGAATTTTTGCGTCACAGGTTATTGATCGAAAAAGGTAATTTTAAGAGAGATCTATTCCAAGCAGTCTGTTACATGTTTGGACTTGGCAGTTCTCCTCTCAACTGTTTAATTTTCCCCAGGTCTTATACCCCAGAGCATCAGATTGCCAACATACTCAATTCAAACTGGATTGGGGTTTGATATTTTTCAGGGTATAATTTAAACTGATTGGTCAAATTCGAATCTGTTTTTGTCTCCAGGCAACAAGCTAATCGAGTTGTTCGACTGAGTGTTATATTGTTACCTTGTTGAGAACACTTGGTGCTGTGTCCAGTAGTTCTGCTGCTTTTAAATCTCTTAAAGGTACACCCACATCTTCATAACAGAGAGGGACCAGCAGGAGGTCATTGCACTCATTGGAACCAACAACAAAGGAAGGGAAAAGGATGAGATTCTGAAAGGAGAATGTAGAAAGTTAGGCAGGAATTTAAAAAGGAGGTCCTCAAACGTAGTAATATCTGGATTACTCCCGGTGCTATGAGGTAGTGAGGGTACGAATAGGAGGATAAAGCAGATGAGTGTGTGGCTGAGGAGCTGGTGCATGGGAGAAGAGTTCACATTTTTGGATCATTAGAATCTCTTCTGGTGAAGAAGTGACCTGTACAAGAAGGATAGATTGCACCTGAATTGGAAGGGGACTAATTTACTGGCAGGAAGATTTGCTCGAGCTTCTCAGGAGGATTTAAACTAGTAAGATGGGGTGGGGGTGGGGGAGGACCCAAGGAAGTAGTGAGGAAAGAGATCAGTCAGAGGCTGGTACAGTTGGGAAAAGAAGCAAATCAAACAGTCAGGGAAGGAAGGAACAAAGCAGAGAACAAGGTAGGACTGATGAATTAAACTGCATTTATTTCAATGCAAGAGGCCTAACAGGGAAGGCAGATGAATTTAGGGCATGGTTCAGGACTGGAACTGGGATTCATTGCAATTACAGAAATGTGGCTCAGAGATGGACAGGACTGGCAGCTTAATGTTGCAGGATGCAAATGGTATAAGAAAGATAGAAAGTTGGGGGGGGGCAAGAGAGGAGACAAAGTGGCATTTTTGATAAGGGATAGTGTTACTGCTGCACTTAGGGAGGATATTCCTGGGAATACATCCAGGGAAGTTATTTGGATGGAACTGAAAAATAAGAAAGGGATAATAATCTTTTTGGGATTGTATTATAGACCTCCTAATAGTCACCAAGAAATTGAGAAACAAATTTCTAAGGAGATTTCAGTTATCTGTAAGCATAATAGGGTGGTTATGGTAGGAGATTTTAACTTTCCAAACATAGACTGGGACTGTCATAGTGTTAAGGATTTAGATGGAGAGGAATTTGTTAAGTGTGTACAAGAAAACTTTCTGATTCAGTCTGTAGATGTTCCTACTAGAGAAGGTGCAAATCTTGACCTACTATTGGGAAGTAAGGCAGGGCAAGTGACTTAAGTGTCAGTGGGGGAGCACTTTGGGGCAAGTGACCATAGTTCTGTGAGTTTTAAAATAATGATGGAAAAGAATAGACTGGATCTAAAAGTTGAAGTTCTGAAAGTTAATTTTGATGGTATTAGGCAAGAATTTTCAAAAGCTGATTAGGGGCAGATGTTTGTAGGTAAAGGGATGGCTGGAAAATGGGGAGCCTTCAAAATTGAGATAACGAGAGTCCAGAGACAGTATATTCCTGTGAGGGTGAAAGGAAAGGCTGATAGGTATAGGGAATGCTGGATGACTAGAGAAATTAAGGTTTTGGTTATGAACAAGAAGAAAGCATATGTCAAACATATACAGAGATCGAGAGAATCCTTAGAGTATAAAGACGTGAGGAGTATACTTAAGAGGGAAGTCAGGATATGAGATAGCTTTGGCAAATAGGGTTAAGCGGAATCCAAATGGTTTTTATGAATACATTAAAGACAAAAGGATAACTAGGGAGAGAATAGAACCCCTCAAAGATCAGCAAATCAGCCTATGTGTGGAGCGGCAAGAAATGGAGATATTAAACAAGTATTTTGCATCAGTGTTTATGGTGAAGAAGGACATATTACAGGGGAGGAGCTTCTGGATGTCTTGAAATGCATAAAAGTGGATAAATCTCCAGGACCTGATCAGGTGTACCCCAGAACTCTGTGGGGAGCCAGGGAAGTGATTGCTGGGCCCCTTGCTGAGATATTTGTATCATTGATAGTCACAGGTGGGTGCTGGAAGACTGGCGGTTGGCTAATGTGTTGCCACTGTTTTAGAAAGGTGGTAAGGTAAAGCCAGGGAACTATAGACCTGTAACCCTGACACCAGTGGGGGGGGGGGGAGGGGGTGGAAGTTGTTGGAGGGAATCCTGAGGGACAGGATTTACATGTATTTGGAAAGGCAAGGACTGGTTGGGATAGTTAGCATGGCTTTGTGCTTGGGAAATCATGTGTCACGAACATGATTGGGCTTTTTGAAGAAGTAACAAAGAGGATTGAGGGCAGAGCAGTGGACATGATCTATATAGACTTCAGTAAGGTGTTCGATAAGGTTCCTCATGGGAGACAGGCTAGCAAGATTAGATCTCATGGAATACAGGGAGAACTCGCCATTTGGATACAGAACTGACTCGAAGATAGAAGACAGGGTGGTGGGGGAGTGTTTTTCAGACCGAAAACGTGTGACCAGTGGAGTGCCACAAGGATCAGTGCTGGGTCCACTACTTTTCGTAATTTATATAATTGATTTGGATGTGAATATCGGAGGTATAGTTTGTATTTTGCAGATGATACCAAAATTGGAGGTGTAGTGGACAGCAAAGAAGGTTAATTTCAACTAGGAGAAAGTGAGGACTGCAGATGCTGGAGATCAGAGCTGAAAAATGTGTTGCTGGAAAAGCGCAGTAGGTCAGGCAGCATCGAAGGAGCAGGAGAATCGACGTCTCGGGCGTAAGCCCTTCTTCAGGAATGAGGAAGGTGTGCCAAGCAGGCTAAGATAAAAGGTAAGGAGGAGGGACTTGGGGAGGGGCGTTGGGAATGCGATAGGTAGAAGGAGGTTAAGGTGAGGGTGATAGGCTGGAGATGGGGTGGGGGCGGAGAGGTCGGGAAGAAGATTGCAGGTCAAGAAGGCGATGCTGAGTCCGAGGGTTGGGACTGAGAAAAGGTGGGGGGAGGGGAAATGAGGAAGCTGGAGAAATCTGCATTCATCCCTTGCATTCATCTGCATTCAACCACAAGTGCCTGCTTGGCACACCTTCCTCATTCCTGAAGAAGGGCTTTCGCCCGAAATGTCGATTCTCCTGCTCCTTCGATGCTGCCTGACCTGCTGCGCTTTTCCAGCAAAAAAGGTTACCTCAGAGTACAATGGGATCTTGATCAGATGGGCCAATGGGCTGAGGAGTGGCAAATGGAGTTTAATTTAGATAAATGTGAGGTGCTGCATTTTGGAAAAGCAAATCAGAGCAGGACTTACACATTTAATGGTAAGGTCCTGGGGAATGTTGCTGAACAAAGAGACCTTGGAGTGCAGGTTCATAGCTCCTTGAAAGTAGTGTCGCAGGTAGATAGGATAGTGAAGAAGGCGTTTAGTATGCTTTCCTTTATTGGTCAGAGTATTGAGTAAACGAGTTGGGATGTCAAGTTGCGGCTGTATAGGACACTGATTAAGTCAGTTTTGGAATGTTGCGTTAAATTCTGTTCTCTTTCCTATCAGAACGATGTTGTGAAACTTGAAAAGGTTCAGAAAAGATTTACAAAGATGTTGCCAGGGTTGGAGGATTTAAGCTATAGGGAGAGGCTGCGTTGGCTGCATTGGCTGCGTTACCCTGGAGCGTCAGAGGCTAAGGGGTGACCTTATAGAGGTTATGAAATCATACATCGAGGTTTATAAAAATACGAGGTCTTTTCCCAAGGGTGGGGAAGTCCAGAACTCGAGGGCATAGGTTCAGGGTGAGAGGGAAATGGCTGCCAGAGGAAATGGTGGAGGCTGGTAAAATTACAGCATTTAAAAGGCATCTGGATGGGTATATGAATAGGAAGGGTTTAGAGGGATATGGGCCAAGTGATGGACAATGGGACTAAATTAGGTTAGGATATGTGGTCAGCATGTAGGAGTTGGACCGAAGGATCTGTTTCCGTGCTGTACATCTCTTTGACTCTATGCATGTACAATTTTCCAGGAGACAACTAATTAAGCTGGTGCCTCCCTGATTGATTTTCAGCTTCACTTTGCTTCTGTGCTGGGTCCAGGACAGAAATTTGCTCTCTTCTGCTAGCTTTGGGCTTTATTTTCACTTTCACTATCCCTTGTTGGAATGTAGTAGAGTACTGGTGATGTTACTAAATTGTAAACGAGAATCTCAGACTAATGTTCAGAGGACATGGGATGGAATCCAGCCATGGCAGATGCTGATATTTGAGTTCAGTAATAATCTGGAACAAAAAATGTAGACTAATGGTGGCTATGTAACTGCTATACATTGTCACAAAACTCATCTGATTCATTAGTGTTTTTTTGGGAAGGAAAGCTGCCATCCCTGACCTAATCTGGGCTACGTGTGATTCCAAATCCATATCAATGTAGTTCACTGCTAATTACTCTCTGGGTGATTATGAGATGAGCATGTGGCTCACTGCTAATTGCTCTCTGGGTGATAATGAGACGAGCAGTAAATGTTGATGTATTTAGTGTTACCTACACCCAAAAGTCAAAAATATAAAGCTTTTGACTGTAATTGTATTGTGTGTTTGATCACCTATCCTTAAACATCTGGTCTGTTCCACTTCTGCAGAGGGGCAGGTGGGGGTTGGTGGAATGTTGCATTTGCAGAAAAGTCAAGCTGCTTGACATAAGCAGTGTAGTCCACAACTTTTCAACAGAGGTCACATGACCCAGTCCATGGCTACATAATAAAGCTATTGGAACTTTGAACATAGATTGTCAGAGTCTGAGATAACTTGCCTCGGGAACAACAGCCTTTGCCCTCTGCTTCTCTGAAATCCGACTCATTAAAGTTTGAGGATTAAAACCCACTGAAAAGTCTCTCACTGTAAGTTGAAGATTCTAGGAATATAAATTTAATCAACTATATCTGGAAGATCTAATTCCAACAAACGTGACCTCAGAATTTGGCAAAATCTGTGAATATTTATTTTCTGAATTAAACTAGTACTTGACAAAGCCTCCTTCACCACCGCTCCCTCACCACCAGACGCCTGGAGGAAGAACGCCTCACCTTCCGCCTCGGAACACTTCAACCCTAGGGCATCAATGTGGATTTCAACAGTTTTCTCATTTCCCCTTCCCCCACCTCACCCTAGTTCCAAACTTCCAGCTCAGCACTGTCCCCATGACTTGTCCTACCTGCCTATCTTCTTTTCCACCTGAACTTCTATGCTCTTTCAGCACCACTAATCCAGAAAGCTACTTTTAAGATGACTCACTGCAAATCTTTTATTTCTTTTCCCCAGACTTGCATGTTTGTATGCATTAGTTTTCAAACAAGATAGTTGCTTATATTTCAATGATTTAAACCTTTTGTTAATATTCTTTACTTTTGCAGTAAACAGATTTCTGACCAGTTACGAAAGGAGTCTTCCTGAATTGTTTTTGATACAGAGCTGTTTACAGTCTGATGTCTGTATGTTTCGTAATATCACTTTTTTTTATCAATTCAAACAATTTTTGTCACCAGTGAAGGAGTGGAACAGGAAAAGAATTGGATTCCCTCTCATAATCTTTTTGTAGAAAGATATTAATGTTTAAGAGTCTCAATAGGAGCTATGCTGGCAGAACAAGATTGTTGAGTCCCTACCTTAGAGTGGTAAAGTAAATGTAAATTGAAACTGGTCTGCAGACATCCCCCTAGAATAGATACTTGTACCATTACTGCCCACAGCTTTGAAATTTTGCTGTCTTTTTCAAGTATTTATCCAATACATTTTGAAATTTATCATTGTATTTACTGCCACCATCCTTTCAAGCAGTCTGGGACATTGATTGCATTGTTGAAAATGTAAGTTTCTTTTAATTCTTTGTGTAGGAAGGTTTTCAGTAGACTGAACTTCTACGTTCCCGATGACGTAGTTCGTAAGGTTGCCCAGTGTTCTCCAGGCGTTGTGGAGCTCGTGCTGAGTACATTACGGCTCAAGATCGAGGAGAAGCTACAACAGAAAAAGAATAAGCTGGCTTTATCACCACAGGTATGGAGAAATGCCAGAGTGTTCTAAACAACTGTCAGGAATCTGTTTATCATTGGATAGTGAATTGATAGTGAACAAACAGAAAGACTTAGTTAGCATGACATTTTAATTCTTCTTTAAGAGCTCTTCATCATGCTTTGAGTGATAGTTTATATCTACATTCATAAGAGATTTTTTAAAGAACAAATTCAATAAAAGCCATTTGACTCTGCTGTATGATTTTTTCAACCTATTCACTTTTACACCACAACTCTGCATTATATGTCTCTCCTATATTCAACCAACTACCCCTTGGAGCTAATTAGCTGTACTTATTGAAAATCCTAAGCATTGCAAACATTTTGATTTGAGAATGGTGAGCTGCCTAACTTCCCTTCCTACCCCTCAACAATTTGCTCACGTCTTAACATCTCACTTGCTGTGGAACTGTTTTGGCACAGTTTTCTGTGTTTCTCTACTAGCAACCCAGGAATTTCAGTTTAAATTCTAGAGTGGCAATTTATAAAATTGTCAGCTGACATCTGAAAAGGCCCAGGCATTTTGCTGAATTGTTGTGAGAATGCAACTGGTTCATGAATGTCACTCAGGGAGGTAAACCTATGTGTGATTCTGGCCTCACAACTATGTGCTTGGCTCTTAATCCCATACCATTATGAATTGGGCTTGCTTGAACATTTATTATTGGCAGTAAGCCTTATGACAGCAAATAGAACCTTTCAATTTTGAATAAATTACTTCAATTTTGAAAGGCAAATGAGGAAAATATTTACCAACTAATCACTTATCTGCTTCCTTGGGATGTCCCATTTTCATTTCTCACAGAATGTAGTCATTCTACTCTTGGGAGCACAGGCTGAACTGCACAAGAGAGTTCTTAAGGTACTGCTGTCTCTGAATCTTCTCTGTCCCACTCTTTACAGAGCTGTTGTCTTAGGTTATCATCTCTCCTGCTATTTTTGGTGATACTGTCTCTGAGTCTTCCATCTTCAGCTCTTTTCAATGCTGTTGTTTCTGGGTGCTTGTCCTTCCTGCTCTTATCAATGCTGGTGTCTGTCTCTGCCTTCTCGTCTTATTTTTCTGCTGCTGCCTAGGCTGAAGAGGTTTATGAGATGCCAAAGAAAAATCATGCAGCATGCTTCAATGACTAGCACGCATTGCATCTGACCTCCATATTTATGAAGTGCTTCAAGGGGTTAGTCATAACTCACATCAATTCCAGCCTGTCTGCGTGGGTTTCCTCTGGGTGCTCTGGTTTCCCCCCACAATCCAAAGATGTGCAGGTTAGGTGAATTGGCCATTCTAAATTGCCCATAGTGGTAGGCGCATTAGTCAGAAGGAATTGGGTCTTCGGAAGGTCGGTATGGACTTGTTGGGCCAAAGGGCCTGTTTCTATACTGTAGGGAATCTAATCTAACATCTCTACTTTCTCAGGAGGCTAGGAAAATTCGGCTTGTCCACAAGGAGTTTTACAATTTTCTATACATGCACCACAGAAAGCATCCTATCTGGATACAGCACATTGTGGTATGGCAATTGCTCTTCTCAAGACCCCAAGAAACTACAGAGAGTTGTGAACCCAGCCCAGTCCATCATGCGACCCAGCCTTTCATCCATTGACTCTGTCTACACTTCCCACTGCCTCGGGAAAACAACCAACAAGATATAAAGGTTTGCACCTTTTCTGCGGCTGTAACACTGTACCCTGTACTCTGTTCTGCTACCCTGATGCACTTTATTTGGTACAATAGCATGAAAAACAACACTTTTCACTGTATCTTGATACGTGTGACAACAATAAATCGTTCAATCAGATGGAAGTGACTGTGGGCCTGGAAGACTTAGTCCAAAAATCCCCAGCAAACCTTTGCAGTGCATCCTGGAGACAGCCCACACTGCTGCCACTGAAGGGAGGGATGTGGTGGAGGGATGGATGTCTGTAAGTTCGGGGCCAATCAAATGGCTGCTCAGTCCTGGAGGGTGCCATGCAATTGAATGCTGCTGGAGCCGCCCTCATCTTAGCAAGTGGGAGGCACTCCACCACACTCATGGCCCGCGTTACGCAGATGGAAGATCCCCAGGACCCCGCAGTCACTGTATTCACATGGTGAGTCCAGTTGAGCATCTAGTCAGTCGCAATCCCCAGGATGTTGATTGTGGGGGTTCAGGGACGGTGATGCCCCTCACATCAAGGGCACAGTGGCCAGCCAGACTGGCTGTTATTGGAGATGGCCACAGCCTGGCATCCATGCAGCACGGCTGCCACTTACCACTTTTCAACTCAAGCCTGGACATTGTCTGGGTCCTTCTTCATCTGAACATGGACTCCCCTCTGTATTCAAGTATTCAAGAGAAGACAAAACTGGGAGCAGGAGTAGGCAATTGAACCCCTTGAATCTGCTCAACCATTCAATACAATCAAGGTTGATCTCATCTCAGTCTCAACTCCACTTTCCTGTAACCGTTCTCTGTAACCCTTCAAACCATTACTAATTAAAAATCTGTCAGTCTCCTCTTTCATAGATTCACAAGCATTTAAGTGTTTCTCAGGTTGAAACACTTCAGTTAAGTAGAAAGTTTGGAGAGGTGAAGCATGAGAGGAGATATAATAGAATTTTGAAAATCTTGAGTGGTCTAAATAGAGTATTTAGGGATAGGCTGTTCATCTTATGAAAGGATCAGGAACCACATGGCACGTTTTAAAGCATTTTGCAAAGAGAAGTAAATTAGATTAGAATCCCCACAGTGTGGAAAACAGGCCCTCTGGCCCATCACGTTCACACTGACTCTTCAAAGAGTAACCCATCCAGACTCATTCCCCTATGTTCACCCTTCAGTAATGCACCTAACCTACACATCCCTGAACAATTTAGTGCAGCCAATTCCCCTAACCTGCACATCTTTGGATTGTGGGAGGAAACTGGAGCACCCAGAGGAGACCCATGCAGAGACAGGGAGAATGTTACCCAACAGACAGTTACCCAAGGCTGGAATCAAACCCAGGTCCCTGGTGCTATGAGGCAGTAGTGCTAACTACTGAGCCATTGTGCCAGTGAATGTGAGTTGAGAAAACCCTTTTTCACCCACATAGTCAAGTTACAAAAAAACACTGTCTAGAAGTGTGAAGGAGGCATCCAGCTGAGGATTCAGTAGGACATTAGTTAAATAAAGGAAAGTGCAGGGTTACAGGGAAAGGGCAGGGGATTGGCTGTGAGTTAAATTGCTCTAAAAGCCTGTTCGGTCATGAAAGGCAAAATGGCCTCCTTCTACACTGTAACAATTGTGATTCTGCAAATGCTGATTAAGTGCAGAAATATTTTTGTGCAAGTAATTCACAAAGTAGGAAACCATGAAAAGCGTTTACTGAATTTGCAAAAGTCAAGTAACTTCTCACAACCATTTCTCAATGTCTTATGTCCATTTAAGGAGGAGAATACCTTTATGCAGAATATTGCCCTGTTCGTGACACTACCCATGTGCCATGGTAAAGTATATAATGGAATAGCTGAAGTAGGCCTGGGGATGGATGGATTTAATTGGTAGCTGTTTCTCATACTAAACCTGTGACATATAAGAAGAAAAGGATTTATATACTGAAAAACAAATAGCCAGATCCCTTTGGAGGAGCAGGAATGGTATGCATAGTAATTGTAGGATTGTTGGCAGTTCTTCACAATATTGCTTCTAAAAAGGGGAAGTACGTTCATAGCTAGAGATATGCTGGCCAGTTTTTACTTCAAGGCAGGAAAACCGAAGGTGTAACTGGGAATTGGAAGTTTTTAAATGGCAGCTGCCATTTCCTTGCCAATAGTTTCCCACACATCCCAGCTGTACCCAATTTGGCCCAATAATATTCTTAACTGGCTACCAATCAGATTCTGCTGAGTTGACCCCTCCTCTGACAAGATTGCTTGTAGGTGTGAATCCGTTGGGTATCCAACTTCCATCTCAAATATCCTGTCCTCTCCGGAATCAGCTCTGCTTGATGAGGAAATACAGCTGTGAGAGTCCACAATCAATGTTAATGCCCTCCATTTGACAATTTGACAGAACTGATCTTAGCCTAACTTGGGCGCAGCTACCTATTAACGGTTCTTTCTTGAACAGAGATAGATGTAACTTCAATCACTTTCCAATATTAATTTTTATTGAAAGTTGAAAAAATTACAACAAGCTTCTGTTTCCTTTGATTTCTTTCCTTGACCTTGAGTCAGCCTGTAAGAATTTATTAACCTAGTTACATTGATTTATTTTGCCTTAGAAGCAACGCCTTATCTACTTCGACTAATTATCTTTCACCTTTCTTTAGTGTGTTCAAATTGTTCTCCTTTTGTAAAAATGAATGTAAGATGTATATCTGCATGTCTTCATACTTCACTGGTGGAATTTTCCCAAACCCAGAACAACATGGGCAGTGGTGAGATATTAGGAAAATCTGGTGAGAATGGAAAATGGACATTTTTGATGTCATAGAGTCATAGAGATGTACAGCATGGAAGCAGACCCTTCGGTCCAACTGTCCATGCCAACCAGATATCCCAACCCAATCTAGTCCCACCTGCCAGCACCCAGCCCATATCCCTCCAAACCCTTCCTATTCTTATACCCATCCAAATGCCTCTTAAATATTGCAATTGTACCAGCCTCCACCACATCCTCTGGCAGCTCATTCCATAAATGTACCACCCTCTGCATGACAAAATTGCCCCTTAGGTCTCTTTTACATCTTTCCCCTCTCACCCTAAACCAATGCCCTCTAGTTCTGGACTCCCCAACCCCAGGGAAAAGATTTTGTTAATTTATCTTATCCATGCCCCTCATAATTTTGTAAACCACTATAAAGGTCACCCCTCAGCCTCCGACGCTCCAGGGAAAACAACCACAGCCTGTTCAGCCTCTCCCTATAGCTCAAATCCTCCAACCCTGGCAACATCCTTGTAAATCTTTTCTGAATCCTTTCAAGTTTCAGAACATCTTTCCGATAGGAAGGAGACCAGAATTGCACGCAATATTCCAACAGTGGCCTAACCAATGTCCTGTACAGCCGCAACATGACCTCCCAACTCCTGTACTCAGTACTCTGACCAATAAAGGCAAGCATACCAAACACTTTCTTCACTATCCTATCTACTAGCAACTCCACTTTCAAGGAGCTATGAACCTGCACTCCAAGTTCTCTTTGTTCAGCAACACTCCCTAGGACCTTACCATTAAGTGTATGAGTCCTGCTCAGATTTGCTTTCCCAAAATGCAGCACCTTGCATTTATCTGAATTAAACTCCATCTGCCACTTCTCAGCCCATTGGCCCATCTGGTCCAGAGCCTGTTGTAATCTGAGCTGAAAATGTGTTGCCGGAAAAGCGCAGCAGGTCAGGCAGCATCCAAGGAGCAGGAGAATTGATGTTTTGGGCATAAGCCCTTCTTCAGGAACCTGTTGTAATCTGAGGTAATCCAAGTCAGATTTTCCATGTAAGGTTTCAAGAGCTAGATGAGAATCATGCTAATGGGCAGTCTGGGTCTATTTGCATGCATTAACATCTTGTTATTATCTAATTTCATCTAATTTATATGTAGGCTACTATTTTTCCAGTCTGTGGAGAGAAACTAGACAGTGCCAATTCCTGACATGAAAGTTAGATCAGTTACCTGGCAGCTGCAGCTTGCCAGCATCTTCCTGGGCATCAATCATTCACTAATGGCATGTTCCATGGACACTTGGTTTATTTAATCCCAACTGCAAATGGCTCTTCCCCATTTGTTCTATCATTGCTTTTCCTGTTGTTTAATAGTTACAAACTGATTGAGGCATCTGATACTTCCTCAGTGTTTCATGGGAATGCACAGGTGTTATGAATGTTAGAGAGAATAGCTATCCCATCGGTAGGGGTATAACATCATGTGAGTCCATATTTAATGTTTATATCCTCCATCTGAGAATTTGACTCAACTGATCTTAGCCTAACTTAGGTGCAGGTACCTGTTTATAGTTCTTTCTTGAACAGAGATTGGTGTATATGCAGTCACTCCAATGACCTTCATAGCTGTAGCTGTAGTTGATCATATAGGTCATGGTATAAAATGAGCAAATGTCTAAAACTGTAATATTCTATTAACAATGAAGTTTTCCCCATGCTAACTATGTGCCTGATAAGGCTTTTATTTCTAGGAGTGGTGGCGTTGTGGTGGTGTCATTGGACTAGTAATCCAATTTAATAAAAAACTGAAATAAAAAGCTGGTCTAATGATAATCTTGTAATCATTTTTGTTTGTTGTAAAAAGCCATCTGATTCAAAATTTTCTTCATGGAAGGAAATCATTCAGGGTTTGGGCTACATGTGAATTCAGATCCACAGAATATGGTTGACTCTTTAATACATAGAACATAGAAAAGTACAGCACAGAACAGGCCCTTTGGCCCACGATATTGTGCCGAGATTTAATCCTAAATATAGTAACTTAACCTACGCACCCCTCAACTCACTGCTATCCATGTGCATGTCCAGCAGTCGCTTAAATGTCCCCAATGACTCTGCTTCCACCACCACAGCTGGCAACGCATTCCATACCTGCTAGGGATTTAGAAATGGACAATAAATGCTGGCCTAGCCACTGATGCCTATATTCCATGAAAGAAGATAAAAATGTATAATTATAGTAAAATCAGAAAGGCTCATGGAATGTTGGCCATTATTTCAGTAACTTCAACCACTTCACCTGATGTAAGAGCAGCGCTCCGAAAGCTGATGATTTGAAATAAACCTGTTGGATGATAACCTGGTGTCATGTGTCTTCTGATTTATTTCAGCAAGAGTAGGAAAGTCTTACTGCAGCTGCAAAAGATTATGGTGAGACCACATCTGGAGCAGTTTTGATCCCCTTATGTAAGGAAAGATATATTTCATTGCAGGTAATACAGAGAAGATTCTCTCAGATGATCCCTATTATAGAGATATTGACTTATAAGCATAAGGCTCTACTCATTGGAGTTTAAAAGATTGAGAGGTGATCACATTGAAACATATAGGATTCTTAAGGGCCTGACAGGTAAATGCTGGGAGGATGTTTCCCCTCACAAGAGAGTTCGGGACCAGAGGACATAGTCTCAGAATAAAGACTGAGAGGGGAAGGAATTTCTTCTTTCAGAGAGTTGTCAATCTTTGGAACCCATTGCCACAGAGAGCTGTGGGGGCAGAGTCCATGTATATTTAAGGCTGAAATAGATAAGATTCTTGATCAGTCAGGGAATCAAGAGTTGCAGGGAAAAGGCAGGAAAGTGGGTGTCAAAAATGTCAGAGCAGCAACATTCAGATCTCATGATCCTATTTAATTGTTCAAGACACTGAACAGCATACTCTTGTTTCTACTTCTTATGTCTTTATAAGTTGCTGTCCCAGGGTGGGCAGCTACGGAGCTGGGAGCCTCTTCTATCATGGAACCTGTTTGCCATGGAAAGCAGGTAGTGTTAGTACTTTGGGGAGATGGAGTGACTCAGCGTAATTAATGAAAAATGCTGCATGTAACAGAGAGCATGTAGACCATGAGCCTTGGTGTGAGGTTTGTGTAGTGGCAGAGTTAGAGTCAGTATGAGGTAGCAAGATGGTGACACTTATTGCTGCAGAGTGCATTAAACTTCTTCCTGCTTTGCTGTGATTTCCTTTGGACTGTCCACATTGCACTGACCTGGGTGACAACTTTAGATCAGATTTGGTGCTGTGGTCTCCTCTGGCAGTTCTGAGGAAAGAAGATGGCCCTTCAGATCATTGTCAGCCAAACAGGATGACAATTTTTCTGTATCCATCATTACTTCATCAATTCTTTCTACATTTGTACAATGTAGCTGTTCACCTGGTTTTCAGCTGGGATTTAAATTTAGCAGGAAATCCCAGACAATCCTTCCTGTAGTAAGCACTTCCATCACTGCAACATAGCACATGAGTGGAGGTATGGCGAATACCATGAATGAGGTGAGTAGTATAAAATTGTGTGGAAAAAAACCCGCTAGAAATCAAAGCAAGAACCCCTCATTGAAATCCTCTGAAACTAACACAGCCAAATTTAGGAATATTCAGCCTGCTACTTCATCTATTTTACCATTTCTGTATTTGTTTTTATAGAATGAAAATACTTCTTC
The DNA here is from genome assembly GCF_004010195.1 of Chiloscyllium plagiosum. Taxonomy (NCBI): domain Eukaryota; kingdom Metazoa; phylum Chordata; class Chondrichthyes; order Orectolobiformes; family Hemiscylliidae; genus Chiloscyllium; species Chiloscyllium plagiosum. The sequence goes on from NC_057710.1 coordinate 13,692,906, forward strand.
TCTGAGGTAACTGAGTTATTTAGCCTTCCTTACATATACCTTCATAGCTCCACTATTCATTTTGTATACCTGAGTATTTCTGAAAAAATGATATTTTATTGGAGCTTTACATCTTACATTCATCAGGACATTTTGCAAAAATACAAATTCAAGGGGCAAACCAAGATTTATACTGCATAAGGGAAGTGATGATTGGTTGGCAAGTGGACTCTAATTGATAAAGACATTTCCAAGAATGCTCCCATTAATTATGATTGACAAGTGTCTGCCAGACTTTGTTTAAATTTTAAACCATTAGTTAGAGCACTGCCAGAAGAAATGAACCAGTGAGTTGTTGTCACCTGCTTTGTTGAAATGGGTATAGAGCGTGTTTCTGTTGTTTCCCTCTGCAAAGCAGAAAGCCTTATGTAATGTTGCTTACATCAAGAAAGCAAGTACATCTCATTTCATGTCTGACTGGCTATCCTAGATTGTCACAAAGACAGAAATTGTTGATGAAACTCAGCAGGTCTTACAGCATCTGTGGGGGAAAAGCAGAGTTAATGTTTTGAGTGTGGCAATTCTTCAATTTATTATAATCCTAGTTTGTTTGTTAGTTTCCAGCAATAATAGTTTAGATTAGATTACTTACAGTGTGGAAATAGGCCCTTCGGCCCAACAAGTCTACACCAACCCACCACCATTTTTACCCCTTCACCTGACACTACGGGCAATTTAGCATGGCCAATCCACCTAAACTGCACATTTTTGGACTTGGGGAGGAAACCGGAGCACCCAGAAGAAACCCACGCAGACACGGAGAGAATGTGCAAACTCCACATAGTCAGTTGCCTGAGGTGGGAATTGAACCTGGGTCTCTGGTGCTGTGAGACAACAGTGCTAACCACTGTGCCGCCCATCAAGTTTAGTTCTGTTCTTTAATGTCTTACTTAACATATTCAACAGCCAAGCAGATCTTCAGAAGATAAAGTTGACAAAAGTAAACTTATTTTTCAAGTGAAGTGTTATCAAACTGCTGACCTGTTCCTGCAGAGAAAAAAACAAATTTGAAGAGATGTGATAGTTGGACAGTAAAGCATTAAAAACCATTGCTCTTCAACTTGATAAGAAAATTCTGAAGAAGTCAAAAATTTTTTTTTATAATTATCAGCCTTCCTCTGGAACAGATTGTTTCTCTTTGTTTCAATGACGTTCATGTTATTGACTAAAACAGATATAGAGACACTATGGTTGGGACTTGACATTTTCATGTGGAGTCCCAAGTTTAACTGCAAGGCAAGTTCAGTTCATAAAACTGAACTGGATCAACCAAATCAATGCTATGGTTAAAAGAGTGGATCAAAGTCTGGGACCCCTGCAGTGACTCACTTACCTCCTGACTCCCCAAGTCAGGTGTGTGATGAAATACTCCCCACTCGACTGGATGAGTACAACTCCCAACAACACTCAAGAAGCTTGACATCATCAGGACGTAGCAGCTTGGTTGGCACCATTTCTTCAAGTATCCAGCCTGTTCACCATTGACCCTCAGTAGCAGCAGTTTATACTGTTTACAAGATGCAGAAATTCACCAAGGCTCCTTAGTCAGCACCTTCCAAGCCAATGACTATTTCCATTTAGAAGTACAACAGCAGTAGCTTTTTAAAATTAATTTGTGGGACATGAGCATCACTGGCTGGCCAGCACTTTAATTGCCCATCCCCAGTTATCCTTGAGAAGGTTTTGCTGAGCTGCCTTCTTGAACCACTGCAGTCCACCTGCTTTGGATTGATCCACAATGTCTTTAGTGAGGGAGTTCCAGGATTTTGATCCAGTATCAGTGAAGGAATGGCGATACAGTTTCCAGTCAGGATGGTGGGTGGCTTGGAGGGGAACTTACAAGCAATGCTGTTTCCTTGTTTCTGCTGCCATTGGTTCTTATAGATGGAAATGGTAATGGGTTTGGAAGTGCTGGCAGGACCTTTAGTGATGTTCCGCAGTGCTCTTACAGATAGTACTGCTTAGCATCACTGATGGAGGGATTGGATGTGTGTGGATGCGGTGCAAATCAAGCATCTGGATGCTGGAGTTGCACCAATCCAGACAAGAAAGAAATGTTCCATCACATTTCTGACTTGTGCCTTGTGGATGATGGATAGGCTCTGAGTTGTCAGGAGGTTAGTTACTTATGCTATGATGTGGAGGTCATATCCTTTTACTAACTAAAACCAAACACCCAGAAAAGCTTGCCTCACATCATTATCTGCTGAAAGTGTGATTGAGTGAAAGAAAACCACTGATTTCCACTGTTTAAAGAAAAAAATACAATGTACTTCTTCTAACTCTAATCGTGAACACTAAACAACAAAACTAAACAAATTAACGAACTTGAGCCACTTTCTTTTTTTAACTAATCACTACCTGACACCAATTTTATAAAAATGCTGCTTCAATGACACAATTATTAAACGTTAAATCAATTTAATTTCTCAAAGTCCTTACAATCTCTTATGCTGTCTTCCTTCCAGTGTTCTGAATCTGTTACTTCCTTCCGATTCTGCTGTCTTCTCCCTCAGTCGTCTTCTTACTTTTTACAGCGAGTACCTTTAATAGATGATGCCCTTCCTTTTTATAACCCACTACATCAAACCCTCTCATTGGTCCGATGTTGTTAATACAATAAATTCAAATTCAATTGGGTTTTGGTATTCTGGACATAATTTAAATTGATTGGTTAAATTCAAATCAAAACACAACCCAAAGCTGATTGGTACATATTATGAATTCTCCGCGATCTCGGCTCCTGTCAGCTAGACACAGACGTGTGCTGTCAGAAGTTCTCAGGTCAGGAAAGGCAACTCTCTCTTAAAATGACTATACCTTCTTTTGACTTTATAACACTCGCCACAGTATTCCTAGCCTCTGACACACACTTGTATGTTTATGTGACAAGTCCAGTTGAGTTTCTGGTCAATGGTAGCCCCAAGAATGGTGATAGTGCGGGATTTAGTGATGGTGGCAATATTGAATGTCAGTCGTTACATTGTCTCTTATCAGAGACAGTCATCACCTGTAGCACAAGTCTTACTTGCCACTTGTCAGCCCAACCCTGGATATTGACCAGATCTTGTTGCATTTGAACAGTATCTGAGGAGATACCATTGGTACTGAACATTGTGCCAATATCGGCAAACATCCCCACTTCTGACATTATGATGGAGAGAAGGTCATTGATGAAGCAGTTGAAGATTGTTGTTCCAAGGCCACTACCCCGACAAACTTCTGCAGAGATGTCCTGGAGCTGAGATGACTGAGCTCCAACAACCACAACCATCTTCCTATGTGTCTGGTATGACTCTAACCAGCAGAGAATATGTCCTGTTATACCCACTGATTCCAGTTTTGCTAGGGCTCCTTTATGCCATAGTTGGTCAAGTACGACCTTGATGTCAAAGGCTGTCACTCTCATCTCCCCTCTGGAATTCAGCTTTTTGTCCATGTTTGAACCAAGGCTGTAATGAGGTCAGGAGCTGAGTAGCCCTGACAGAACCCAAACTGGGCATCACTGAGCAGGTTATTGCTGAGCAGGTGCTGCTTGATAGCACTGTTGATGGCACCTTCTGTCACTTTATTGATGATCAAGATTAGACTGATGGGGCGTAATTGGCCGGGTTAGATTTGTCATGGTTGTGTACAGGACATATCTGGGAAAATGTTTATATTGTTAGGCAGATCCTAGTGTTGTAACTATATAGAAGAGCTTGGTTAGGGGAACAGCAAGTTCTGGAACACAAGTCTTCAGCACTTTGCCAGAATGTTGTCAGGACCCAGAGCCTCTGCAGTATCCAGTCCCTCCAGCCAATTCTTAATGTCACGTGTGAATCAAACTGGCTGAAGACTGGCATCTATAATGCTGAGCACCACTGGAGGAGGTCATGATGGACCATTGGCACTTCTGGCTGAAGATTGCTGTGAATGTTTCAGCCTTATGTTTTGCACTGATGTGCTGGGTTCTTCCATCATTGAGGATGGGGATATTTGTGTGCTGCCTCCTCTACTGAGTTGTTTAATTGTCCACCGCCATTCACAACTGGATGTGGCAGGACTGCAAAACTTAGATCTGATCTGTTAGTTGTGCGATCACGTAACTCTATCCATTACTTGCTGCTTAAGCTGAATAGAATGCAAGTTGTCCTGTTTGGTAGTTTTACCAGGTTGATACGTCATTTTGAGCTTTGCCTGATGCCCTCTTGCACTCTCCATTGAATCAGGGTTGAGTGAGGGATATGAGGCATGAGGTTACAGATTGTGCTGAAGTACAATTCTGCTGCTGTTGAGGCCTCACAACACTTCATGGATGCCCAGTCTTGAGTTGCTAGATCTGTTTGAAGTCTGTCCCACTGAGCACAGCAATAGTACCAAATAACACAATGGAGGGAATTCTCAATGTGAAGGCGAGAGTTCATTTCCAGAAGGACTGTGTTGTGGTCACTCTTACCAATACTGTTGTGGACGGATGCATCTGCAGCTAGCAGATTGGTATGAATGAAGTCAAATATATTTTCCCTCTTGTTGGTTCCCTCACCACCTGCTGCAGATGCAGTCTAGCAGCTATGTCCTTTAAGACTCGACCAGCTCGCTCAGTAGTGCTGTTGCTGAGCCACTCTTCGTGGTGAACATTGAAATCCCTCACCCAGAATTAATTTTACACCCTTGCCAACCTCAATACTTCCTCCAAGTGTTGTTCATCAGGCAAGGGAGGACAGGACACCTCCAGGGATGGTGATGGTGGCATCTGGGGCATTGACTGTCAGATATGATTCCGTGAGTCTGATTTTGTCAGACTGTTGCTTGACTAGACTGTGAGACAGCTCTCATAATTTTAGCACTAGCCTCCAGATGTTAATAAGGCTTTGCAGGGTTAACAGGGCTGTTTCTGCTGTTGTCTTTCCGTGCACTCAGGTCAATGCTAGCTCATCTGTCCAATTTCATTTCTTCAGTGAAACTTCATAGAGATGGATACAACTGAGTGGTTCACTATTCCATTTCAGAGGCAGTTGAGAGTCAACCACGTTGATGTGGCTCTGGAGTGACATGTATGGCAGACCAGGTAAGGATGGCAGATTTCTTTCCCTGAAGGTCATTATTGAACCATGGGAAACATGGGAATACCTGCAGGTTCATTCCAAGCCAATCACCATTCTGACTTGGTCCTCCAGTGTTATTGGGTCAAAATCCTGAACTTCCTCCCTATCAGGTAGGCAGCTTTATCCTGGATGCTACCATGAACTGCTGACCATCCTGAAAGCAGAGGATGTTTAACTGGAGCAGTTTAAGAAGGCAGCACACACTCACATTATCAAGGCAATTATGGATAATAAATGCTGCAAAAGTCAGAAAGCTCACATTCCTGATTGAATTAGAAAAAAACCCTGGGTGCACTGGGATATTTAAAATAAATTTAGGGGCCGTGATAACCTTGTGGTATTATCCCTCGTCCGTTAATCTGGAGACCCAGGTAGTGTTCTGGGGTTCGAATCCCATACAAGCAGATGGTGGAATTTAAATTCATTTTTGAAAATCTGCAATATATAGTGTCTAACAAAGACCATGAATCCATTGTGGAATGTTGGGAAAACTCACCTGGTTCACTCGGGAAGGAAACTGCCATCCTGACCTGATCTGGCCTAAATGTGACTTCAAGTCCACAGGTTGACTCTTAACTGCCCTCTGGACAATTAGTGATGGGCAATAAGTGCTGGCTGACTCAGTGATGCTCTCAACCTGTGAATGAATAAAACGAAAGTAAATAAGTGCACCTTACATTTTTGTTTTGCTGGTATTTGCTCTATATACAACATCTTGAGGCTCCAGGAAATCCAGCTCCACTCAATGCACTCCCCTAAAGAGCAAAAACAATGTTAGGCTTGTTATTTATGTATATGATAGGCCTGAACACTTGTTATGCCAGCGTGGCAATTCCCATACCATTGTCATTCATGGAATGTGAGTGTTGTTGACAAGACCAACATTTATTGCACATCTCTAATTGTCAATGAACTAAGGGACTTGCTGGGCCACTTCAGATAGCAGTTAAGAAAATGTGGGTCTTCAATCAAAGTAGGCTAGATGAAGTTAAATGGCAGGTTTCCTTCCTTGAGGCACATTAATAAACCATATCAATTTTGAGACATTAAGCAGGAGGGGGGAGAGGTTATCATGGTCAACATGACTGGAACTAGCTACACATTCCAGATGACTCGTGATAATTTATTTGAAGATGTTGGGAAGTCTTCTACCAATATCCTTTAGCACAGTTTCAAAGCTGAATTAGAAGCATGTTAAATAAAAACATGCACTTCTATAGTCTCTTTCACCTGAACACAATAAACATCCTCAGATGCTTCGTAGGAGCACTATCAAGAAATACTTCAGAAACAGCCATGTGAAGGATGTTAGGGCAATTGAGCTCGATCAAAGAGATTGGTTTAATGAGCGCATTAAAGAAGGAAGTGAAGAGGTGGTTTCGGAAAGTAATTTCAGAGCTTAAGGGTTAGGCAGCTGAAGGTATGGCTATTGATGGTTTAACACTTAAAATCTGGAATGTAGCTAGGCCAGAATTTCAGTCTTGCCTTCATTAGTTCCAATGCAGGTTACTCTGCTGAAAGAAGTAAAGTTTCATTTCATTGTTTTTCATATAGGACCTTGAGTATTATAACACAGCAGTGGAGCAAGACTCAGGTAAGAGTTTATTTAAATTCTATAATAGATATATAGCTGTAATATCAGATACTGCCATTTTGCAATGCAATAAAATAGTGCTCATTGTCATGTGAATGTTTGTCTAGAGTGTCTAAACAGTGTAGTGCATTGTTTATCCTCCTCATTGGAAATAAATGAAAATAGAGTACAGCATTAATACGCAGAGGCTGTGTTCAATGTGAAGTACTCCACAGTTCCCATTAGATGCCAGTCTGCATAAGAAGCATGCTGAATCTCAAACATGATTTGTTCCATCCTTACCCCATGTGTGATTCCCCAATTGGTTTTGTTTCCAGACAGGATATCACAAATTATTATACTCCCAGATGAGAAGAGGCAAACTGGCTCTTTTTCCTCATTCTCCTGACCCCGTAACTGATTGTAGCAAGATTAATTTAGAAATAGTCTCTTCCCCTATGGATACCTTTGTCCCAGATCCAAACAAATTTACATTTTCAAAGGAACCAAATTAACCAGTTTTCTTGTGTTAACAAAGAGTGGGTTAATTAATGACTAAATGTAAGATAGGCAGTTGGCTGTTCATAAGCCATTTATTAAGAAACATTGGTTTAGATATTGGATGTTAGCTAAATAGACAGAATAAATGTACAGCTCATAACAGTTGAAGGTGATTCACCAATGTCAGAGGATGAACGGATAATTAAGAGTGTTGATTTTAATAGTTTGTCATAGCGGTGTCCTGTTCTGAGTTGAACTATTAGGAAACATTTTCCTTGGAAACATTTATTGCTGATTCCAAATAGTCCTTGTCATGGCAGCAGTCAGGATAGCATGCAAACACATGAATAAAGGGCTTGGATGGCCACAGACTGGCTAAACATTTCGGGAAAAGAAGCTTTTTCTGCTAAAGAATGTTTCTGATTGGTCACTCTGTGCCTTGATGCTTTATGGTTGCAATAGATAATGCCCTGCACATGTACAAATCCAGCAATAGAGATTAATCCCACTGTCCTCTTGTGAGGTACCACGATTGCACCCTGCTCTTGCAAACAAGATATCAATAAACTGACAATTGCCAAAAGTGTACTGTCTCCAGAGAGCGTCAGTTCAGAGATATACGTCCATCTTCCCTGGTCCATCTTCCATCTGAAGACAGTCACATGACGAGAGTGACTATGTGAAGAGGACTGCACCTTGTCTCCAAGTACTTGTCAACATACTTCAGGGACCTGGTATTTTAAGCCTTTGAAACCAACGAATACTGAGCAAGTGCCCCAAGGATGGTGGCCTGCTTTCCTGTCCATCTCTGAGCTTGAGACCACTTTTTAATCATGATGAAGCTAGTTAATTGGTTCTTACTAGACACTTATACAGCTAACAGAGTACACAAGACACAATCCTACCAAATTAGGAATGTCAACATGAAATCCTGAACCAAGAGATCCTGAAATTTCAAGGGACGGTTTATGTTTTTTCAGAGAGAGAAAGAAAACAGTTTCTCTTCTGAAGTGGCGTAATGCCATGCCTAACAATCCTTATATGTACTTCAATGCCTGTTTAGTATCATTTATTAAAGATCCTATTTCCTATACTTATGCCATGCTTTGTTGTGGCTGTGTTTTAGGTGACGTATATCTCTGAACTGACGCTCTCTGGAGACAGTCCATCTTTGGCAATTGTCAGTTTATTGATGTCTTGTTTGCAAGAGCAGAGAGTATATTGACTTTGCAATCGTGGTACCTCACAAGAGGACAGTGGGATTAATCTCTATTGCTGGATTTGTACATGTGCAGGGCATTATCGATTGCAACCATAAAGCATTAAGGCACAGAGTGACCAATCAGAAACATTCTTTGGCAGAAAAAGCTTCTTTTCCTGAAATGTTTAGCCAGTCTGTGGCCATCCAAATCCTTTATTCATGTGTTTGCATGCTATCCTGACTGCTGCCATGACAAGGACTATTTGGAATCAGCAATAAACATTGACTTGCCAAAGAAGCCCACATTAAAGTAAAAATTTCTTTATCCTTGAGTAATCAAAGTTTGCTGTTTTCATGGCATCAACAAAACGTCCTGGATGATTTCTGCGGGATAAAAGGTATCCCTGGAAGAAATGTCCAACTGTGACCTGAAAAGGAGATGCAGATGCCATTTTGACCTAAGCCATCTCCTCTGAGCAAACAGACCAGGAGGAGGAAGAAGATGCAGGGCAGAATGGTACTCTTGATGTGCAGCAAGGTCCCTGAAACACTCATTAGGGGGATGACATGGAAGCTGGGACCAGGCTGATCCAGACAGATTACTAATCAGGCAGGACTGTGTAAGCATATTCTGAATACGAGGCACCCATAATGCACATGACTGAATGTTTATACCCTTACCCAAAATGAATGAAACAGTATCACAATGTAAGCATTTCCAGACCAGTGCAATGCTTATCCACTTCTTCTTTTTGCCATACTGTTAGCAAAGGATGGAAGCATACAAGTCTAGCTTTATGCTATGGGGAGATGATGGTAATGTCTTCAGGTAAGAAATCCAGAGCTCCAGACTATTTTTTTGGGTTCATTGGCAGCTTGAATTTCAATTCAATAAAATCTGGAATGCTTGTCTAATGACCACATAAACATATAAAATCAAAATACCACAGATGCTGGGAATCATAGGATCCCTACACTGTGGAAAGAAGCCATTCAGCCCATCAAGCCTGTACCAACCCTGTGAAGAGCATCCCACCCAGACTAATCCCTGTAATCTCGCATCTAGCATGGCTAATCCACCTACACTGAGGGGTATCGATAGCAAAGCTCTTTTCCCTAGGGAAAGGTGTTCAAAACTAGACAGCATGTTTTTAAGATGTGAGGAGAAAGATTCAAAGAAGAGCTAAGGGCAACATTTTCACACAAAGGATGGTTTGTATGTAGAATGAACTGCCAGAGGAGTTGTAATTCATAGAATTCCTATACTGTGTGAACAGGCCATTCCACCCATCAACCCTCTGAAAAAGTTCCACTCAGATCCACCCCCTGCCCTATCTCTGCAATTTTACATGGCTAACCCACCTAACTTTCACATCCCTGGATACCAAGGGCAGTTTGGCATGGCCAAGCCACCTGACCTGCACATGTTTGATCTGAGAAGAAACCAGAGCACCTGGAGGAAACCCACACACATTGGGAGAATGAGCAAACTCCACACAGACAGTCACCTGAGGGTGGAATCGAGCCCAGGTCCCTGGCGTTGTGAGGCAGCAATGCTAACTACCGAGCTGCCATGCCACTCAAATGCTAGTTTAGTTACAACATTTAAAAGACATTTGGATAGGTATATGAATACAAAGGTTTCAGAGGATATTGGCCTATTGCAGGCAGGGGTGACTAGTTTCGTTTGGGAAACTTGGTTGGCATGGAAGAGTTGGACCGAAGGATTTGTTTCATGCGGTATAACTCTATGCCTGGACACTATGGACAATTTAGCACCAACCCTGCACATCTTGGACTGTGGAAGGAAACCAAAGCATCTCATGGAACCATGCGTAGACATAGGGAGAACGTGCTGGAATCAAACCCTGGTCCCTGATACTATGAGGCAGCAGGGCTAACCATTAGGCCTCCACACCATCCCGAATTAAAAAACAAAATTCTGCAGAAATGTTGCAGGTCTGGCTGTGTTTGGGGAGAATGAAATAGAGTTAACCTTTCAAGGGCAATGACACTTCTTCAGATATAAAGAACATTACAGAAAAAAATCTGCTTTCTGACAGATCTGAAATTTAGCCAAAACATGACTCCAGACACAAAGTATTTTGAAATGGCTAAGAAAGCCAATCAGTTCAAGGTCAGCTAGAGATCGACATGATCTGCCAGAGGTGCCCACATCTTATACAAGAATAAAAGAACACAAAATCAAATAATACTGTGCATTAATAAATAGAAGTATTTAAGTGAATTACTTTGTGCCATCAATTAGCAATGACATGGTCTTCAATGACAGACACTTTTATTCTCTCTTTGTAGCGTCTGATACGGTGGAGGAAGCCTGTTTGAATGTAGCTGGTTTACCCACAGCGATCATCTTTAAGAGACTACAGCACTGATATCAATATAGGTGCATCTATGTTAGAGGGCGGCATGGTGGCACAGTGGTTAGCACTGCTGCCTCACAGCGCCAGAGACCTGGATTCAATTCCTGCCTCAGGCAACTGTCTGTGTTGAGCTTGCACGTTCTCCCCGTGTCTGCGTGGATTTCCACCAGGTGCTCCGGTTTCCTCCCACAGTCCAAACAAAATGTGCAGGTTAGGTGAATTGGCCATGCTAAATTGCCCATAGTGTTAGGTGTAGGGGAATTGGTCTGGGTGGGTTGCTCTTCGGAGGGTCGGTGTGGGCTTGTTGGGCCGAAGGGCCTGTTTCCATACTGTAAGTAATCTAATCTCTGGTTACACCTTTCATCGATAGATAGTTGTTGCAATTTTAAAAAAAAAGGGTGTTACTGTTGAGATGGTTACTCAATCAGAGCAGCTAGGATGCTGCAGATGATGACAATGTCCCATAATCATTGTCTGTGACTGCCTCAGACTGTTAATGCCCTGTCTGGGAAGTGAAGAGATGCTAATGCCACCAGGGGCGTGAGTTAAAGTCTCATGATGGGAGCAGGTGGAATTTAAATTCAGTTTTCAAACTTAGTCAATGATGAATTAATCTGGAATATAAACCAAGTCCAAAAGTGACCTCAAAGCCGTCGCTAATGGTTGTGAAACCCCGTCTCCAATTCAGGAAGCAAATCTGCCATCCATACCTGATCTGTTATATGTGACTCCACACCCATTGTAATGGAAGGGGCAACAAATGCAGGCCAATCCATTAATAAATATAAATAAAATTCACAATTCATCCACCGAGGAAAAGATAAAGCATCTTCAAGCCCTGGATTGCTTGCTGCCCCGTTGAGTCAATTTATCATGTGTGATCCCTTACTTGCTTGTGCACTTCTTGCATTTTGTTCATTTATGCGCTTAAGGCATCAGTGGCTCAGCCAGTATTTGGTGCCCATGCTTAGTTGCTAGGGAGAAGTTGCAATGAAGTACTTTGTTGAACCACTGCAGTCCCTGAAGTGTAGAGACACCTACAGTACTCTCCAGAAGGGAGTGCAAGATTTTGAGTCAGCAACAATGAAGGAATCACCATCTAATTACAAGTCAGGGTGGCATTTGGCTTGGAAGGGAACATGCCACTGTTCTCATGAATCTGTTGCCCTAGTCCTTCTGAGTGATGAGGGTGCTGTATGGATAAGTTATTACAACCCATCTAGGTATAGAATACAGAGCTGCTATTGTGGATGAGGGAGTGCATGTAGAAGGTAGTGGATGGGATGCTAATTAAGCAGGCCATTTTGGCCTGGGTAGTCTCAAGCTTTCTGCGTGTTGTTGGAGCAGCATTCATTCAGACAGCAGAGAGTATTCCATCACACTCCTGATTTGTGCCTTGGTTGTCAGACTTTGGGGAGACAGGAAGTGAGTTACTCATTCCAGAATCACTACAGTACTTGTTTGTAGTGTTGAAGCTCAAATGATTTGTCACCATGTCACATTTCAACTAATCCCACATCCTTGGAATGGTCTAGTGATTAAGGAGCAAGAAAGCCACCACTATCCCTTGCCATACCTCAGTATTTTCAGGAAAGAACATTGGAAAAATAAAATTTATAACTGGCTGTGAAAGTTTGAAAAGTATGGCTATCATTATAACTTATCTATCTTGACAATAATTCTCCCATCATCTCTTACTCTGCAATTCTGAATAGCTGATTAGAAGTTATTTTGGAAAACCTTTTTTTTGTTTCATTTCACACAAGGTCAGTTTCCAACATCACCACGGTCTAAGGACTACACTATAAGGGACCATCATTATATTCAACTACAAGCTGACCACCCAGCATCAAGGTATGTAAAATGTGTAAGTCAGTGAATAGATACCTATTTGTGGGCAGAAGCTATAAATGTTTGAATACACGTATGAATAGATTCAAGAACCGCTTCTTCCCCATTATTATCAGACTTTTGAATGGACCTCTCAAATGTTGATATTGATCTCTCTCTCTCTGCAGCTCTAACACTATATTCTGAATCTGTTCTTCTACCCGATGCATTTTGTATGGTGCGAAGTGCCTGCAGAGCATGCAAAACAACACTTTTCACTGTATCTCGGTGCACGTGACAACAATACATCAAATCAAATCAAATATTAAATCAAAAACTGTGCACCTATATTTGCTGATGACTACCAAGTTCAATGGAATTGTGAAACATTGATGAGAACAGAAAGTTGCAAAGTGATGTTGATAGATTGATCACTTGGTAGTATAGAACGTGTTATATTAATGAGAAAAAAGATATGATGTTGAACGTTTTCATCTCACACTCATCAGCTCAGATACAAGAATGCCAACTTTCAAAGGGAACAACAATTCAGACAACATGAGGAAAAGGTTATCAATCCAATTGATTGGTTGGTAAGTTGCAATGGAGAATGCACCAGGGCACTATTGTCCCTCATGCTTTTGTTTAAGTCAAAAAAAGTGCAAGGCCTGGATGTGTTCCCTTTTTCCTGCTGAGGCTAAGACTGGCAAATACAAGTGATCCACTTTGCAAGAAACATAGATCATCTTGAATTGTTTGATTGTATATGTCGGAGAAATTTGCCCAATAGGTTAGAGATCATAAAACACAGCTCGAAGTGAAATTGACAAACAGTTTATTGCAAGCGATATCACTGGAGGAGAAAACAGACTAGCTGACACAGAACTAACAGTCTGCACAGAGAATTTGATTTCTCCTCCCAGAGCTGAGGATGAGACCAGTTTTATGGTAATGCTGCACAATGACACTGATTAAGAAATGAGAAAATACAATGTTTCTGAAAATGGAGTAATTTAGTTGCAAGGGTGCTAATTGGAAAACAGTTTATCGGATGAATGTCCTGTTCCTTCACACAATGCAACATCCTGACCGTATCATGGTTCCATTCATCTTCCCACATATGTGTTAAAATCTTTTCTGGAGTGGTGAGGTGCTTTCATTGTCCTGTGGTGCCTGTCTGTCCATCCTACTCTTTGTGTGGCTTTGCTGCTGTTTGGTTGTGAAACTGCCCTTCGGGCTTTGAGCCTCTGTCATGTCCATGGAAGCTTGAAAGTGTATTCCATTGTCTGCGTATCATCTGATCCAGTTCGTGAGCTGTCCGGGAATTCTGGGCGTCCTGGTACAATTTGGCCAATTTGCTTTTGTGGGCCTATCGTGGGTTAGCAAATCTTTTCCCACAGTATAATTCTTCACAAACTTGAGATTCTGATTGATTAAGTTGAGTTAGATTGTGTCCAAAAGATAATGAAAAGGAATTGAGGAATATTTACTTGAATCTCAAGAGAGCTGAAGAGAGAAGTGCATGTAGCTAGACAAGGTAATGGTGTTGTTCAACAGCAAGATCTTGAAATGAAAGTTAGGAATGCATTCTGTTCTCTAGATAAAGGGTTTGCTAGTGCAACAGGGTGGAAATGAGTGGCCGGGTCATTGGTGTAGATAAGGCCACAGGCTTTGGTCTCCCATATGTTGTTGGTGGACCTTGTCTGATAGCAGGATCTTGAACGAGGAAAGGAACAAGTGTAATTCCAAAGCAATAATTTGTTTCAGGAGTTTAACAGGAAAAAAACAGAAATGAACCAAAAATTGTAATGTGTGGCAGCTCCAGACCTTGACTATATTGACCCTAAAGTTGTCTTTGTGTTGTCATCCGGCCCATCTAGCAATCATGGAAGAATCTGAATTTCTTGCAAGTGAATATAGAGATGATTGAAGCCTTTTATTTTGATTCCATCAGCTTTGATGTTAAAAGTGTCAGGCTCCAAATTCAGTGCAGTCCCGTGACCTTTTGATTCCAAATCTGCATATTTTTTTAAAAAATATATTTTTACTGGAAACAAAAGGAAATTTTTTTGAATATTACAACAAATGCAAAACAAAACAAAGAAACCCACTAATTACAAATAACAACTAATTAATAAATCATGACAGTAATAATACAGCTCAACAAAACAAAGTAATAGCCCTCAACCATTGAGAGCATAAATCTATACATATTCATGTGTTCGTAGTTCTTCATCTCTGGATACCAGACTATTAAATGGAATCGTCATGCCTATATAAAGGCCGTTATTAATATGTCAGACAAATCTGTACCCAGGTAGCCCAAAACGGGCTGCTGTTTCTTATAAAAATTCTCAGTTTTATGGTGCACCATCCTTGTAAGAAAGTCCAAAGGGATGTGTTCCATGACTAGCTTATACCAGTCCGACAGCCCTAGGGGATTTTCAGACACCCACCCCAACAGAATGTTCTTTAAATTTTGAAAGGCAGTCTGGAGCTAAGTGAACCCTGTGGAGAATTTTCAATTGCAAGGTACAGGTCCTGTTGCAAATCGAGAAATGCAAAACCTCTTGCATTTTCCCAGATATCCTCCCATACTTGGGGAGCATTCCTTTTCCTGGCAAGATACGTTACATACTTGCCTAGCTTATCCCCACGCTCAAACAGCCTTTGTTTTGAAATTGTAAGCTCCCTCTTTGCTGTCTGTGTGAATGTGGAATTCAGTATAGGCCGAAGCACTGTGATCCTCTGCAGTTTAGCCAATGAGGGCCTATCAAAGTATGCCTTTTCAGTTGCCTTCAGAAGTGTTTCGAGCAAGCATTGCTGCTCACCCTTCTGCCTTTTCTTACTGGCAGAATAGGAAATAACTAACCCCCAAGCATAGGCTTTAACAGTTTCCCACAGAATGGATGGATTACTGGCTGAGCCTGAATTAATGTCTAAAGTCCTGAATTCAGTAGAAAAGAGTTCAGTAAACTTCCTATTCTTAAGGATGAAGGGATCAAATCTGTAAAATTTTGATGTATCCTTTTGTCCACTTGAGGCTGCTATACACAGTGCCTTATTGGCTGTATATTCTTCAAAGCTAAATAATCAAGCTTTCAGAAGGCCAATAGTGAGGCCTGTTGCCCAGCTCTTCATTTTTATTGACCTTTGTCATTGCTCTGCCTCTCAGCAGACTAAATTTAAAGTAAAAACAAACTAGTGTTGACGCAGATCATCTTTGAGCAAAAATACCTATTCTCCTTTCTCAGCTGATGCTGTTATACCTACTGAGTGTTTGCCAAATTTTCTTTGTTATTTAAATTTAAAATCTTTTTCCCAGCTATCAGTCACTCCAAGAGTTCTGCACTTGATGCCCATTCGTCACCGTTGCTGTGGACATACTCTGAATCTTTATTCCGCTCCACCTTCACTCTCCACATGCCATAACATTCATCATTTTGGTTCCATTTTTTTTGTAAGCTATCCAAAAAACAACCTTCTATTAATTTGAAGCACCTCTCCTCTTCTTCAAAAACCAGTTGAAGCTTATTGTTTTGGCTATGCCCGCAGCCACAACTGGTACAAACACATATGAGCAGAGCTGGCCCCGTGTACTAGGGGTCACGATTTGAGGATATGCGGCAGGCTTTTAGATTTCTCCACTCAGAGCATGGTGAACATGTAGAAGTCTCTATGACAGAAGGCAGTGTCGGTCAAGTCACAGTATAATTAAGAAACAGAGTATGGGGAGAAAGTGGGAGTATGGCATTGATCATTTTGAATAGTATAGTGGCTGAAATGTCCAACTGTCCTACACCTGCTCCAAGTTTCTATGTGTAAATGTCTGTAGCACATGTGACATTCTTAAATAACTCCCACAGATTAGTCAAGCATGATTTCCCTTTCACAACGCCAAACCAACTCTGCCTGATTATTTGAATTTATCCAAGTGGCATGTATAATCGTAGAAACTTTACAGTGTGGAAACAGGCCCTTTGGCCCAACAAGTCCACATAGACCCTCCAAAGAATATCCCACCCCAACCCATTCCCTGTTACTTTACATTTATCCCTGAATAATGCATTTAACCTACACATTCCTGAACATGTGCACATTCACCTAATGTGCACATCTTTGGATTGTGGGAGGAAACCAGAGCACCCGGAAGGAAACCCACTCAGACAAGGAGAGAATGTGCAAGTTCTGGACAGATAGTCACCCGAGGCTAGAATCGAACCCGAGTCCCTGGCACTGAAGCATCAGTGCTAACCACTGAGCCACCATGCCGCCCAATATTAACTTCTGTAATAGTAGCTTGCACTGTTTCCTTATGACAGATGTTCAGCTAACTGGCCTGCCTATCATCCATCATGTTTGAATAAAGGAGTAAGTACATTTGCCATTTTCCTGTCTCCTCTGGCAGGCTGTGGATTGCCAGACTGAGTGGGCCAAGGAATGGGTTAGGCAGTGTGGTTCCATTCTGTGTGATTCAATGAGGTGGAATTCATCAGCACAAGTTTTGTGTGTCATGCTCTGCTCACAAGATATAAAAACCAAGATATGGAGGCAAACTTGCTCAGCGACTTTCTAGATCTTTTAATTGTCTGATAACACATACTGGAAAAGTTGCACATACACTTTAACTGTTTTAAGCCAGCGAGCTAGTCTACAGCATAATTAATTGTTGCCCAACAGGCAGTTTTGGTAAATTTGCTGTGAATTTCAAGAAAGTAACTTGATTCTGAGTTGTGACTCATCTACTCAAGCAAAAAATATTGGCTGCTTCTCATCGGAGTCCTGACTGCTTGGAGGCTGTAACAGTTTTAAGGTGTTTAGGTATCCTTTCCTTTTTAGACAAATATGCTCATCATAAATGAAGTTTTGCAAGATACGATAGTAAAAATCACAAAGTATTTGTATCAGTGTCTTGATATTGTAACAATATTCTTTGAATGCTTATCACATTCTTCCCCTGCCATCCCATATTTATCCAATTTCTTTCATCCCTGTCTATCATTTCCAGCCCATCCTCCATCCCACCCTCATTTCTAGGACATCTCCATACCTTCCAGGAGCACCCAGACTCTTTCCCACGCTATCTCAAATCCTCACATACATTCACCACCATCTCCCCAAGTGTCCTTCCCCCTCCCTACATTGTCCTGCCCTCTCCAGTCTCATGCTGAACCACCTTTTCGATCATCAAGATGCCAGTAATCGAGGACAGAGATGAGTAAGAGCTAGGATCCAATGCACAGTCAGCAAGGCTAGAAACGCAACAGCTGAGGGCCAGCGAATAAGGCCCTAGTCAGCAAAGACCAGGAACATAGGAACAAAGGAAAAGGAGTAGGCCATTCACCCAATCAACTCTGCCCTGTCATTTATTATGATCATAACTGATCTAACACTTCAATGCCTTTTATCCATAGTATCTCCATAACCTTTTACACCACTGGTAATCAATAACCTATTACCCTTTCTTTTAAATACACTCAAAGAGTTTAAGTTTCCACAGCCCTTTGGGGCAGGCAATTCCAAAGATGCACCACCCTCTAAGTAAAAAAAAGTATCAATCCTAAATGAGATCTTTTAAGAATTGCCCCCAGTTTTAGACTTCCCAATCAGGGAAACATTTGACCTCCATTGACCCTCTCTATCCTTTTAAATGTTTTCTAGTTTTCAATATCACTTCTCATTCTTCAAAACCCTGGAGAATACAGTCCTGGTTTATCCAGCCTCTCTTCGTAGGACATTCTCTCAAGCTGGGAACAAGTCTGAGAAACCTTTGTTGCATGCCCCCTATTGCAATAATAATATCGTTCCTGAGATGAGACCAGAACAGCAGACTACTCAAGGTGTGTTCTAACCAAGCTCCTGTACAATAGAAGAAAGAGTTCACTGCTCAAGTACACAAATGCACTTGCAATATAACATTCTATTAACCTTCTTTTTGTAGTATAGGGGTTCATTCAGGACCCAGGTTCAAATCTCACCTGCTCCAAAGGTCTGTCATAAGACATCTGAACAGATTGATCAAAAGTATCTATAAAACATCCATGAACCTTTCTAATAGCTTGCTGTACTTGCATGTTAGCATTCAGTGAATTATTAACAAAGATAACCAAGTCCCTTTGCATATCTACATTTTCCAAACTATCAAAATCTTAAAAAGAACCTGGAAACCTGTTCTTCCTGCCTGTGGATAACCTCATATTTTTCCACATTCTAGTAATACAGTAAGCACTGTGCGTATGCCAGGCTGTATCCACTAAATCAAACCACTGAGCAATCAAAGAACAATCAGACAGAAACTGTAGATATCTTCTAATCAACATCTTCATAGATGTTACTACACACTCCTGGAGCTGTAGGGATTTGAACCCTGGGCCTCCTGGCTCAGAGATAGAGGCACCACCACTGTACTACAAGAGCCCTAATCAGACAGAAGCTGGATTATGGTTATTGATATGCTGCATACCAGACACATTAATAAAAACAATGAGTTTCAATCTTAGCATGGTTGACTCCATTTTAATCCTTCAACAGTGAATGAACTGTACCATGTTTTTGATTGTAGAAGACAAACAGGAGATCAGGTAAAAAAAACAAGTCATCCCATATTTCCAATATAATACTATGTCCAGTGTGATTTTATGTTTTTGAAGAACATGTGAGTTGTGTTTTCAATCTACCTCTCTGTTCCACCACTCCCTTACTCTAGCTCAGTTCTCTCTGGCATCATTCCCGATGAAGGGCTTGTGCCCGAAACATCGATTTTCCTGCTCTTTGGATGCAGCCTGACCTGTGCTTTTCCAGCACCACTCTAATCTAGACTCTCTCTGGAAGCCATTTCAGCCATCCCACCTGAATGATAACCAGGGAACATAGTAAACCATTGTAAAAACAATCTGACTTTCATACTGTTGAAATCAAATTAATGAAATGTGTTTCAGGTCAGTACTATAAAGTCTCGGTGATCCATTCTTCAGATTTGCTTGAACAGTGTTAAGTTACTCATTCTTGCGTCTACAATTCATGAAAACTAAATTTTGGCACATTTTGTATGTATTTTAATGTTGCAGCCTACTCCAGGAAATACAAACTCGTTTATCGAGCAAAAATAAGGGTATCATAATATTATTTCAGTAGTTTCCATTATTTTGACCATTTGCTGCTGTCTGTTGGTCTTAGTAAAACTGTACTGCCAGGGTTGCTGTATACTGAGCTCCATTTACAGGTACTGGTGATGGAAATGCAACATTTTCAGGCCGTTATTGAAGCTCATGTTTCATTTCTGATACCGCCACTGGACTCTGCAAAAGCTTTCCGCAGTAGCAGTGGTGTTGCCTGTCTGTCTCCAAGCTGCAGTGTCATCGTGGGTTTTTTATTGCTTTATGAGAGGAGGAGGAGCAACAGATGATTTCATGCATTTCCCTGAGGAACATTGCATGTTCCTGAGGCTGTCCATTTATGAGCGCACCTCCTCTGGAAGTTGTAGACAGTGCTGAACATACCTCTTCCTTTCTCGGGAGCATGGTCCCTGTAGACTGTGATTTACACATGATTGAATTATGTCTCATCATGAAATGTAACCTGAGCCTAAACTGTTCCACAGGCTGCAAGTAGCCATCATGGTCTGAAAGATTCTGCTTCAGAAACATGACAATTGCATAAACAGTGCGTAATGGGACAAGCATGTGACCAATGCGTCATTTGCTTCCCAATGGACCAGGAGTGACTTCATGTCAGAAGTGTGTAACTGAGAGTTGCTAGGGGTGTCTGGAGGTTTATTGGGAGGGATGAGTGATTATATCCACACAACATATAAACTGCTCGCAAGGAAAGATTGAACACTCTCCGTAGTAAGTTTCTTGGGCATATTGCCACCAATTAGTGCTCATTCTCCCAGACAGTTGTCAACATATCCTTGTTTTAAGGCATAAAACAACTGCTAACCGTATCTGATTCACAAAGTTATGTCTTGGGATGATTAAGGATCTCCTGGGAAGTGCCAGAGTGAATGCTGAAAAGTCATATTTCATACTTAGCTTTTAAACAGGCATGAATAAGAAAACAAACCTGTACAACAATTTAAAAAGTAATCACAGCTTGTATCAACAGACCTTCAGTTATCCCCTGTTTTTGCAGTTAATTTCTTTTTAAAGTAACTTATCAGGCAGTCTAGTTTGAACAACTACAGGATAAAGAGCATGTTAAGTCTTGACTAAGTGCTATCATTTCAGATAAAGGTGAAAATATTTTACAAGAACTGCTATCAATAATCTTTTTTTCTCTTACTTGGAGGAAAACGTTGTGTTTGATTTAATTGTTAAAACGAACCATCATAGATTTTAATAGTAAAACATCTGAGAAAAATATATAATAGAATTGAAACTCCTAGATTCTTTGGGAATTGAGGAACTCTTTGCCAAGCATCTCTTCTCCCCCAACTCTTCCAGAACCCAACACTCGACTCTTAATGACACAGGAACAACTCAGTGAATTGTGCCATACCTATTATTGCAGCTGTGATCAACATCTTCAGCAAAGCCTGAGGATCAAGTCGAGAATCTTCAGATCAGTATGGGGCTGTAACACTGAACAAGTAGCTGGAGGGAGTTGCATGGGTTGCATTGACTGAGCTGGAATTCAGCACTCAACAGGAAAGAGACACATCAGAGTCTTTTACCAACTAATCAAATCAGTTCCATCAGGTTACTGAGTTAGTGCCAATAGATATGGTTTCTCTTTTTCAATTGACCAAAATATTTGCAAGAATACTAAGCTGAGGTAAATAGGAATAAAAACAACATTGTTCTGTATCCTATTTATTTTCAGATAGATTTCTTAGAAAATAGCATCTAACTGTGTATCAACTAACTACAGAACAATGCTGCTGTGTTTCCCAGTCGCAGCCTGTGGACTAACTCAAAGATGTGAAATGCAACTGCTGAAAATAAACTGACTGGGTTATCTCTGTGCCTGAATTGGATTCCCTCACTTTTTTAATAGTTTAATGTGTCTCTTTCCTTTTAACTATAAAAATGAAAGTGAGGGAATAAGACCATAAGATATAGAAGTGAAAGTAAGGCCATTTGGCCCATCGAGTCTGCTCCACCATTTAATCATAGCTGATGGACACTTACCTGCACTCTCCCCGTATTCCTTAATTCCTTGCGAGATCAAGAATTTATCATTTTCTGCCTTGAAGACATTTAACGTCCCGGCTTCCACTGCGCTCCGTGGCAATGAATTCCACAGGCCCACCCACTCTTTGGCTGAAGAAATGTCTCCTCATTTCCTTTCTAAATGGACTCCCTCTAATTCTAAGGCTGTGCCCATGGGTCTTAGTCTACCCGCATAATAGAAACAACTTCCCAGCATCCACCCTTTCCAAGCCATGCATTATCTTGTAAGTTTCTATCAGATCTCCCCTCAACCTTCTAAACTCTAATGGATACAATCCCAGGATGCTCAACCGTTCATCGTACGTTAGGCCTACCATTGGAGGGATCATCCGTGTGAATCTCCACTGGACATGCTGCAGTGCCAGTATGCCCTTCCTGAGGTGTGGGGCCAAAACTGGACATAGTATTCTAAATGGGGCCTAACTAGAGCTTTATAAAGTCTCAGAAGCACATTGCTGCTTTTATATTCCAACCCTCTTGAGATAAATGACAACATTACATTCTTAATCACGGACTCAACCTGCAAGTTAACCTTTAGAGAATACTGGACTAGCACTCCCAGATCCCTTTGTACTTTTCTTTATGAATTTTCTCACCATTTAGAAAATAGTCCATGCCAGTATTCTTTTTTCCAAAATGCAAGATCTCGTATTTGCTTACATTGACTTTCATCAGCCATTTCTTGGACCACTCTCCTAAACTGTTTAATTCTTTCTGCAGCATCCCCACCTACTCAGTGCTATCTGCTTGTCTGCCTAACTTTGTATCATCGGCAAACTTTGCCAGAATTCTCCCAGCCCCCTCATCCAGATCATTTATATATAAAGTGTACAGCTGTGGCCCCAACACTGAACCCTGCAGGACACCACTTGTCACTAGCTGCCATTCCGAAAAAGAACCTTTTATCCGAACTCTCTGCCTTCTGTCAGATAGCCAATCCTCAATCCTTGCCAGTAGCTCACCTTGAACACCATGGGCCCTCACCTTATTCAGCAGCCTCCTATAAGGCACCTTATCAAATCTAGGTAGATAACATCCACTGGGTTTCCCTGGTCTAACCTACTTGTTACCTCTTCAAAGAACTTTAACAGGTTTGTCAGGCATGATCTCCCCTTACTAAATCCATGCTGACTTGTTCTAATCCAACCCTGCACTTCCAAGAATTTAGAAATCTCACCTTAATGATGGATCTTAGAATTTTACCTACAACTGAGGTTAGGCTCATCGGCCTATAATTTTCCAGCTTTTGTCTTGATCCTTTCTTGAACACGGGGGTTACAACAGTGATTTTCCAATCATCTGGGACTTTCCCTGACTCCATTGACTCTTGAAAGATCACAACCAACGCTATTTCCTCAGCCATCTTCCTCAGAACTCTAGGATGTAGCCCATCGGGGCCAGGACATTTATCAACTTTTAGACCTTTTAGCTTTTCTAGCACTTTCTCTTTTGTAATGGCTACCATACTCAACTCTGCCCCCTTGAATCTCCTTAATTGTTGGGAATCCAATTCAGGCACAGAGATATTCCCAGTCTGTTTATTTTCAACAGTTAAAAACAAGCCTGCACAGGAGTTACATTTCACATCCTCTAATTGGTCCACAGGCTGCAATTGGGAAACACAGTAGCATTGTTCTGTTGTCAGTTGAATCGCAGTTAGACCCTATCTTCCAAGAAATCTATCCAAAAAGAAATAGGACGCAGAACAATGTTGTTTTTATTTCTATTTACTTCAGCTTAGTAATCTTGCAAAGATTGTGGTCAATTGAAAAAGAGAAACTACATCTTTTGGCACAAATGCAGTAACCTAATGGAACTGATTTGATTAGTTGGCAAAGGAACCAGAGGAAAGATGAATTTCTTTTCACCGAGCCAAAACAAATACATTCCTTTCATTCGCTGCGCTACCCCAAACTGAGGCAAGGAACGTGGATCTGTGGCTTTTCGCATTTACTTGTTTGACAAGTTGAATGTTTTCAGGTTTTGTTTCTATGTTCAGTCCAATAAAGGCACCTGGATGTGCACAGAAAAGTCAACTTAGCCCAGAGATCCGCATCTTGATGGAGGAGAAGGAACAGGCACTGCTGGCCTTTCAGGAAACTGTTCAGGTAAGAATATAGAAACAAAAGTTGGCAACTCAGTGCCTTGACCTATTCCGTCATTCAATGCAATCACGGTTGTTAGATTAGATTCCCTACAGTGTGGAAACAGGCCACTTGGTCCACACTGACCCTCTGAAGAGTAATCCACCCAGACCAATTCTCCTACATTTACCCCTGACTAAAGCACCTAACACTATGAGCAATTTAGCATGGCCAGTTCACCTGACCTGCACAACTTTGGACTGTGGGAAGCAACCAGAGCACCTGGAGGAAACCCACAAAACTCACATATTAATAAATTTCAGTCCGAGTCAAATTCTGAAGCAGCGAATTTTATCGATACATACTTGCAAGAACGGGTGCCTAATGAGTAACCCAATCTGAGGGTTACGTTCTGATTTATGCTGTTCAGTTGCATCTCTCGGTCCTCCCCTTTTACCCCATTGGTTACTTTTGCTGTAGCGCATAGCCTATCACAAGCTCTAGCTTCACTCCACCTTTGTCTAGCTTCTCTCCCCCTCTGTTTACTTCTCCCATTACTCTAAGCCTGTCGCCCCTTACTCTTATTTATCTCATTCCTTATATGTGACTATCCTGGCATAGTTTGCTGTCTTCGTGCGATCATCCTGCCAAACTAAATTCCATCCGTTGGCCACATCCCTCCTGAGACTGGCACACTATTCTCCTGTTACTGGTACATCC